>NC_133658.1:785179178-785529707 GCF_037893015.1 Macrotis lagotis
GTATTTTAGAGTAAATTGATATTTATAATGAGAAATCTAGTATGTAAAATAATATTGATAATAATTTATATTTATCTAATATTTTAAGTTTTGTGAAGCACTTTCAAAATATAATTTCTTTTGTTCTTTACAATAATCACAGGAGGTGTGTGCTTCTTTTCCCATTTTTACAGAGGAGAAAACTAAAGCAAGAGGAAGTTGAGTGAAATGCCCAAGGTCACATAGCTAAGTGTTTGTGGGTTTTAAATTTAGCTCTTCCTGAATCCAAATCCAATATTCTTAGTCAGACCAAAGTCAAGAGCAAAGTCATGTGGCTAGGACATGGAAGAGAGGGTATGGGTCCCCTATTTTTTCAGATGTTTTATTCAATTAAATTTAATAAGTGTTTACCTCCCTGTTCTAATACTAGCTACCTGACCCAGGACAAGTTGCAGCACTTCAAAAGAACTTTCAAAATTACATGGGGAGTTTTGTCACAAGGAGTTTCCTGTGCCAATGAAATGATAGTTCCCATTAAAAAATGTATATATGGAATTGCATTGAACTCAAAAGATAAAAAGTCAGAAAGAAAACAGTCTCTACCCTCAAAGGAATTTTATTCTACTGGGGAGCTACAGTATGTACCCAGAAAAATAAATACAGACAATATGGAAAGCAATTTCAAAAGGAAAAGGATATTAAAAATGGAGGTGGTAGAAAGTCTTTCCATAAAGAAAAAAACATTGTGAAAGAGACAGTCTATGAACTGTGCTTTGAATGATGAAACTAGGGGTTCTAAAATGTGGAGATGATGAGGAAATATATTCTAGACATGGGGTTAAGGAGAAGAGGAACTTGTGGAAAGGCACAAACCAGAGGTGGTAATGTCTTTATAAGGGGAGTAATTAGGTCAGTTTTCTGGAGAATTAAGATAAATAACCATAAAAATTTCTCTGTTTTTCTCTATAAAAATACCATAAAGAAAAAGAAAAAATAAATTCCATACACTACTGAAATCATAGATCTCCATTGCACTTTCCTCTTCCCCATTTCCTATTGCCCACAAAAAATTAATAAATAAAAAGGGCCACTATGAATAGTCCAGGATCTCTTTAGAAACTTGTAGTCAGGGCTAGGCATTCACACATATGTATTATACCTGGTCCTTGGAAGATCACCCTTCTCTTTCAATAATGTACTAACAGCATCAGATTCTTTTCTTTGTATTTTATTTTGATGAGTAATTTTGCCTTCAAATTAAATCATTTGTGTCCTCTTGATCTCTATGTCCTATGATTTGTTGAGGCCACAGAATAGGGCAGATCTCAGGCCTAGGCCTTGTCACCTGAAGGCCTCTCAATAATTTATAAGAGATTCTTCAAGCATGGATGCCCAGAGAAATGAAACTGTCTATATGGAATTTTCATGGAAAATAAATGTTAGGATGCACAATGGAATGTGACTCTCCATCCTTGCTGCTGCTACTCATTAAGGAAGACTCTACCTCCTCATCCACTCTCTCCACAGTCTGCCTCCCATCTCACCCCCACCCTATCCCCATTCTTATAATCTGTTTCCCAAGTCATGGCCAGGCTTGTTTATCTTACCGAGTTACAAATACTGTATTGACTGTGACAGTTGTATCTTCAAATGTCAGAGGTTTGGGAATGGTGTGTAATTAGCTGACATGGAAGTAAGATCCCTTGCTCACCTGCAGAATATAGTTAACACAAACAATTATGATCCAATTATTCCTTTCTTGTCCTTGTAAATCAAATCTAGTTCCCTATAATGAGCTTATAGACTTTACTGATGGGGAAGATTTCCTGATGAGGAAGATTTTCTGATAAGATTCATTAAATTTAGATCCGGAGATTCACTGTAGATCTATTCCTTAAACTAACAATTTAAAAAATTGTCTTTATTAGTGATCTAAACAAGAGTTGTGATTAACTATGTGTCATTTATTCATGGATTTGTGGGGTGCTCCGACTATCATTAATTGAACAGGATTCTGGTTCTGCTTCCAGGGAGTATAGCATGTCTTCCTTCATGTCCCTGATTGGGAATTTTCTGAGAATTCCTCACCAAAAAACTTCCTTAGGTTGAATAAATTAACTATAAATATTCTGTTGAGGAGGGATTTGTGAAGGTCACAAGTTTTAGCATGTAAGCAGTTGGAAATGCAAAATCTTAATAAATTTACCTTTCTAGGTAACTCTTATTTTCTTCCAATTACCCCAGTGGGAAAGACTGTTCTGTAGTAGAGCTAAGGATTATAGGTTTATGATGAAAACATAAAGAAAATCAAGTTCTTTCACAGTCATGTTACATACCTAACATAGTGCTTTGGATTGAGGGTATTTCAAAGTATGGAGTTACTCAATACCCTAGGAGATTTGTTCTTGTTTTATGGAACTTTATTGGGATCAATATAATCATATTCAATAATTATACAACCATTCCTAACGCCAAATGCTGTATGGTATGGGGCTTTTGTTCAAATAAAAATAAATTTCCCTCTAGAATATTTTGCGTATTTTGAAACATTGTTTTGAAATAAAAATATTTTAGAATACCTCAAGGCTTGTGCTGATATCAATTAAAGTTCATAGAGTAACTGGACTTGAAGTCAGGAAGTTCTGAGTTCAAATATGATCCCAGATAATTATTGACTATATGACCCTTAGCAAATAAGAATGATAAGAGCACATACTTCTAAAGATTGCTGTAAGGATCAAATAAGACATAGTCAGTTCTTAACAAACGTTTGCTCCCTTCTTCTCCCAGTAACTAAAGCCTGGGATATAGTAGAAGCTTAATAAAGGTTGAATAGAACTAAATTAAATGAAGCCATTATAAGGACCATATTGGCATGTAATCTCTTCCTTTCACAAATAAAGAAAAGATCTAGCATGGGAAAAGATAGATGAACTAAGAAGGACGGGGAAACCAATATACATAATAACTACAACAATGTAAATTTAAGGTATGACAACAAAAAAATGACACTGATCCCTAGTAATTGTAAAGGCTAAGCTTGGTCCTGGGGAAAAGCTGAGAAAATGCACATTGCATTTATCATTTCATAGTTCTGATGGGAATTGGGCTCAATAAAGGTATGGAATGTTGTATCTATTGTCAGACTCAATGGTGCCTGTGTTGGTTAGTTTTGCCAAAGAACCTTTTTTTAGTCTTTTTATTTCATTCTTTGTTATAAGGGATAGTTTGCTGAGTAAGAGATTCGAGTGATATATTTAGAAAGTAAGGTATTATGAAAACAAAGATAATTCATTTTTTTGAAAAATTAAAGAAAGATGATTTTAAAAATGAACTACTATGATTGGAGTAAATGGATGGCATCCTCAATAATTACAGTCTATGGAAACCTTCTGGCAGGCCTGTTGGATATCCTTTCCTATCCTCGGATAGTGTATGCAGCAAGTTACAGCATCCTGGAGCACAACTCTCGTTACTATGGCTACTCCAGAGCAGGGACTGCATGAATGCACCTGGTGCTGCTCCTTGGCTCCACGATGAGCACTGTGGAGCCCAAACATCTTAAATAGCTCTCTGCTTTCAATGATATAATTGGATGCATTGCTCATCTGTCATGCCCAAAGTAGAAACAGACAAGAGGCCATCTGTTCTACCACTCTGTGTGCTTCATCCTCAGCATGAAATGCTGTCTCAGTGTCTTATTGTTACCATGGAAAGGTGCACCCATGGTAACAATGAACTGGATAGCCTGAGAGCTGGCCACTTAGCTGCCTGGATGTCACTCTGACTCAGAGTCAACTCCTACAGTACAGGATTATGCAGAGCTGGAGGAAATGGCAGCCCATGAGAATGCTTTATGTTCTTGAAAGCTCTTGCTCTAAGATGCTAAAAGCATATCATTTTGAATGATGATGATAATGCATGCACATATATTTATGTTTGTATTTCTATATATGCATATATGTACATACACAGACATATATGTGTGTGTGTGTGTGTGTGTGTGATGAATGTAGGTATAAATGAATCAATTTGCATGTTGGTATGACTCTACAAATAGTTCAATGATAGTATCTTAGATCATGGAATATTAAATTTAGAGTGGTAGAATGGGAGGGAAATTTAGAAATCAATTAGTTCAACTTCCTCTATTATAGATGAGGAAAAATGAGGCTAACAGAGAAGTGACTTATTCAAGAAAGCTCACAGATTCTAAATAACAATGTTTTTTTTTAAATTTTATTTATTTTTTGCTTAACATCAAATAGTTCTCCTGGAAGTAACAAGACTAACAGGTAGCTAGGTAGCACAATGAATAGAGTCAAGAAGACTTATCTTCCTGAGTTCAAGTTTGACCTCAGCCACTATATGACCTTCGTTTCCTCATCTATAAAATGAGTTAGAGAAGAAAAAGGTAAATCCCTCCAATATCTTTGCCAAGATAATTCCAAATGTGTAGGGCACAACTAAAATAACTGAAGAACAAACGATAAATCAAGGATTAAAAAAAACTATTGATATACAATGTAAATGTTATGATTTTTGTTTTGTTTTGCTTTGTTTTTGCTATTTGAGAGACTAATCAAGAAATTCATCAAAAGGAAGTGTGAATATAATGATCACACCTATGGCAATGGAAAAAAAACAAAAAAATTGGAAAGAAGAAAGGCAGGAATGAAGGAGAGAAGGAGAGAAGGAAGTTCATGTAAAGATATTGACCAAGTTTATACCAAAATCAGGTGAGAAAATTAATTTTCTTTCATTCATTTTAGCAGTGGGGAACTACAGGTATGGAAAACTGTATGTGTTGTCAAACTTAGTTGATGTATTATTAATTTTGTTGAACTAGACTTTTTCTTTTTTTATTCTTTGTTACAAAATATGACTCATAGGATAGGAGATTAGGAATAGATTTATTGAGAAATGAATATGACATAAAAATGAAAAACTCGATATTTTTTTTAATTTAATGGACCTTTAAGACAATTGTACATTGAGAAAATTGCTTAAACCAGAATTAATAGTTCCGGTATTTTGAACAAATATAAATTATTCTAACTAGACAAAATTTCAGCCTGACATGAATTTTTTGGGGCAGGAATGAAAATGTACATAGATCTTGGATATTGGCAGGGATGTGGGAAAACTGGGACACTAATGTACTATTGGTGGAGTTGTAAACTGATCCAACTACTGTAGAGAGCAGTTTAGAACTCTCCAAGAAAATTGCGCATGACCTTTAAGCCAGAAATGCCAGTATTAGGTCTGTTCCCCAAAGGGAAAAGAACCTATTTGTACATATGTATATATATATATATATATATATATATATATATATATATATATATATATATATATATATATATATATATTTCATCCATTGTTGTGTTGATTAAGAATTGGAAATTAAAGGAATTGCCATTAATACTGGAATGGCTAAGCAACTTTTTAATGGTGTAGTACTGTGCTATAAGAAATGATCAGCAGGATGATTAAAAAAAAAGGAAAGACTCACATGAATTGATGCATAGTGAAGTGAACAGAAACAGGAGAATACTATATACACAGTGATGGCAATTTGTTCAATGAAGAACTGTAGATGACTTAGCCATTCTCAACAATACAATGATCCAAAACAATCCCAAAGGACAATGATGAAGCATGCTTTATGCTTCCAGAGGAAAAAAAAATTGATATTAATTAGTAAGGAAACACATATTTCTATTATGTTTTTAATTACTTTGTTAAATATTTACCAAATACATTTTGATCTTATTTTGGCATGCTATTTTTTACTTTAATTTTTGTCTTCAATTCAGGTCTTCTTGTACACAATTATTAATGTAGAAATATTTTACATAATTGCACATGTGTAACCTATTTTATTTGCTTGCCATCTTGACGGGGGGGGGGGGAAGGGAGAGATACAATTTGGAACTCAAAACTTTAAATCCAATTGTTAAAAAAACTGGGAAAAAAAGAATATACATGAAAGACTTTCCCTTAAAAAATGAAACAAAAGTAATTAGACAAAAATTTGGATAGTAAAAAGCAAAGGTGTGTCTCTGTGTGTGTAGGACAATATTTCATAAGTTATCTAGTCAAATTTATTTTACAAGATATTTTAGAAATAGATGGAAGTATATGTTTCAGGATATGTGTTTGGGATGTTTATGGACAAATATTCATTTCTAAGTTTAGGGTAAGTAGAGATGATAAGATCTTAAGTAGAAATATTGCAAATAGACCATTTTTTTCTACAGATTGGAAGATAAAATGTACCCAACATACAAAATTTGATTTAAACATACGAAATTATAAAATTTAATTAATAAATGATATAAAATAGAGACTACACTTTTCATATCACATTGATGTCAAACTCAAATAGAAACAGGACCTCTAAATTATATATATATAAAGATCCCTGCAGGCAACATAATGAGTAAGAAAGTACATATTTCTGTTATATTTTTATTTACTTTGTTAAATATTTCCAGTTCACATTTTGATCTTATTTGGGCAGCATCACTGTGTGTTCCAGTTTGTTCATTTGACACTTCTATATAGAATTCTCTTTTCTTTTCCACTGTGTTTATGGATATTCTTTTTAATAATTAATTTCAGAACTAAAAATATTTAGAAGTTTTAAAAGTGGGTTAGTGAACAATATTTTAAAGGTGACTTTTACAAAATTTATGTTTATTTTATATTTTGTTCTTTATTTTCTTTACTTAGTAATCTATGAATTCAAATAAGGAAATATATCTGCCTCCAAATTTGAACATAGACTAATCATTTACATGCCACAAATACCAACTCACATAAACACTGAAATCAACTATCTGTAGTAAGGAAGAACAATTAACATATTTATCTTTTATGCTTATGTTTGTATTGTTAAGTTTATTATGTTTTTTTCCCAAGCATCTGTAATACATGAAATTCTGAGTTTTGAAATCTGACTGAAATTTCTTACTTTAATAACTACTTTCATCCTTCCATCTATCCCACTGCTTTATTACTACTGAATATGTTCTTTGCCTTCACTGAAATCTTCATTCTCTTTGTTCATCTCTAGTATCCTGTTTTTATCAGCTCACCCTTGGCTGCATTCTCACAAACCTTAATCCAACCTACTCTTTAACTCTATAAAGATTTCTTCACTTCCAAAGAATAAAATTATCATATAAAAATTCCCCTGACTTCCCTCCTCTGTTTCAAGATTCTTAACATATTTCCCCATTTTCCACCTTCATTTTTGATTGGTTTTTCTCTGCTCTATATTTCCAACTAGGCACTCTAGTTTCTCAAATTCCTTCCTAAAATATGACATCCAAAATGTGATCTTTCTAGAATAGAAAACAAGATTCCATATGTGGTTTGATCGGGCCACAATAAAGAGCCTATCACCTCTCATTCTAGATACTATGCTTTTCTGAATGCCTTCTAAAATGATATTAGTTTTTCTGCTTAATTGGTAGAATGATAGACCTGAAGTCAGGAAGACTTGTGTTCAAATCCTGCATCAACTAATTCCAGGTTATATGACACTGGTCAAATTATATAAACTCTTTCAAATTCAGTCTCTTCATCTTTAAATTGAGGCATCTACATTCCCCTCTCCACAAGATTATTTGTTTGGGTTTTTTTTTTTAGGATTTTGCAAGGCAAATGGCATTAAGTGGCATGCGCAAGGCCACACAGCTAGGTAATTATTAAGTGTATGAGACCAGATTTGAACTCAGGTACTCCTGACTCCAGGACCAATGCTCCATCCACTGCGCCACCTAGCCGCCCCCTCTCCACAAGATTATTGTGAGAAACAAATGAAATGACATATGCAAAACACTTAAAAATCTCAAAGTTCCAGAAAAATACTAGATATCATCATCATCATCATCATCATCATCATCATTATCATTTCCTGCCATGTAATAATCAGATGATTCTGGCTTTTTGAAGACTATAGCACTAGAGTAAAAGTTCAACTTCAATGTCTTTGAGTATGATTCTAGAAAGAGATTGTGTCTGTTTTCTGAGCACTAACCTGTTTAAATATAGTGAGGTTTAATAGTAGTAACAAGTTGGACCCTTGGTGGTGAGTCCTTTTGCCAAGGCAATGAGGAAACAGGGAAAAAATTTAAAATGTCCTCCAGTCCTTTGTGGTCACTGCCTACTTCTTCTATGAAGCGAATGAGAGTGGCAAAGGGCGTATACAGAAACTATGCATGGGGTGGCTAGGTGGCATAGTGGATAAAGCACCGGCCCTGGAGTCAGGAGTACCTGGATTCAAATCTGGTCTCAGACACTTAATATTTACCTAGCTGTGTGGCCTTGGTCAAGCCACTTAACCCTGTTTGCCTTGCAAAAACCTAAAAAAAAACTATGCATAATACAATTTTAAACCCTATATAAATACTAATTTAGCTAGTGATACTCTAAATGTGACATCATTGTCTATTGATCAAGGGACAAATAGATGATTAACAAACCCTAATCTTATCTATATCCACATAAAGATATAGATACTATCTATATATTTACAGAAGTAGACATATATTTTCCTCCATAAATGAAAATGGAAAGTAAAAGTCAGTTGCAACTAAATTGAAAAATGGATCAGAGTTTCCTTAGAGATAAATAAAAGAGTTGGAAGAAAAGGATTTACCAGGCAATTAAAGACCACAAGGAGCATCAATTTATGGGATATATGACCATTTTGTATGGGAATATTGAAGATAAGTAAATGACTAAGCAGACTATAAATACTACTAGGAAGATAATTGTAGCTTCTGTGGAACATCTCAGAGAGAGAAGAGAAGGTAATTTTGTGAAGAACTCAATAAGACTTTCCAAATTAAATCAATATCTTACAATTCTTGAGTTTAAAATAAAAGTAGAATTAGTCAAGACTGGAAAAATATGTTGGAAAATGTCATTTAGGAATAAAATTAAGAGAGATCAAAGATATATAGACTATACAGACACTTCATTCTTGTACATTATGAATATTTTGAATGAAAGAAATAAATAGGTAAAGGCCAACAAGATGATCATAAAAAATGACAATTGATTATATTTTAATGAACTGATTTGGGTATTATTTACTATTCAGCTCTCTGTATAGAGTTAGACTACTGACTTGTCAAAAATCAAAATCAATAGCAAATTAAAAGAATAGAAATGAGAAGAGAAAGTATACAAATGGAGTCACTTCAGCCTCATCTATTTAAGCAAGTTATTTATGAGAATGAGAATTAGAAATCAAGAAAATCACAGATTGGCATAGACTATTACCATTTCCTTTAAACATTAATGATATAAATCATTTGATATAACTAGGAGACCCAAAGAGTCAAGAAAATGCTTAAAGTCAACAAAAAAATCCTTGCTAAGTGAAGAACTATATTAGCCTACAATGGTTTAGCCCACTATTCTCATTTATGTATACATTTCAAAGATGTATAAATACCAATATGCAAAGTAAAAGACCAGAGTGGATGTTAACATGGTTAATGTACCTATGTAGTTAGCATGCTTTAGAATGAAGAGAATGAATCAGGAGATTTGAGAGCAATGTCAATAATGAAGGCCTCTAGCAAACAGTAATATATGTCTTTTTATTAGACATTAATTTTACATTTGCTGATTCATGAAACCCCTCACCTAAATACCTATTGAGCTATTGCTAGATACAGCTAAAAACCATCTGAATGGAGGAGTGAACTCCTAAGTTCTTAAATATTAAGAAATATTGAGTTAAAAAAAGTCTCAGAGTACAATTGAAATCAGGAAAATGAACCCAATTAATTTGCAAAGTCAGCTTCAGCATGTCAGACTTTATTCTAACCTTTTGTTTTTCTAATACCCATTTAAACAATTATAATGTTCAAAGATCTTAAGGAATAGATAACAATTGACAGACCTACAAATCATTGTCCTAGACCCCCTGAAAAATAAGGAAACTAGTGAAGGAAAGTAATCCATGGAACCCTTCTTAAGAATATCAAGGTTGTCAATGTATACCATAGAAACAATGTAAAGTCTTAACAGACTGCCTTCTGTGGGGATTGGGGAGAGGGAAGCAAGATTGGGGGGGTATTAAAAAGTCTTTTTTTTGTGCTGCTCTATCACATGAACTGAGAACCCAAAGCTGCAGGCATAAAATTCAAGATATATTCATCTTAGAAGGAACAACAACAAAAAAATCCCTGCAATGTCATTGTTTTTGTCTTTGATTTTTTATCAGAGGCTTTGGTTGACTATTAAAAAAACATATATATCCTTCAATATATCTTGCTAGTTACAAAGTTTTTACATGGTCTATCTTTCCCTGCTCTCATATTGTCATTGTTTTATCCTTAAATCACTGGTCAGATGGTGGGAAAGTGACCAAATGGGTCAGATTACCTACCCTTTTCCCCAAGCCCCCCCCAAAAAAATTCCCAATCTAAATTGCAGAGAATGACAGTATACGGTTTTTCCTAATATTTTATTTGTTTTTGCATATTTGTTTTTCCAAGCATTTTTACAAGGTTTTGAGTTGTACATTTTTCTCTTTCCCTCTTTTTCCTTCTTTCTTCTCCTGACAGAAAGCCATCTGATATAGGCTCAGGATTTATAGCCATGCTAAACAATAGATCCATATTGATCATGATGAAAGAGAAGAATCAAATCCAAACAGAAGAAAGAAAACATTAGAGAGAAAAAAAAAGACATAATACATAAGACAATATTTAAAAATTCAACTTGATAATCATTGATCTTCTTTTAAGCTCCCAAGTTCCTTTTCTTGATGTGGATGGTATCATGTCTTTTAAAATTGTCTGATTATTGTAATGCTGAAATGAAGAAGTCTGTCATAGTTGATCATAATCACATGTTGTTCTTAATGATTACAGTGTTCCTCTGGCTCTGCTTATTTTACTCAGCATCAATTCCTGCAAGTTGCTCCAGACTTTTCTGATATCCCATACCTCATGATTTCAATAGTGTTCCATCATATTCATATTGCACAACTTGTTTAGTCACTCCCCAATTGATGGGTATTCCTTCAATTTCCAATTTTTTTCCAATACAAAAAGAACTGCTATGAATATTTTTGTACATGTGCAATTTTGACCATTTTTTATGATCTCTCAAGGTTATAGTGGTGGTAATGCTGGATCAAAGGGTATACACAGCTTTATTTCTCTTTGAGCATAATCCCAACTTGCTCCCTAGAAAAGTTAGATCAGTTCATAATTCTACCAACAATGCATTAGTGTCCCAATTTTCCCACATCACCTCCAACATTAATTATTTTCCTTTCTAGTAATATTGGTCAATCTATAGATATAACGTGGTACCCAAAGACATTTTAATTTTCATTTCTCTAATCAGTAATGACAGAGCAATTTTTTTCATATGATTATAGATCACATTGATTTCTTCATTTGAGAATTGCCTTTACATTTCCTTTGATCATTTATCAATTGAAGAATGACTTGAGTTGTTTTTTACAAATTTGACACAGTTCTCTATATATTTTAGAAATGAGTCCTTTTTCAGAAAAACTATTTGTTACAGGGTGGCTAGGTGGTGTAGTGGATAAATCACCAGCCTTGGAGTTAGTATTACCTGGGTTCAAATCCAGTCTCAGATACTTAATAATTACCTAGCTGTGTGTGCTTGAGCAAGCCACTTAATCCCATTTGCCTTGCAAAAACCTAAAAAAACTATTTGTTAAAATTATTTCCCAACTTATTACATTCCTTTAATCTTTTTTGCAGTGGTTTATGCAAAAACTTTTTTTAGGAGGAGTCAAGATGGTTGTGTGAAGTCATTTCCCGGTAACTCCTTCCCCCCAAACTCCAAAAAAAACAAACAAATGATGGCTCTAGCAAAAATTTAGAGGAGCAGTACCCACAGAAAGACTGAATGATACATTTTCCCAGTCCAAGATAACTTAGAAGTTCCACAGGAAAGGTAGTTTCACCAGGACCAGGGTTTGGAAAAAAGTCGCAGCACAGCCCATCCCAGTCCAGCCAAGAGATCACAAGGAACAGCTTGAAGGGACCGTGAGAGAACTCTGCTACATCAGAATGAGTGTGGAGTGAGGAGCACAAACTGCAGAATCTGCAGCAAGAATCTGGAGAAAGTAGCCTGCTTCCCCAGAGATGGTAAGGGAAGTCTGAAGAGATTTCTCTGCTCTCCCTGGGGTAGGACTCTGCTGTTTGCCTAACACTCAGATATTGCAATTTGGGCCTTCCATCACAAGATAGCAGGATCCCTCCTTAAAGCCCCAGGGCAGAGGGAAGTACTAGGGCCATCTACATATCAAAGCACAAGCAAGAGACCTTGGAGGAATAAAGGTCCCAAAAACCCAAAGCCTTGGAAGTGCTGTCTTGGGCTGAGGAAATGAGTAAACAACAGAAAAAGAAGAATCTGACCATAGAGAATTACTTTAGTCCCATGGAAGATCAAAACACATGCTCAGATGATGACAAAATTGAAGCTTCTGTATCCAAAACCTCCAAGAGAAATAGAAAATGGACTCAGACTATGGATGAGCTCATAAATGACTTTGAAAAGCAATTAAGAGGGACAACTAGGTGGCACTATGGATAGAGCACTGGCCTTGTAGTCAGGAGTACCTGAGTTCAAATCCGGCCTCAGACATTTAATAATTACCTAGCTCTTTGGCCTTGGGCAAGCCACTTAACCCCATTTGCCTTGCAAAAAAAAAAAAAAAAACTAAAACAAAAAAAAGCAATTAAGGGAGATGGAGAAAAAATTGGGAGGAGAAATGAGAGCGATGCAGAAAAATTATGAAAACCAAATCAAAAACTTGGTGAAAGATATACCAAAAATATTGAAGAAAATAATATGTTAAAAACCAGTTTAGGCTTAATGGAAAAAAGCAAAACAAAAGGCAAATGAAGAGCAGAACGCCTTAAAAAGCAGAATTGGCCAGCTGGAAAAGGAGATATAAAAGCTCTCTGAAAAATAATTGCTTCAAGTGCAGAATGGAACTAAAGAAAGATGATGACTTTGCAAGAAATCTGGAAGAAATAAAACTCTTCCACAAAAGCCAAAAATTAGAAGAAAATGTGAAATCTCTCATTGGAAAAACAACGGACCTCGAAAACAGATGCAGAAGAAATAATTTTAAAATTATTGGGCTAGCTGAAAGCCACAACCAGGAGAAAAGACTACTCTTCATTTTTCAAGAAATAATACAGGAGAATTGCCCTGAGATCCTAGAAGCAGAGGGTAAAATAGAAATCAAGAGAATTCACCAGTTACCTCCTGAAAGAGATCCCAAAAGAAAAGCTTCCAGGAATATTATAGCCAAATTCAAAAACTCCCAAATCAAAGAGAAAATTCTAAAAGCTGCCAGAAACAAACAATTCAACTACTGAGGCTCCATAGTCAGGATTAGACAGGATCTGGCAGAATCTACATTAAGGGCTTGTAGGGATTGGAATATGATATTCTGGAAGCCAAAAGATCTTGGTTTATGACTGAGAATCAACTATCCAGCAAAACTGAACATTCTCTTTTTAAGGGGAAAGATGGACTTTCAATGAAACAGGGGACTTTCAAACTTTCTTATTGAAATAACCAGAGCTTAACAGAAAGTTTGATCTCCAAGTATAGGACTCTGGTGAGTCATAGAGGGAGTGGAAGAGAAGGACTAACTGTGAGGAAATCAATGATATTGCACTGTTTGTATTCCTTCATGGGAAGAAGACATTGATAACTCATATGAACTTTCTCATTTATAAGAGCTGTTAGAAGGAGCATATATAGACAGGACATAGGAAGGAGCAGAATATAATGGTTTAATATATTAATAAAATGGAGTCAATGAGTGATAAAGGAAAGTACTGGGAAGAAGGAAAAGGAGATGAAGAAGAAGCTAAGAAATTTCACATGAGTCAAGAAAAAGCTTTTTCAATGGAGTGGAAAGGGAGGCAAGCGGGAATGAGTGAGCCTTCATTCTCATCAGAAATGGCTCAGAGAGGAAATAACATACACACTTAATAGAATGAGGAAATCTATCTAATCCTAGAGAAAAATAAGAAGAAAGGGACAGGATAAGGGGGAAATGGGGGGAGGGAAGGGGGGAATAGGTGATAGAAGAGAGGGAAGATCAGGGGAGAGGGTCCTCAGATTCAACACACTTTTGGACAGGGCCAGGATGAAAGGAGAGAGAGAGAGAATAGAATAAATGAGAGTGGGAAGGAATAGAATGGAGGGACAGCTAGTAATAGTAACTCTGGGAAAAATATTGAAGCAACTTCTCTGGTGGGCTTATGATAGAGAAAGCAACTCACCCCAGAGACTGAGCCATTGGAATCTGAACACAGCCTGAAGTACAATTTTTTTCTCTCTGTATTCTTGAGGTTTCTCATCTTCTTGGAGGTTTATGTTCACTCTTATAACACATTCAGTGTATAGCATGGAAACAATGTAGAGACTATCAGACAGCTTTCTGGGGGGAGGGAGGGGGGAAGAAAAATTGAAGAATTCAGAGCCTTGCAAAAATGTTAAAAATTAAAAAAAAATTTAACTTAATATTAAATTATCAAAAATTATCCAGTTTGTTTTTTATAATGTTCTCGTTTCTTCTTTGATCATTAACTGCTCCCCTTTCCATAGATCTAGCAAGTAAACCATTCCTTATTTTCCTAATTGGTTTATAATATTTTTATCCAATTCCTGCACCCATTTTGGCCTTATCTTGGTATAGGATGTTGGTCCATAATAGTTTCTTTGTTTTACCAGCAGTTTTTATCAAAGAGTGAATTCTTTTCCCAGAAGGTGGATAGCTTTGGGTTTATAAAACAATGGATTACTATAGTCATTTTCTGCTATCTCATTTGTACCTAATCTCTTCCACTGATCCACCACTCTATCTCTTTGCCAGTACCAAAAAGTTTTGATGACTGATGCTTTATAATATAATTTTAGAATTTGTAATTCTAGGTCACCTTCCTTTGCATTTTTTTCATTAATTCCCTTAATATTCTTGACTTTTTTGTCTTCAATATGAATTTAGTTACTATTTTTTTCTAGCTCACTAAAGTAATTTTTGGAAGTTTGGTTGGTATGATACTGAATAAGTAATTTAGTTTAGGTAGAATTGTCATTTTTTATTATATTACCTCAGCCTAGACATGAGCAATGGGTATTTACCCAGTTATGAAGGTCAGATTTTATTTATGTGAAAAATGTTATATAATTGTTTTCTTTTAGTTTCTACTTTGGCAGGTAGATTCTCAAGTATTTTATGTTGTCTGAAGTTGTTTTAAATGGGATTTCTCTTTTTTTTCTCTTGCTATTGTATCTTGTTAGTAATATACAGAAATGAGCAGCATAAATTTTTAATGTAAATTAATTAGGAATGTCTTGTAGAGGAAGGTAATGAAAGAATATGAGCAGTATGACAAACTGGGAGAAGCAATAAAATAAAAAAGAGGTTTATAGAAAACTTAATAAGATTCATTTCATTAAGCTTAATAGGAAAAACACTGCTTTAGTAGAACAAAACATTTCCTTCCAACAAATATTATAAGCATTCAAAAATTGTATGTGTCAAAATCATATAATGTTCCATGAAAATGTAACAATAAAATTTTGTTCCACAATCTCCGATTATTAATTTCAAGTAATATCAAAAAAAGGAAATATATATTTGCCAGAAGTGTTTACTGTTATCATTAAAGTTGTCCAGAACAGAGCACAAATTAAATAATGACTATTCTATAAGATCTTTTTTATGCTCCAGTTCATGGATAGCATTGCATCCTAGGATATTTTGAAATCTCTTAAATGCCTTGCATGGTCATTAAGAAGAGTATGGACTAAACTATTTATATAAAAATAACCAAGTAGATAAAATTGCTCTTTTTTTCAAGACTATGCTATATGAGTGAACAACACTTAATGCTATTTTATATGGTATACTCTATGCATGTGTATATATGAATTCATACATATATATCTACATATATATGCATTCATAATTAGAATATAAGGTCAATTAAAAGAATCATATAATTTCATAGTCTTAGTATCTTCCTCTTTTTCAATTCTGGGTCCATTTTTACAGTCCATATGCTGTTACTGTTTCACATATACATATATACCTTTACATATATACATATATATATGCACATATATGTACATATGGTGAGATATACATATATTTTCAAATCAAAATACTTATATCTATGTTCTTAGACTTCAAATTGAATTCTCTAAGTTCCCAAAACTTCATTTCACTTGACTCAAAGGACAATGGAGAGATGCGTGGAGGATGCATAAAAGCTTTAACATATTATCGTTTTCTTTTTTGTAGTCCATTAAAATGTACAAATCTTTTTCATGTGAAATCTTGTATAGGTACTTTTTCTGTATTTATGAATTTGATTTTTTTAAACACTGCAGATATCTTTCCAAATAAAGGATTCAATGATGCAATTTTGCTAGCCTTTCCCTAACAAAATAGTTCCCATGCACCCTTTTTTCACATACTCAAGTCCAGAAATCAGAAACCCAGAGCCATCATTTCTGAAACCAAGGTCACTCTACAAGTAGTGTCAGATACAGACTATCATTCAGCTAGTGACATTGAAGTTATTAGTTTGGTTTTCATAGAACACTCCTTGTTTTACTGATGCTTTTTTCAGATTCTACTACTACAAGATCGCTGTTTTTGTCTATACTTTGCTTCCATATAGGCATACTATATATCGGCATATGAAGCCATCCCTTCTGCTCCATTATGAGAATCTCAAGCTGACTGTATATTTTCTAGTAAAGCAAATAAAAAAATTGAGAAGTTGGCAGAGAGAAGACAGACATTGACCTAAGGTCTCCTGGTTACCCCCCACCCCAGAAATGATATGAAAAAAACCTATCAACAAAACCCAGAAAAAGAAGCTAGGAGAAGAATATCTACGAAAAGGTCTATCTCCTTGGATTATGGGTGAGCCTGGCACAGAAAGCAGAGAGCCAGCAGGGGTGGAGTGAGAGCTGAACTAACCTAAGATCAGCTGTGGAGTTGTGGGAGCTGGGGTCCAAGGCTGTGGAATCTTTGACTAATGGAGCAGAGGTCTGGAGAGCCCCAGCACAGAGAGTTGTAGGGTGCTGATGGACATCAGTCTGCTCATCTTGGGGTGTGAGCTCCATATTTTCAGCAGAGTCCTCTTCCCAGAACAAACACAATAACAGCCCCTCTACCCCCATGCCCAGGCTCAAGTTTGGGCAACAAAGCTCCCTCAGCTAAAAGATTGACATTCTCACTCCAGGGTCCACCCAGGATAATTCACACCCTGCTGCCACCCATCATCCCCTCCAGACCTAAGGAGCATGCATCAAATCAAGGCCACAGACATTCCAGAGAAAGCAACTAGGACCCTCTAACAGCCAGACCACTTGGAGCTACTAAACACAGTAAGCAAAGCCTCTAAGGATCTCAAAACCAAACTCTGTGAACCAGCCCCTGCCCCCAACACAAAATCCTAGGAAAATGAAGAAAGGCCAGCAAAGGGTGGTCCATAAAAAACTACCAAGAAGAGTAAAGACCCTGATTCATAGAGATCTAGAACTTCTGAGGAGAATATAAATTGGTATCCATTCCAGAAAAATTTCCTAGATGAAATCAGGAAGGAGTTTAAAAACCAATTGGAAATAATGGAAAAAAGAAACTCAAGAGAAAATTAACACCTTGCAAGAGACAATTGACATCTCACAACAAGAAAACAAATCTTTGGAAAATACTATCAGACCAATACAAAAAGAAAATAATTCTCTCAAAACTACACTTGGGCAAAAATAGAATTGACCAAGTGGAAAAGGAATTGCAAAACATATATGAAGAAAATTCTTCTCTAAAAAAATAATTGGATCTGTGGAAACTAATGACTTCATGAGACCACAGGAATCTGTTAAACAAAACCAAAAAATCAAAAAAAAATAGAAGAAAATGTAAGATACCGCATCCATAAAACCACTTACCTTGAGAACAGAATGAGGAGAGATAACCTATGAATCATTGGGCTTCCTGAAAACACTGAAGAGAAAAAAAAAGCCTGGACTTAGTGATGGAAAACTGCCCTGATATCATGGAACCAGAGGACAAAATAGTTATTGAAAGAATACATCTATCCCCTCCATAAAGGGATCCCAAAATGAAAAAAAAAACAAGGAATATTGTGGCCAAATTTCAGAACTATCAGATAGAAGAGAAAATCCTGGAAGCAGCCAGAAAGAAACAATTTAGATACCAAGGAACCACAGTAAGGATTGCACAGGACCTGGCTGCATGAACATTAAGGGATCAGAAGGACCTGGAATGAGATATTCTATAAAGCAAGGGACTTTGGAATGCAGCCAAGAATCTACTATCTAGCAAAACTGAGCCTTCTCTTCCAGGAGAAAAGATGGACATTTAACAAAATAGGAAACTTCCATCTCCTCCTGATGAAAAGACCAGAGCTAAATAGAAAATTTGGACATTAAATTTGGACTCAAGAGGCACATGAAAATATTTTGAAAAAGGTTAAATAAAAAAAACTGCTATCCAATAAGATGGAACTGGCTATATCCCCACCTGGGAGAAAGATTTTCATAACTCTCAAGAACCATAAGTCCTTTAGAGCAAATATACATAGCCAGAAGTGATTGACACTCATGACTTTTCTATGACTCAGATTTAAAAACAATATCTCCATAAAAAGGAGGGGCAGTAAAGAGACAGGAGGAGGGAAGATATTGAATGGGGTGAATCATATTACATAAAGAGTTATAAAGTAGCTATTGCAATAGAGGGGAAGAAAGGAGGAGGTGAGAACTGCATGAATCTTACTCTCATCACATTTGGCTTAAAGTTAACATACACACAGTTAAGTTGAGAAACTTATCTTACCTTTCAAGTATTAAAAGGGGAACTAACAGAAGGAAGAAGGGGAAAAGGGAAAGGGGAAAGAAAGTGGAGGGGGTTGGAAACAAGGGGTCAAATATACTGAAGGTGGTGGTATTCAGAAACAAAATACTGGAGTATATGGATAAAGTGAAAAAAATGAAAATATATAGAAACAGAGGAATGGAGGGCAATAATTAGCAATTATAATTTTGAATGTGAATGGGATGAACTCTCCCATAAAACATAAACAAATAGTAGACTAGATTAAAAACCAATATGCTACTTACAAGAAACTCATTTGAGGGGCGGCTAGGTGGTGTAGTGGATAAAGCACTGGCCTTGGAGTCAGGAGTACCTGGGTTCAAATCCGGTCTCAGACACTTAATAATTACCTAGCTGTGTGGCCTTGGGCAAGCCACTTAACCCTGTTTGCCTTGCAAAAACCTAAAAAAAAAAAAAGAAAAGAAAAAAAGAAACTCATTTGAAGCAGAAAGATACATATAGAGTAAAGGTAAAAGGTTGGAGCAAAATATATCTTGCTTCAGCTGAAGTGAAAAAAAGCAGGGGTAGCAATTCCTATCTCAGACAACGCAACTGTAAAAAATAGATAGCATTAAAAGAGATTAGGAAGGAAACTATCTCCTCTTAAAAGTTACCATAGACAATGGAGCATTTCAATACTAATTATGTATGCACCAAGTGGTATAACATCCAAATTTACAGAGAGGAAGTGGAATGAGTTACAGGATGACATAGACAGCAAAACTCTACTGGTGGGAGACATCATTTTCCTGCTCTCAGATTTAGATAAACCTAATCATAAAATAAACAAGAAGGAAGTTAAGGAAGTAAACAGAATGTTAGAAAACCCAGACATGATAGACCTTTGGAGAAAGTTGAATGGGAATAGAAAGGAATATATTTTTTTTCTCCACAGACATGGCACTTATCCAAAAATTGACCATGTGCTAGGCCATAAAAACTTAATAATCAAATGGAGAAAGACAGAAATAATGAATACAACCTTCTCACATCATAATGCAATAAAAAATCACATGCTATAATGGGCCATTTTAAAAAATGAGTGGATCAAACAAAAAATTATTAGGAAAAAAATCAATGATTTCATCCTAGAAAATAATAATAATGAAACAACATACCAAAACAGTTGTCATGGAAATATTTAAATCTTTAAATGCTTGCATGAATAAATTGGAGAATGAGCAAATCAATGAACTAAATATGCAGCTAAAAAAGTAGAGAAAGAAGAAATTAAAAACGCCCATTTAAATGCCAAATTAGAAATTCCAAAAATTAAAGGAGAAATTAATAAAATCAAAAGCAAGAAAACTATAGAATTACAAAGCTATAGATAAAAACACATACATTGATAAACCTCTGGTTAATTTGATTTAAAAAAGAAAGCAGAAAAAGAAATTTTCACTATCATAAATGAAAAATATGAACTCACCTCCAATGAGGAGGAAATTAAAGCAATAATTATTTTGCCAAACTGTATGCTAATAAATTTGATAGTCTAAGTGAAATGGATGAATATTTACAAAAATGTAAGTTTCCCAGGTTAAATGAAGAGGAAATTAAATATTTAACCCTATATGATAAAAGGAAATTCAACAAGCCATTATTGAACTCTCTAAGAAAAAAAAAATCTCCAGGGCCAGATGGATTTACAAGTAAATTCAAACAAACATTTAAGGAACAATTGGTTCCAATTCTATATAAACTCTTTAGTAAAATATGTGAAGACAGAATTCTGCCTAACTCATTCTATGTCACCAATATGGTGCTGATAACGTAACCCAGGAAGAGTCAAAACAGAGAAAGAAAATTACAGACCAAACTCCCTAATGAAAATAGATGCAAAAAATCTTAAATAAAATCTTAGCCAAGTGACTACAGCAAGTTATTACTAGGATAATACACTATGACCAAACAGGATTTATCCCAGGAATGCAATGTTGGTTCAATATTAGGAAAACTGTTAGTGTAATTAACTGTATGAATAACAAACCTATCAGAAATCTGATACATATTTAAATATATATCATATATATACATGTATATATATATATATATATATATATATATCTGATATAATCAGACATCAGAAATATATCAATAGATGCTGAAAAAGCCTTTGACAAAATACATCTGTTTCTACTAAAAACACTAGAGAGCATAGAAATAAATGGATTGAGGGGCGGCTAGGTGGCATAGTGGATAAAGCACCCACCATGGAGTCAGGAGTACCTGGGTTCAAATCCAATCTCAGACACTTAATAATTACCTAGCTGTGTGGCCTTGGGCAAGCCACTTAACCCCATTTGCCTTGCAAAAGCCTAAAAAAAATAAAAAAATAAATGGATTGTTCTTAGAATGATAAGCATCATCTATCTGAAACCATCAACAATCATTATATGCAATGGGGATAAGCTAGAGGCACTGCCAATAAGATCAAGGGTGAAATAAGATGTTCTTTATCACCACTACTATTCAATATTGTGTTAGAAATGTTAGGAATGTTAGGGGCACCTAGGTGGTGCAGTGAATAGAGCACTATCCCCAGAGTCAGGAGTACCTGAGTTTAAATCCAACCTCAGACACTTAATAAATACATAGCTGTGTGGCCTTGGGCACGCCACTTAACCCCATTTGCCTTGCAAAAAAAAAACTTAAAAAATGTTAGCTTCAGCAATAAGAGAAGAGAAAGAAATTGAAGGAATTATATTGGGAAAGAAGAAACAAAACTCTCACTCTTTGCAGATGACATGATGATATACCTAGAGAATCCTAAAAAATGATCTAAAAAACTCCTAGAAACAATTAGCAACTTTAGTAAAGTCACAGGATATAAAATAAACCCTCATAAATCCTCAGCATTTCTATACAGCAGAAAGGGCTAGAAAGAGAAATTCCATTTTAAGTAACTTCAAACAATATAAAAAACTTGGCAGTCTACCTGCCAAGGCAGACTCAGAAATTCTATGAAAACAATGACAAAACACTTCTCTCACAAATATAATCAGATTTTAAAAACTGGGCAAATAACAACACTCATGGATAGGCTGAGCTAAAATAATAAAAATGATAATTCTACTAAATTAAACTACTTATTTAGTTCCCTATCAATCAAAATCTCCAAAAATCTACCTTCATGTTTTGGAAAAAAATGTAAGTAAATTCATATCGAGAAATAAAAAGTCAAGAATATCCAGGGATTTAATGAAAAAAGTGCAAAAGAAGGTGGCGTAGCCCTATCAGATCTAAAATTATATTATAAAGTATCAGTCATCAAAATTGTCTGGTATGGACTAAGAAATAGAGTGGTGCATCAGTGGAATAGCCTAGGTGCAATAGCAGGAAATGATTACAGTAATCTACTGTTTGATAAACCAAAGAGTCCATCTTTTGTAATAAAAGCTCTCTCCAATAAAAACTGTTGGGAAAATTGGAAGTTAGTAAGGCAGAAACTTGGATTAGACCAACACCTCACACTATATACCAAGATAATATCAAAATGGATACAGGATTTAGACACAAAAGACAATATTATAAGCAAACTAGGAGATCAAGGAATAGTTTACCTGTCACATCCATGGAATGGAAAGCAGTTTATGACCAAGGAAGAGATGGAGAACATCATTAAAAATAAACTAGATAATTTTGATTTCCTTAAATTAAAAAGGTTTTGCACAGACAAAAACCAATATAACCTAGATCAAAAGAAATGTAGTAAATTGGGAAATAATTTTACAACTAACATTTCTGACAAAGGACTCATTTCTAAAATATACAGAGAACTGTATCAAATTTATTAAAATAAATCCATTCTCCAATCGACAAATGGTCAAAAGATATGCAAAGACAATTTACAAATGAAGAAATCAAAGTGATCCATAGTCATATGATAAATTGCTCTAAATCATTACTTATTAGAGAAATGCAAATCAAAGCATCTCTGAGGTACCACCTCTCACCTCTCAGACTTGCCAATATGACCAGAAAGGACAAAAGATCAATGTTGGAAGGGATGTGGGAAATCTGGGACACTACAGCATTGTTGGTGGAGATGTGAATTCTTCCAACCTTTCTGGAGAGCAATTTGGAATTATGCCCAAAGGGCAACTACAATGTGCATACCCTTTGATCCAGCAATTCCACTACTGGGTCTATACCCTGAAGAGATCATGAAAAAGGATAACTACATCACTTGTACAAAACTATTCATAGCACTCCTATTTATGCTAGCAAAGAATTGGAAATTGAGTGAATGTCCATCAGTTGGGGAATGGCTGAACAAACTGTGGTAAATGTACATTATGGAACACTATTGTTCTATTAGAAATCAGGAGGAATGTGAATTTAGAGAAGCCTGGAGGGATTTGCATGAGTGAGATGAGCAGAACCAGAACATTGTACATCATAACAACAACATGGGATTAATGGTCAATTTTAATAGACTTGCTAATTTCATAAGTGTAACAATCAGGGAGAATTTGGGGGTTTCTGTGATGGAGGATACCACCTGAAATCAGTGGAAGAATTGTGGAGTTTGAACAAAGATCGAAGATTATTACCTTTAATTTTAAAAAGTTATCTTATTACATAATCTTGCTATCTCATATTTTTATTTTCTTAAGGTTAATAATTTCTCTCAACATATCCAATTTAGATAAATGTGTAGCATGGAAACAATTTAAAGACTATCTGACTGACTTCTGCAGGTGGAGGGGGGAAGGGAAGTAAGATTTTGGGGAAAATTATAAAATTCAAAATTAAATGAATTTACTTTAAAAAATAAAATAGGGGTGGCTAGGTGGTGCAGTGGATAGGGCACCGGCCTTGGAGTCAGGAATACCTGGGTTCAAATCCAACCTCAGACACTTAATAATTACCTAGTCATGTGGCCTTGGGCAAGTCACTTAACCCATTGCCTTGAAAAAAAAATCTAAAAAATAAATAAATGAAATAAAATAAAAAATGAAAAGAAGAAATTGAGAGTAATGAAAGGGATGATTACTATCAGCTTAAATGCTAACCTCATGAAGGATAATTCAGAGATAAGATGTCAACATTCCTTTTGATTACAAGACTGAAAAAAATTGTTGAGAAGAGAAATGTTACTCTTTGTGGCAAGGTGATAAAAGGTTAAAAACTATCAGTAACTGATTTCTAATGATTTGATCTGAGCTGAAGTCATGAATATATCAAGGACCTAAATGTCTCTGGTGTAAATAATTCAATTATAGGAATCTATTTGGTTTCATCTAAGCTGGAGTTTATCTTAATGACAGATAAACAGGGAGGCTAAAATCTCAGGCTATCAGCTTTGTAGAAATGTGCCATACTATTTAATCTGAGAAGGCAGAACTATTTCCAACTTTCATTTGAACCAAAGAAGTTCCCTAAATTCCCATTATTCAGGACTAGATTAAGTCAGGTACTCCTGGTTTAGCATCCTGCTCCCAACTATCCTTTTGCAGTACTGCATAGGCAGTATCTCAGCTGTAAAACCATTCTTTACTCTTCACCCCTCTTTGCATGCCAAACACATAAAAACCAGGACTGCAGTTAATAGGCCTCTGAATTTTCCTTTATGAATTTAACTTTAGAACTTATAATAACCATCCTTTTCAACTTCTTTTACTTTATTAAAAAGTGCACACCCAGCTTGGGATGATGAAAATATAGTAAAAGTGGCAGCTTCATATGCCTATATACATACAGGATGTCTACATGGGAACAAAGCATACAAGCAAATTTATCAACCAATATTTATGGGACAATTCCTGTGTGCTCCGCACTAGGGCACACAGAGCAGGAAACTCAAAAGAAAATAAAGCCCTACCCCTTAGAAATTTAGCTATACATACATATATGTATATATATATATATATATATATATATATATATATATATATATATATATATCCCACCCCCCAAATAAGCCTGAGACACATTTAGTATGTCCATTGCAACACATACTGAATTATAAAATAATAACAATATTTAACTAAATATAAATAAATAATATTTTTGGCATTAATAATTAAAATAAATGATTATATAAATTAGAATTATGTGTGAATACCCTATATATTATATATAAACAAATATATGTGTATATATAAGAACTTTGTTCTTATAAATTTAATACAATCTATTTTATATTATAAATAACTACTGAGAACTGGGTACTGGGTACTAGAAACAAGAGAATTGACCAAAATACCCCATGTCAATTGATTTCCCCCCCCCAGTCTTGCTGCTGTATTCAGAAAAGATAATCAATTAGTCAGTGAATAAACATTAAGAGGCTGCTACCATATTTTCCCAAAAATAAGTTTTAGCATGGCTTTTTCAGCATGCTAGTAATATAAATCCTACCCCCAAAATGAGCTTGAGGCACATTTAGTATGTCCATTGCAACACATAATGGACATATTGAATTATAAAATAATAATATTAATATTATTGGCATTAATAATTAAAATAAATGATCATATAAATTAAAATTATACATAAATACCAAATCTGCACCTTTGGATGAAAAATGAACTCAAAACTTAATACCTAATGACCAATCAGACACACTCTGGACACAACACATGAATAAAGTATGCTTTTGATAAGGTCTAAATGGAAAGAATGCTCTACCTCTAATTATCACTAAGGGCAAGAAAGATAAGAATGAATGTGTTTCAGACATTTATGCTCTTGGAATCAAAAAAGCCTGGTGTACATTAGCATATATAATGAAGTGGGTCCATTTAATGCTGCCACTTGTTTTTCAAGGTGGCCAAAGAGGTCTGCTAGTCTGGGATTCAGCCAGCACCCACCATGCTAAAGACAGGAAGAACTTCCTTGTAGAGAGAAGAATAAATGAAATAATGATTCCTGCAGGAAATACTGCCTATCTTTCTACTCTTGATAGTACAAGAAATAAGCCATTCAAGGACCATTTGCACATGGAAATAAATAACTACATTGAAAATAGAATAGAGAGAAAAACCAACAAGGAAAATGTGTGAAGCTGAGCCTGCAGGAGTTGGTGACTTGGGTGAAGAATTTGGGGGATAAAATCACTTGACAGATGTTTTTCAATGTGTTACAAGTAGGTTCCATGGACGTACAAGAAATGCTCATTTAAGGAGAACTTTATTTATGGATATGAGAGATTGGGTCAATGATTTCAAAGGAAATGGAGTAGTAAGAAATTCAGGTCAGAATTCAGGGTTTGGAGAGTTATGACTATGTTCCAAACGAAAATGACATGACCATATTGATGAGTTTCTCCCTTTAGGTGATTTTCAAGGCATTAGATGACAATTTTTCAGATATATATCACAGTGATAATTCTTTTTCATTTATGGTTAGGTATAGAAAAACCTCTGAGTTCCCTTTCAATTCTTGAATTTTGTTATTCTGTGAAATTCTCTTTGTTTTTATCCAATTGTGTCAATTGGTTGACAATTAAGTAAAGGACACCAGTGCCCATAAATTTAAGTTTTAGGAAATGCAACCCCCAAAATTCCTTGAACCTAGATTAGATGCCCCCACAAGTATCCAAATTGCAAGTACAATTTAAGAAAAGTAGCTCAAATTTGGAATTTTTGCTCCTAAAGGGCAATAAAA
The DNA here is from genome assembly GCF_037893015.1 of Macrotis lagotis. NCBI lineage: Eukaryota > Metazoa > Chordata > Mammalia > Peramelemorphia > Peramelidae > Macrotis > Macrotis lagotis. The sequence goes on from NC_133658.1 coordinate 785,205,733, forward strand.
AAGGGCATTTTCTTTGATCCAGCAATATTACTCTGGGTCTGTATCCTGAAGAGATCATGAAAAAGGGTAAAAAGTCCCACATGTACAAAAATATCCATAGCAGTTCTTTTTGTAGTGACAATGAATTGGAAATTGAGGGGATGCCCATCATTTGGGGAATGGTTGAACAAACTGCAGTATATGTGAATGATGAAACTCTGTTGTTCTATTAAAAATCATGAGGAAGGGGACTTCAGAAAAGCCTGGAAAGTTTTGGATGTGCAGTGAAATGAGCAGAACCAGAAGAACATCATACACACTAACAATAATGTGGGGTGATGACCAACTATGATGCACTTGTGGGATACAGAAGCATATCCATATCCAGAAAAGGTACCGCAGAGTTTAACTGAAGACCAAAGCTTATTATCTTCAATTTTTAAAGGTTGTCTCATTTATCATGTAATTTTTATATCTCTCATGGTTTTTTTTCCTTCCTTTTGGATCTGATTCTTCTCTCACTATTCTTCTCTCACAATTTCATGGTTGCAGATATAAAGCCTTTATCAGATTGTCTTCTTCTGGGAGGAGAGGGAGAGGAAAGGGAGGGGAAAAATTATAAAACTCAAAACGTTAAAAAAAAAACCTATAAAACTCAAAAAAATATTGGTAGAAACTCTATGTAATTAGAAAAAACAATTAAAATATTTATATAATAATGAGAATAAAAAGAAATGTATCTCAGAATGTGGTATCTCAGCATATGTTTGATTTCCCCTCTTATTTAATCATTCAGTCATGTCTGATCCTTTGGATAATAATGTTCATGGGGGTTTCTTAACAAATATTCTGGAGTGTTTTAGGTTAAATGATTTGCCCAAGGCCATATAACTAGTAAGTATTTGAGGCCAGACTTGAATTCAAGCCTTTCTGATTCTTAGGTCCAGTCCTACTTAGCTATCTAATTTTCTCTTCTAGATTGCAAATTTCCTAAGGACAAGGACCCATTTTTGTTTATTCTTCATCCCACCTTGACAGGCTCAGTACACTATTCTGAATACAGAATGTGTTTAGTCAGTGTTTATTGAATTAAATTAAGATATAATGTCGGATTTTAAGGCACCTTTAATCTTGATGGGGAAATAAGATTTAAATTCATGAAATGTAGTACACAATAAAAAGATTATTGTGCTAAATGTTTTGCAGTACACTTTCTCAATTGATTTTAGCCTACAACAAGGTTATGCCAAAAAATTGTGCTTTTGTTGGTATGGAAACTCCAATTGTGAAAATTCTTTTTTCTTCTAAAATATGTAGCAGATTTTAGGTCATCCATTTAGAATAATTAAGAAAATTTGATCCTCATGTAGTCTTTTTATTTTATAAGTGACAAAATGGATGCCCAGAGAAACTAGGTACCTTGTCCAATGTCATTGTTTCAGAGCCAGGATTCAATTCTAAGTCATCTCACTCTAAGCCTAACACTAAGTCTCCAAACTAAATGAATTTTAAACTAAAATTTTGAATTTAAGATTCTTGCCCATTGTCAAATACTAAGAGTCTGAGACAAGATTTAAATAAAAGTCTTCACAACTCCATGTTCTATCCACTACAATGAATACTTGTAATCTTTTTTCCCCTACATCATGGATTCCTTTGAGTGTTTAGTGAAGTCCCTGAATCTTTTCTAAGAATTATTTGTTTTCCATATGAAGTTCTTTATTTTGGACATTTTTCTATAATTTTTAAATTTGATTGTATTTTAAATTACCAATAGAAAAAAAGAATACACAAAAAATACAGAAAGTGAAAAATAGTATATTTTGATCTGCATTCAGACTCTATTAGTTCTTTCTCTGGAGGTGGACAGCATTTTCATTTTGAATCCTTTGGAATTATCTAGAATGAATGTATTGTTGAGAAGAGCTAAGTCCATCATAGTTCATCATAGTCCAATATTGTTATTACTATGTATACTATTCTCCTGGTTCTACTCACTTAAATTTGCATCAGTTCATAAAAGATTTCTCAAATAAAAAACAAAAAACAAATTTAAAAAAATTTCTCAGCTCTTTCTGAAATCCATTTGTTCATCTTTTCATATAGAATAATAATAATATTTCAATATAATCAAATAGCATAGCTTTTTCATTGAATACCCAATTGATGGATATCCACTCAGTTTCCAATTCTTTGCCATCACAAAAAAAAGAATGTAATAAATATTTCTGTACAAGTATGAAATGTACAAAAATACATAGGATTACAAAGGAAAATTATAGTCAATACAATTACTGATCAAAAAAAAAAACCAAGCTAAAGTACCCTGAACTAAAACATTGTGCTTTATGTCAAAAAGTCAATACTGTTACTGTTCAGATTTTTTTAAAGCATAAGTAGTTGTAGGAATACAAAACAAGGGATACAATTAAAGATTTATTGTAGTGGTCAAAAGAAGATTTCATCTTAAAAGGAGAGAATATAGGATTCAAAGAGTAAAAGAGACAGAAAAGGCCACTCTAGCAGTGGAACACCCTATTCTGTCATATTTAGATTTTGATTAGATCACAGCATTAAGCTTAATGGCAACATTAAGTTTAATTTGTGATCATTTAAGTTAAAATGTATTGATTATATATCATTTTCCAAGAGGATCAATGACATGGGCTATAACTAGGATAGGACATTTAAGAACTAGCTACTTAAAACTCAAAAAAAAAAAAACTTCTAGGGCTTAAAAACATACCATCAATGATCACAGACCACCATCATCACTAATGGAAAAAAGCAAGATTTTTCTCCACTCTTATAATATTTCATCTGTATCCTTCAGACTATCATTTTGGGACCTCTTCAAGATTGTTCTTAATATGGGTAGGAAAAGAGAATAGGTGGAGGGCTGAAGGGGAAAGAGAATGAAAAAATGATATTTAAGGGAGTTTTGCTTATCACAAATTAAGTTACATATCAGCATTATCTACTTTGAAAAGATATACTTGAATGTCTCTATTATCTATATTAATATTTATCAATAAAGAAGTCAAAATCTTCATTCAAATCTAATGTTTCCCTGCACACACAATACACAGAAAATTCAGGTTACCTCTCCAATCCCCTCTTTGAAAGCAATAAAAATGATTATGAATTTATCTTTCAATCAATTATTGTCAAAGATAGCAGTTTTAGTGGGTAAAATTCATAACTTAGTAGATCTAAGTGTGTTTTCCTATGTACAAGAGTACTTTCTGTATGTAATGGAGTGAGTGTTAGAACTGAGCCACAAAGTCTTAGTACAAGAAACCATAAGTGATGCCAAATCATGATGTGAAGAGTTGGGGAGTTTGGTTCTAACATTATATAATGAAGCATGATGGAGAGATCTGACTCGACTTCAGAGCACACACTGTTATTCTGTGACTTTCTTATTCACTTATGGCATGATAAAGAAAAGACTAACTGACTGTACAGGCAGAACTGAGTTTAGATTAACCAGAAAAAATGAGTTCTCCCTTGTATTGTGACAAACGAGGAAATAACTGCTTTGAGTTTTCTGGTGGGAGAGGGGCCTCTACTTGGGAGCCTGAAACATATAAATACCTATATGATTCTTGTATGTATTGTATATTTTCTTTCCTACTCTTAAAAGAAGGAGAATTGGAGATAAAATGATCTCATATCAAGAGTCAGAAGAATTCACTCATATTTTAAGTGATCACAGAAGTAAAAAGTGACTTGTTTGGCCCAGACTAACAATAAAATAAATCACCTTGGCAGTCCAAACCTTCAAGCAAGAAAACAATTCCATCAATTAACTGTTAATTCAATTCTGAATTAACATTCAGAAGTGAACTTGGTGGAGTAAATGCTTTGTAAGTCACCATGCTGAGTTTGAACTTGGCACCAAAGTGATAGAGAGAAGTATGCCTTGGTTCAGGTACTTTACTTCTTGTTCTATATTTTCAGCAAATATCCCCTTATAAAAGTTAATTGATATTATTTATAAATGATATCAAGGAGATGTTAATTAATAGATATTGGGGCACTGATCACTGGTAATGATATTGAAGGAGTATACTGGATTAAGGATTTAAGTGGATAGCACAGAAAAACCCACTGTCCTTTGGGAATAATTCTTAAACCTTTTAGGGGAATGGAGCAATTGCCATCATTAGAGACTTAGAATACTAGTTTGCCTGTGCTGGAGGACTAAGTTTGAAACCTAAAATCGCTAGATGTATATGTCACTATGACATATTATACCCTTTTAGCAGAACTTTTATAATGAGCTTGTATGGTAGAAAGGCACAAGTGGGTTTTTGTATGTGGTTTTGCATTCATTGTCTAACCTTGGACAAGAAAATGAAACTCTCTGGACTTCAGTTGCCTCATCTATGAAAGAAGATTGTTGAAATAAATGGTGTTTAATGATCCTGCCTTATTTTCCTCTTTAAAACATATCAGCTGAGAATAATCTTAATGTTTTGTTTGTTTGTGAAAGCTCATGATTATTGTCTCTTTACTTTTATAATACCTCATGTGCATTCAAATGACTTATTTAATGTAGGATCATATCTTATGTCAAGAATGTACTCTCCAGTTCTAACATTATCTTTCCTGTGGGCATATTTACATGTGCTAGAAAAAAAATGGATCTGTTCTGTATCCTGCTTGTTTGTTTTTTGTTTGTTTGATTGAATGCATTTTCTTTCAAATGCTAACTTCGTTTCCTTGGAGTTATTGCTATCACTAATGTGATGGCAAGTAAGCCAACATAAAAAGAATTTCCTGTTTCTTCACATTTGGTGAATTAAGACTGAGAGCAGTAGAGCAGTCTGCTAGTCAGCAATCAGGCCCCAAACACTTTCAGTTCTCATTCATTCTTTTCCACTTTCTGTAAGGAATTTAGATATTAAAACACTATAAAAGTTCCCTCTTTGTGTCTGATCATCAATGGCAGTACTCATCCACTAAATTGTTAGATAGTTTGCCCTTCGAGATAATTCTCCACAAGATCATTAATGTTTATGTTGTCTTTTCCAGTAGAATGTAAACTCTGTGGTATTTTAAAGGTCCAAGAAATATAGTTTCTGGGTAATTTAGCCTTTTATTAATAAGTACAGCATGCTTACTTGACTATCATTCTCTTAGACCAAAGATCTTTCATAATGGTGGAATCACCTAATATGCCTTTGGAAGAGTAGTGATCCTGAGGGTGGCAATCAACAATTAATAAGAAAACAAATATTACAATGGGAGACTGGTTTATATTACAATGGGGAGTTTGGGGTATGTGAGATGGTTCATCCAAATCTTGATCAAAAAGACATCAATTTCTGTATCACCTGTCTGACAAAAGGAAAGATCTGTGTTTTCCCAGGCCTGTCTAAGCAAAAACAATAATCAAGAATGCACGCATTAGACCAAACTTAGAATTTCTTTTACTGTCTCAACCATCTTGGTTGAAGATTTTGGAAAGATTTTTCAAAGTGGTTGATTTCTGGATGATGAAGTTGAGAAAAGGGGGAACAACCTTTATTCTAATACAATAATTAGTTATTAACACAAGGAAAATAATCATTGCTCTCAGATGCTTGAGAACAACTCCTCTCTTCATTCCTAGCAGTGCCTGGCAAGTAGTAGACCTTTAAAAATGTCTTTTGATTTATTACTTGAAACTTCAAAGCTGTGGTTTTACAGAATAATAGAATCTGAGTTGAGAAAGTCTTAGAGATCATCTTGTCCAACTCATCTGAACAAACTTCCCCTCTTCATCATTTTTGACAAACTACTATCCAGCCTTCTTTGGAAGACCTTCACAGGAGGAAACTGCTAGCTACCAAGGCAATTTGTTCCATTTTAGAGGTACACATAATTTTAGAATGTTTTTCCTTCTGTGTCATGGAGCATCCTAGAAATTTCCCTGCCCTTCATTGGTAAGCAGTTTTTTCCTTTTTTTCTTTATTTTTGCAAGGCAATGGGGTTAAGTGGCTTGCCCAAGGCCACACAGCTAGGTAATTATTACGTGTCTGAGGTCAGATTTGAACTCAGGTACTCCTGACTCCAGGGCTGGTGCTCTATCCACTGCGCCACCCAGTAAGCAGTTTTCCATGAAAAATAAAATAAAATCATTTAGCTTAGGAAGAAGGAAAATTTCAGAATTACAATAACTGAAAGATAGTACCTGGAAAGACATGACAACTAGTGGATGAGAAAAAAAAAATTGATAAATGCGAGGGGACTTAGAGAGAAGTGGGAGTCACAGAGAGGCCAAAGAAAACTTGCACAGATGGGAAGGTGATAATGGGATCAGTACCAGCAAATCAGTACTGTGGTGCTGTGAACCCAGGTAATTTCAGGAACCCAAATCTTCCTCCAGTGTTCAGATGGCATGTCAGTTTGTCTTCATATCTTATGAAATTTCAGTGAAACTCTTTCAGAGTAAATGATCATTAATCTTAATTATGGTGAGGAGCCCAGGGTATTGAACATGATACACATCAATGCCAAATTAATGCAAATGGTTATTGTTATTGCAAAGAGTAGCACAGGAATGAATAATTCAATTAATTGTCATTCAGGACATTATTAGAATACTGAAGGCATTTGTACATTCTTTTTAATTGAGGTACTTATGATGAGGATAATGGTAAAAGGGAGTTTTTCCTTCTTTTATTTTAAATGCCAAAGTGAGAGAGACTTGAATTTTGAGGATAGTTATACCCAGATAAAATCAATACAAGGGGGAAAATATGCTTTAGTGGAAAGCATAGTAGATTTAGAATCTGAAGACTTAATTATTTAAACTCTCTAGCCCTCATTTTTCCCCTATTGCAAAGTAATAGTATATAATAAATGGCACATGGAAAATGTGCCATGCAATAGGAAAAAAGATTAAGTTTGGACACAGAGGAGCAAGGTTCAAATTTCAGTTCTGTCATTTACTGCTTGTGGGGTCTTGGGAAAGTCCTTCTCTATGAATCTCAGTGTCCTCATCTATAAAATGAGGTCAAGGAATTGGGCAAGATTGCCTCTTAGATCTTTTCTAGCTCTAGATATAAGATTCTATGCATCTAGAAAAGTACCTTTTAACCTTGAATCTATGAGCCCATGAAACAGTACTTTTGCCAAAGACACTTGTTATATGGTTTTCAGCAGTTTTCATATTTTCAAAGGGAAGTAGGAAGGAAGGAAGGAAAGAAGGAAGGAAGGAAGGAAGGAAGGAAGGAAGGAAGGAAGGAAGGAAGGAAGGAAGGAAGAAGAAAGGAAACAAAGAAAGAAAGCAGAGAGGAAACAAAGAAGGAAGAAAGGAAAGAATGAAAGAAGGAAGAAAGGAAACAAAGAAAGAGAAAGGAAGGAAGGAAGGGAGGAAGAAAGGTAGAAAGGGAGGGAGAGAGGGAGGGAAAATGAAGAAAAAATAAAGAGAAATAAAGTGTTGTACAAAAATATTAGTCTATTTTGTGCATGCTTTGTTGAAGTGAAAAGTACATCTGTTATAGAATGATGATTCACCATGCCCCGAAGGACGTTCTGGTACCCCCAGCTCTCCCCACAGGAAACATTCTATAACTATACATATTTATCTGTAGCTAAAAGGGAACAAGAAACTATGATATTATCTTTTAAAAGTTTAACATTATTATTATTATTATTTGACATATATTTAGATGCATTCAATGGTAAATATTATATATTATTTAGCAATACATTGAAAACCTAAAATTAGACTGATTCTACTTGGCTCAAAATATAAAAGGGTCTTGACAAGATGATGACAGGACAAATAATGAAACCTATATTGAAATAGAATTGATTGCCAGTCTATTCAGGGAATGCAAGGTAATGATAATATTACTGATTTCTGTAAGCACCATTTTTGTTAACAATGGGCTTCTCTATCAATTAGTTATCATCTCATTTTTCAAATGAGAAAAGTAAGGTATGAAGAGGTAAATGGCTTTGGAGTCAGAGAACAGAAGTTCAAATGACAGATCTGCCACATATTATCCATGTGATCTTCTCCAGGCCTCAGTTTGCCCATATTTCAAATGAGAGAGTTTAACTATCTCAAAAGGACCTTTCCAACTCTACTTTTATACTCCTTTGATCCTTTGACACAGAAACCTGATCCAGATCCACTGAGCATATGAGTGGAGCAGCTCCAGGGGTGGGGGGTGGGGGGTGCTCATCCCACAATACACCTATTTCATTCCATTTCTCAATCCACTTTTTACCCCTAGAAAAACAATTCCTCGGGAGAGTACCCTATGACCTTTTACATTTCAAATAAGAATTGTTTACTTTAAAGTAAAAGTACAAAGCATTCTCATACTCCCCTTGTTGCTCTTAAGCTGAAAAAAACTGCTCAGTGACTCAGGACAGGTAGACATATCCAAATAGAAATCAAAGCTGATGGGTGAGGTGCCATTAAGACCTGTGACCAGTTCATGGTGTGAGTGGAATGGCAGTAATCTTGCATTCTAGAAATGTTATGTTTTAAATACACTGCACTATTTCATCCATTTTGTCTCTCTAAGGGCTCTCCAATCCTGTGGCTATTATGCAGAGATTCTGGAACAAATACATTGCTTTATTACAGAGAGCTTACCTAACATGATTAAAATAGACAATAAAATCTCCTGTGTAAGCTGATCTACAGAAAAATGGAAGCAAGTGGGAGGAAGTTCATGAAATCATATTGTTAGACAAATTGGACTAGATGTTATTAATAAAGCCATGATTGGATGAAATGCATTTTATAGTCAACCACCAGCTGGGTTTTATGAGCTTAGTACCATTTGGTTTCAGATCAGTTAAAGAGTAGCTACAGACAACTAGGTGGACCCAGAAGAGAACTAAACTTTTCTTGAGAGGAAATTTTATTTGAATGGAGAAGTGCATGGATTATGTGTTATGGATTGACATCATGCCTCCTGTCCATCCTCCCCCCTCCCCAACCCCATCCCTGCCAGATGCCCCTGCACCTTAAATCCTTTCAATGGAGAATCATTTCCTTGGTTTACATATCCAAGATTGCCATGCTCTTTAAAAATATAAACACTTTGGATTATGCTACAAATGTGAGCAAAATGTCCTTCTTCTTTGACCTAGAAATCTTTAAGGAGGTCATAGCTAAAAAGGAAATGTTCTATCTCCATAGAAATAGTCAGAGAAGCAATTTATATTGTAATAAAAAACCTAAATAAAAGTAGACACCTCTCTATTAGGGAATAAGAATACGAACAGTAAGAACAATAATTGTTACTAGGTAAATAAATTGTGATACATGAATATAATAGGATATTATTGTGCCATAAAAAGTCAAACAATGCATAAAAGTACACATGACCTGATATAAAACACAGTAAATAAAAGCAGAAAAATAATACATAGAGTCATTAAAATATAAATGGAAATAACAACAATATACTTATCTCCAAAGAAGTCATAAAAGAATGAATTTACCTCCCTTCTTTATAAACTATAGGTGCGAAACACTAAGTATAATTTTGGATTTGCATGAAATGTTGATTAGTTTTGCAGTACTGTTTTGTCTTTTTTTAAAATTCTTTGTTATAAAGGATAGTTCTCTTTTTAGGTGAGGGGGAGAGCTACATAGAGAGAGAAGGGTAAAGTAAAAAAAATAAAATAAAATATTTTTTGAATGAAATAAAACTCAAATATTGTTGAGAAAGGTAACACATTAAATCACTAAAAGTATAATAAATTAATTTATTCATTAATTTTTCTTCATGACAAGAAGAACTTAACACAATATTGAAGCATAGAAAAAAGAGAGCATTGACAGGATGTGCATTAGGAAAGGAGACAGGACACAGAAGTAAAAAGTAAGTGGAGACCAAGACAATTTTGATTTGCTCTATGATTTGACTCTAGCCTTCCCAGTATGCTACAGTAATCACATGTCTTATCTCCTATGACAGATTAGTAGCTTGTATTTGATGTTATACACTGGCAATGGGTCGCAGAATCATCGAAGGCCAGAGCTAAAAGAGAACTTTAAAGTCATCTTCTCTGACCTTTTATATTATGTATGTGCTACAGTGGAAATAATATTGGACTTCAAGTTATTGACCCTGGGTCTACTATTTACCAATTGTAAGAACTTTGGCAGTCACATAACATCTCTTGAACTCAGTTTCCTCATTTATAAAATGAGGGGATTGATTAAGATGAATGCAAAGATTGCTTCTAGCACTCACTTTATAATCTATGTATATGATCTACCATCCAAAATATGTCTAACCAGTTACGACTTTTACAAAGAAAAAAAAGAATTGGCCTGAGGCTAGTTATAGGTCAGAATTGACCAGACCAGTCAGAAATCTCAGGTTTGAAAATTGAATTCTAGTCTATCTAATTATCAAATTGAGCTTTATTTAGCTATAGTGATGGAAAGTCATTTAGGATGAACATCTAAGATATATTCAGCTGACTGATGTTTTCCTGCACCAATGGTGGTCATGCTAAAGATCAGCAGCCTGAATCTGAGCAAGAATCTCTAGCCCATCCTATGCTGGCTATCTTACTCCAAAGAAAAATACATGAACAGCCCAAGACTTAGGGTCCTCAGACAACTAAATCTTGAGCATGGTTTCAAATTTTTTTAAGGAATAAGCTATGGAACCTTACAATATTAGTCGCAACCCAAGAACACCATCTAGCAAGTGGGCTTTGTTTAAGTGACTTCAAGTGCTTGTGTCTAAACGTTACCTTGAAGCAACAAAAATCATGACAAATACAATAAAAGAAGGACAAAAGCATGTGAAAGAAAAGGAACTTTCACAAACAAGTTTCACTTTAAACTGATCAGCTTAAAAATGAATTAACAGTGCCTCAAATTCAATAAATAATAATTATGGGTTAAAAACAAAACAAAATACCCAGAAGGAAGGAAGACTACTCGACAAACAGTAACTAGAGTTCCAGAAATTAGAAAGTTCCTTGAGAGTGAATTAGAAGCTTAATAAAATATTTCATAGCAATTAGGAGGGAACCTCCTAAAGAAGACCTGAAGTGGGATTTCCAGCAAAGATGGAGGAGAGAAGATAGGCACTGGGCTCAGGTCTCATATAAAATTTGAAACAAACCCCTCAAAACAAATTTGATTGACAAAACCCAGAAAAAGAAGCTACAAGAACATGTACAAACAAGGTCTGTCTCCAGGTTTCATGGATGAGCTGGGGACAGAAAGCAGAGAGCCAACAGGGGCAGGGTGACAGCTGGACTAACCTAGGATCAGCTGGTGAAGCTTTGATTGTGGGAGCCACAGTCCAAGAGTCAACTGGGGCTTGGAGGCGTTGACTGTGGGACTCACGGTTTAGGGTACTCTGGCAGAGCTGGAGAGCCAATTCCATCCCAGAGAGTTGCAGACATTGATCCCTTGGGCTCTTCTGGTCCAGAGGACCTAAGGCTCCACACATTCATTTCAACAAAGTTCTCTTCCCAGTACAAACACAGTAATAGGCCCACCCCCACCCCCACCTTAGGTGTGGGCAGCAGAGTTCCCTCAACTGTGAATAGGAAGAGAAATTACCTTGCTCAGGGCATAGCCCACATTGTTCAAGGATAAAGGTATTCAGCAGCACCACCCACCTCCTCCAGACCAAGGGAAAGGGCCTCAAATCAAGGTCACAGACACTCCAGAGAAAGTAGCCAGCACCCTGTCCTGGCTAGATCACTTGGAGTTATTAAACTCAGTGAGTAAAGCCTCTAGCACCCCCCTACTGGCTGGTCCACTTGGATTTCTTAAACTTAGTGAGTAAAACCTCTAGGGATTTCAACACTGAACCTTTTTGAAACAATCCCTCCACCACACAGGATCTCAGGAAAATGAAGAAAGGCCAGCCAAAGGGGGGCTCCATAGAAAACTACCTAGAAAGTAAAGACCCTAATTCAGAGAGATCTAGAAACTCTGAGGAGAAGATGATTTGTTCTCCAGCCCAGAGAGACTTCCTTGAAGAAATCACAAAGGAGTTTAAAAATGAATTAGAAAATTTGGGAGAGAAAATTAAGACCTTGCAACAAGAAAACAAATCCTTGGAAAATACATTTGGACAAGTAGAAAAAGAAAATAATACTCTCAAAACTTCAATTGGTCAAGTCGAAAACTCCTTCAAAAATAGAATTGACTAACTAGAAAAGGAGTTCCAAAAGGTATATGAAAAAAATTCTTCTCTAAAATAAAGAATGGAGTCTGTGGAAACTAATGACTTCATGTGACAACAAGAATCTATTAAAGAAAACCAAAGCAATAGAAAAAATAGAAGAAGATGTAAAATACCTCATCAGCAAAATCACTGACCTCAAGAATAGATCTAGGAGAGACAACTTAAGAATCATTTGGTTCCCTGAAAGTATTGAAGAGGGGAAAAAAGCCTGGACTTACTTAATATTACAGGATTTAATGATGGAAAAGTGCCCTGATATCATGGAACCACATGTGGAGAGAAAGTATACATATATACATATATATGTATATATATATATATATATATGTATATATGTATATATGTATATATGTATGTATATATCTCCCCTCTGGAAAGGGATCCCAAAAATGAAAACACCAAGTAATATTGTGGCCAAATTTCAGAACTATCAGATAAAAGAGAAAGTTCTGCAAGCAACCAGAAAGAAACAATTAAGGAGACACAATAAGGGTTACACAGGACCTAGCTGCATCAACATTAAGGCATCAAAGGACCTGGAATGAGATATTCCAAAGAGCAAGGGAGCTTGGAATGCAGCCAAGAATCACCTATCAGACAAAACTTAGTCTTCTCTTCCAGGAGAAAATACAGACATTTAATGAAATAGGAGACTTCCATCTCTTCCTGATGAAAATACCAGAGCTAAATAGAAAATTTGGACATCAAACAGAAGACACAAGAGATAAATAAAAAGGTTAAAAAAATGGTAAAGAAAAAAAAAGCTGCTATCCAATAAGATGAAAACAGCCATACTCCCACCTGGGAGAAATACTCCCATAACTCTCAAGAACTGTAACTCTATTATTAAGAATATACTTAGGCAGAAGTGGTGGACTCACAACTTTTCTGTGACTCAAATAGAATGATTTAAAAACAATACCCCCCTTAAAAAGGACAACAGTAAAGAGACAGTAGGATGGAGGAGATTGAATGGAGTAAATCTTATTATATTAAGATAGAATGGATGGCAATAAAGAGTTAATAATTATAACTTTGAATATGAATGGGATGAACTCTCCCTTAAAAATGAAACGAGTAGCAGAGTGGATTAATAACCAAAATCCTACAATATGCTCCTTACAAGAAACTCATTTGAAGCAGAGAAATACATATAGAGTAAAGGTAAAAGGTTGAAGAAAAATATATTTTACTTCAGCTGAAATAAAAAGGCAGGGGTAACAATCCTTATCTCAGACCAAGCAGCTGTAAAAAGAAATCTTGTTAAAAGAGATAAGGAAGGAATCTATATGCTCCTAAAAGGTACCATAGAAAATGCAGTAATCTCAATACTAAATATGTATGCACCAATGGTATAGCATCCAAACGCTTAGAGGAGAAGTTGAATGAGTTACAGGAAGATATAGACAGCAAAATTCTACTGGTGGGAGACCTCAACCTCCCATTCTCAGATTTATATTAATCTAACCATAAAATAAACAAGAAGGAAGTTAAGTAGGTAAATAGATTGTTAGAAAACCTAGACATGATAGACCTAGGAAATTGAATGTGGATAGAAAAGAATATACATTTTTTTTCTGCAGTACATGATACTTACACAAAAATTGGCCATGTACTAGGGCATAAAACCATAAAAATCAATTTCAGAAAGATAGAAATAGTGAATACATCTTTCTCAGATCATAATAATGTAATAAAAATCACATGCAATAATGGGGCAGAGGGAATTATACCTAAAACTAACTGGAAACTAAATAACCTCATTTTAAAGAATGAATGGATCAAACAACAAATAATAGAAAGGATTAATAATTTCATCATAGATAATGACAATAATGAAACAACATAAAAAATTATGGAATACAGCCAAGGCAGCTCTGAGAGGATATATTATATCTTTAATACTTACAAGAAGACCTGAAGCAAAGTCAATAATTTAGAAAATAAGGTAGAAAATCTTAATAAAGCAACAGAAAACCTCAAAAGTAGAATGATAGTATTACAAAAATATAACCATATATAAAAATAAGAAGAGAGCCAAACTGGAATAATGGTGCTCTCTATAATCTAAAGAAATAAAGAAAGGACTTTGTGAGGCAATTGTAGAAAGATTGCCCCCCCCCAAATAAAATGATTCAAAGTATCTGGATAGTATACTTCAAGAAACAGCAAGAATAATTTCAGCCAGTTTCTACCAAGAAAATTCTTCATAGTTCTGATATCTTCTAGTATAACCCTGTTTCCCTTAATGAGTTTTAGATATTTTAAAAACCATGGTAAAACTGAAACTTAATCGATCCCAAGGACAGGGTCTAAGGTCAAACAACATCACCTTTGAAGCATCTTTCTGTTAGCCTCTGGCTGTAATAATATCGTCTCTTGTTCATCTAGGAGCTTCATATATCCCACCCATGTTGAATTGGCTTCATCAGATATGTCCCTAAATGGAGAGGAGAGAGCATTATCTACTGCATTTCAGAGGTCCTGTTATATCCTTGGTGACTCTCCTTGCTATTTTAGGACTAAGTAAACCTCCTTTTGCTAACTGTTCAATGGCCTTGAAGTATTTTATTTTATCAAAATGTAGAGTCTAAACTATTAGAATACTAGAATCAGACCCATTCCTCAAAAAATGTAGCTGAATCTATTGTGTCAAGAAATAACAAATAATATAATCAGAGAATCCTAGAGAAATATATATTTTAATACAGTAAATTAAGGAAAACCAGAAAATCAGCACCCACAATGATCCCATTAATGTAAACTGAATGTTCAAGCTTGGCTCTAGAGAAACTTTCTTTACTAAAAATATATGGAGATTATACATGTGTAATATCAGAGCCTGTTAATATTTTAGTTGGTTTTATTAAATGTCTTTTTACTCTTTATTTTTAAATCTTTGTTACTAGAGATGTCTTGCTGGGTAGTGGAGGAAAGAAAAATGTAACCTGAAATGAAGACAATATAAAAAAAATTCAGCAATAAAGCAGTTCACTCATGGTTAATATTCTATGCTTCTATGACTATCAAAAAATTAGATTATAAATTCCAAGAGGGCAGGAACCATGCATTTTACCTTTTACATATCTCTTCTAGGGACTACTTTCTTCTGCACATGATATTATTATAAGTGTGTGAATAGCAGTCCTTCTCTTTGAAAACATACACTGGAACTGCTTCAAAATTCAGAGCTTTAGGGGCGACGATGTGACACAGTGGATAGAGCACCAGTCTTGGAGTCAGGAGTCCCTGAGTACAAATCTGGCCTCAGACACTTAATAATTACCTAGCTGTGTTGTGTTGGGCAAGCCACTTAACCCCATTGCCTTGAAGAAACTAAAAAACAAAAATTAAAAGCTTTGCCTTCTTTCAAACTGCACCATGATTATCTTTGAAGAATGTGAAAGAACATATGAGAAAAATCTGACACAACTCCTAATAGTCAGAAAATTTCCCATCTTCCTGCTTTGTATTTTGTTTGCTTTTCTACAAATTGACCAGCTCTAAAAGTTAGGCACCAAATGGATTTCATTTGATTGCCCTCTCAAGAAAGACCATAACTCATATTCAGCTACTTCACAGAATTCTGAATAGACTCTATATATATGAGGCCAAGAGCCTATCTGGAAGGAGCAACACACAAGTAATCCCCAAGCTGTGCATATCTCCCAATTATCAGGGGAATGTCCAAAAGAATAGATGAAGTATCTCATTTGCTTTATACTTTTCATGAGTTGAGCATCTGTTATTTGACTGTATACTCTGTAAGAACACAGTAATCCTCAAACTTTGACCACAAGTAAAACTGTAGGAAGAAAACGCAAGCATGTTTATATACCAATGTACCAATAAAAGATACAAACTGAAACAAATCTACAATTTTATTTTTAAAAACCTTCCTTAGTTACCATGACAGGGTGATTAAAGGGGTGCCAGACTCATTGTCCATGTTGTTATATAAAATTCCAGAATTTTAAATCTGGTTGGATCTTAAAAATCATCTGATTGAATCCTTTCAGGTTTGTGTCACATCCATGCATTTGGCTGCCTCTGTGGTGACTTGGTTCCTCCTTAACCACTTTGACTTTGGAGATGTTTATGTTAAATAAAAGTTAGAAATTCAATCACAATCAGAATTCTCACCTAGAGGAATTCATAGTATTTAGGCAGAGAATTGACACTATCTTGATATAGATGATATAGATAGATATAGATATAGATATAGATATAGATATAGATATAGACATAGACATAGATATAGATATAGATATAGATATAGATATAGATGATATAGATACAGATATAGATATAGATACAGATATAGATGTAGATATATAGATATAGATAGATAGATAGATACAGACAGATAGATAGATAGATAGATAGATATAGATATAGATATAATATAATATATAATATATATGTATAAAATCCTCTAGCTAACTTCTAGTCTCTTTATGATTGAGTGAAAATTCAAATTTGAAAACTCATACTTCAATCAAGTTAAAAAGACTTGCAAATTAGGATGTAATATCTATAAATAGACTGGCAGCAGGAAGAGAAATTGGGGAAGAGCAGACTTTTTCAAAGAACTTCCCTCACTCCTTGAAGAGGCAGATATAACTGTTGACTCCCAGAAGATACAACTGTTTCTCCTCCAAGGTAAGGATAGGATCAGTGTCTGTCCTTGATCTTTTCTTTCTCTGTCACATCTTGGTCCTACTTCTCCTTTCTTCTTTGCCCTGTTGCCCCTATGCCACCAATTTTTTCTAACTCAACTTCTGAGTTCTCCAAACCTTTCCCTCAATCTCTCCATTCAACCTTCAGTCTTTAAATTTCTTCTCAATATCCCTCTCGGTTACTTGGTTGGAACTGCCCTCTTCTGGGTCTCCACTTGAATTCTGGGTTCTAAACTGATTTGTTCTTTCATATAAGAACCAGAGAACAGAGTCAACTCTACTTTGCAAAAGCTAATACATCCTCTGCATAACATCTTTCACTTCGTCCAATGGTCTTCTTTCCAAATCAATTAACAAAGTTGGTTAAATATAGCTCAATGCCTTTGATTGTGATTGCTTCATGTAATATGGGTATTCTCAACTGGTTAAGTTAAGATATCAAGGCTAAACTATTTCGTTCATTACTTTGATGGGATGGGGTGATTGATCCATTGATTCAACCAACATGTACCCTTAAGCCTCCCCCCATCCTAGTGTAATATTCACTGTACTCATCTACTGGAGCATATTTGGTAAAGTCCATAATCTGAAATACTAGATACCTCTCCAGTGACTCAGGAAGGTTTTGCATTTTCCTTTTTAAATGTCTTCCTGGGGACCTTGTATAAAGAATTCCAGGGGAAAGTTAATCAACAGTTTTGGTAACTGGCATTCTTTCCTTCAGAATTTTTAAAAATTTTACCTTCCTAGTCTGAACTTTCGCTGTATTTCTATCTTCTTGAGTTAGAA
This sequence comes from Macrotis lagotis, assembly GCF_037893015.1. NCBI lineage: Eukaryota > Metazoa > Chordata > Mammalia > Peramelemorphia > Peramelidae > Macrotis > Macrotis lagotis. The sequence continues at coordinate 785,223,368 of NC_133658.1, forward strand.
AGAAGTACAGTGAAGAGAGTCTTTAGAACTTTTCTTCACCTCACTCAACAAGGCATTCAGTTAAAATTTTTCTAGGATGACTTTATTCATAAATGAGTAAACTGAGACACAATCTAAGAGTGAGGTGATTTGCTAAAAGTCATAGAACAAATTAGTCAAAGAATTAGAACCTGAGAACAACTTTCAGAATTTACTACAAGACCAAAACAAAAAAACAGAACAAACAAAAAGCCCTCAAAGATTTAAGAAGTTTAAAAAAAAGAATATAGATTACTCATGTTTGAAAGTCTCATCCACTACAGTCAACAAAATATAAACTACTTCTCTTAAATACTTCCTTATAATGGAGTAACTCTAAAAATTCAATAATTAATAAATTAATTTCTAGCATTCTTTTCTTTAAATTTTGAGCTTTGAAGTCCTTCCTCCCTTTCACCTCTCCCCTACTCATTGCTAAGACAAGAAATGTGATATATCACTTGTACATGTAAAATCATGCAAAACATATTTCCATATTAGCCATGTTGTAAGAAAATTGTAATAAAAATAAAATGAAAATGTGCTTTATTTAATCTGCATTCAGATACCATCAGTTCTTTCCCTGAAGGTAGAATTTTTTTATCACAATTCCTTAGAAATACATTTGGATCATTGTATTGATCAGAATAACTAGGTCATTCTTAGTTGATTATTATTCAGTATTGTTGATAAAATGTACAATGTCCTCCTGGTTCTGCTGACTTCCCTTTGGATCAGTTGATCTAAATTATTTCAGGTTTTTCTGAATCATCCTGCTTGTCATTTCTTATAGCCTAAAAGTATTCCATTACAATCATATACCCCAACTTCTTTAGACATTCTCTAAATAATGGGCATCCCCTCAATTTCCAATTTTTTGCCACCACAAAAAAGTTTGCCATTAATATTTTATATAAAGATCTTTTTTTCCCTTTTCCTTTGATCTCTATTGGACTCAGACCAAGTAGTGGTATTTTGGGGGTCAAGGAGTTTGCAGTTTCATAACCTTTTTGACATAGTGACTGTATCACCATCAGTGTAATAGTGTCCCAACTTTCCAAAGTGCTCCAATATTTGTCATTTTCCTGTTTTCTAATATTAGTCAATCTGATTGCTGTTTTAAGTTGCTTTCATTTTATTTTTCTAATTGAATGATTTAGAGCATTTTTACATAACTATAAATAGCTTTGATTTATTCCTCTGAAAACCAGCCTTGACTATTTATCAATTAAGGAATGACCCATATTCTTATAAATTTGATTTATTTCTCCATATTGTTGAGAAATGAAGCCTTTATTAGAGAAAATTGCAGTCAAAATTTTTCCTAATTTCCTGCTTTCCTTCTAATCTTGGTTACAATGGTTTTGATTTTTTTTTGTAAAGTCTTTTTAATTTAATATGATCAAAATTATCCATTTTAAAGTGTAAATTTCCAATACTATTTATTACTATATAGTGAGTGAGTGAACAAGCACTTATTAAGCACTGCATATTTACCAGGCATTGTTCTAAGCATCACATATACAAAGAAAGGTAAAAGATAATCCCTGTTTTATAATTTACAGTCCAATGGGTAATACATCATGAAAACAATTATGTATTAACAAGCTGTAGGCACTAGAATTAAGGGAGATTGGAAAGGCTTTCTCTAATAGAATGTTGATGGGAACCTGAAGGCAGGAAAATCAAGAGATGGAAATGAAGGGGAAAATTATAGGTATGGAGAATAGTCATTGAAAATGCTCAGATTCATATGAAATATCTTGTGCAAGGAATAGCAAGGAGAGTAGTATTAGTAGAGGACAGGACATATGGGGGATATAATGAATAAGAAGGCTAAAAGGGGAAGTGGTGGGTTATAAAGGGTTTTCACTTTCAAACAGAGGGTTTTATATTTGATCCTAGAAGTAATAATTTGTGTTTATTTTGTGTTTTGTGGTGGATGGATGGATCATGACATGACTATACCTGCATTCTAGGAAGGTCATTTGAGTGGATGATAGAAGGTGGTGGAAAGAGATTTGTCACAGAGATGCCAAAATCAAATGATTGCAATTGTACAAGAATGCGATACTTATACCAGTATTGGTAATAATAATAATGTCAGAGGCAACAAGAAATGTTGCCACAATAAAAATCAACAGACCTTGGCAACAAATTGACTATGAAGGGTTAAAAGAAATAAAGGGTTGAGGATGTTATTTAGGTTACAATCCTGGGTCACTGAGAGGATGGCAGTTACCCTCAATCATATCAATAGAAAAATCAATCAATAAAAAAGAGGAGAGGATTTAGGGAAGAGAGGAGATAAAGAGTTCAGTTTTGGATAACCACAGGACTCTAGTTTTTAGTTGTCCATTACTGATGTGAGATCAACAGAGAAATTAGGGCCAGATCATTATATCTGAGAATCACCAACATAGAAATACTAATTGCCTCCTTAGGAAACTGTGAATAAAACAGCATATAGGAAAAAGAGAAGAGAACCCAGGTCAAAACCTTGTGGGACACCTATGGTTGGTTATAAAATATAACCTGGATAAAGGTCAGGTAGAGGAGACTAAGAAGGAGTGGTGAGTTTAATAGGAAAAAGAAAAGAGTGGTATCAGAAATACCTAGAAACAAAAGACTATCAAAGAGAATTGATCAGTGATTTCAAATACTGCAGAGAAGTCAAGAAGAATGGGAATTGAGAAAAGTCCATTAGATTTGGCAATTATTATAGTTTCAGATCATTCTCAGCTTAGAGGTAGGGTGATGGGGAGAGCCATGGGAAATTTGAGGAGAGAGGAAGAGGTTTAGAAACTACTGTGGTTATTAGTTGAGTGAGTCAATTAGTGAAACATAAAATTATTCCCTTGCCATAGTGATGACTCATTTGATTTTATGTAATATAAATTTGTAGTAAATCCAGTCAGCAAGATTTTAGTGACTTTCTTCAGTTTTCTGTGGCAGCAATCAAGTAGGAGTAAAGATAGCAGATGGTTGGAATAATCTAAGATTGAGACTTAGTGGAGTAAGATGGGTGATAGGACAAAGGGGAAAAGAACTTGAAAGAATAAAACAAGTGTTAAGTTGAACTGATTCACCATGAGGTAAATACAGGGAAGGAAGAAGAGTGTGGTCTATAAATGAGTGATGGCCTGAGAAAGAATTAAGGGTTTCAAGGGATTGGAGATCACAGTGTGGTTGAAGAACAAGGTTTGGGGTTGTGAGGTGGGTGAGAGGTAGAATGACAATAAATTTTTGGCAGATGAGGGAATTTCAGAGTTCATAAACATGAAACTAGAGCATCTGTGGCTGATGATAAAATGAAAAGTATGACTTTCTCTGTGTATTGCTGAAATGGAGTGAAGAGTAGATATTAAGAAACGAGCAAGTTGTAGAAATGAAAGCTATGAGTCTTAGAGAGTATCAACATATATGATGAAATACTGTAGTATGAGAACAATAGTTGGGAAAGAAAAACTGTGAGCCAAGTAATGAACTCATTAAAGAAAAATATGGAACATTCTGGAGGTCTATAGACAATAACTTCCAAAATTTTGATTAATTGTAGATATGAATGAAAAAAGGAGAGGTCACTAAGTGATGGAAGCCAAAAGAGAGCCTAGAAGTGACAATGGAGTGCAACAAGTAATACAACTGAGGAATGAGTGAAAATAAGACCAGTATTCAGCCAAAGAGGCCTTGTTATCAGGAGGAAGCCTGGTCTCAGAGAGAGCTAATAAATGAAAGAAATTGAAAAGGAAATTATTTAAGATGAAAGCAAATTCGTTACTATGATAAGGTATTCCAAAGAATACTAAGGAAGGTATGAGTAGCTTCACATTGTGAGGAAATGAATGGAGATGAGTAGGAGTGGATACTAGTAGATAATAAATAAAGTTTGTATAATTATTGTTGGGATTGGAGATCATTGGAATGCAAAAAGATATGACTAGGTAGAAGTCTGTTAAACATTGTTGAATGATTTCAATGGAATGATTAGTTAGAGGTATCCTCTTAATATGTGAGGCATCTCAAATGAGGGAACATCTAGCAGAAGCTAATGGAATCGTATTTCTCTCCTATTGTTCCAGTCAGATAAGGTCAGGAGATAGGCAGAAGAAGGTAAGAGTGTTGTCTTTTTTCTGATTCCCTGCCAACAGGAAGAGATCAGCTAGGGGATCCCCCCAAGGTTAGCTCCATCTTCTCTAAGGTTACCAGATATCTGTTGCTGTTGAATCATTTTCAGTTATGTACTGCTCTTTATGCTCCCATCAAAGATTTTCTTAGCAAAGTGGTTTTCCTTCTGTGATTCATTTTACAGAGGAGGAAACTGAAGCAAACCCTCTGAAGCAAAGAGAGTTAAGTGACTTGTCCAGGGTCGCTCACTAGTAAATGTTTGATGCCTGGTTTGAACTCAGGAAAATTAGTCTTCCTGACTCTGGACCCAGCACTTTATCCACTGTACCACACTGCCCTACCCAGCAAATACTTTGCAACAAGTAGGCACCTATGTAGAGATGTATATGTTATCTCCTCCACTAGAATACAACCTTCTTGATGGTAGGAATTGTTTCACTTCTCTTTGTGAATCTAAGACTTGGTACAATGCCCAACACAAGACTGAATTAAATAAACTCTAGTTGCTTGTTGGAGTTCATATACTTAAATAGTACTTTACAAAGCACTTTCATAAGTTTTCTCAGTTAATTTTCACAAAGATCCTATGAAGTAGGTGCTACAAATACCATACCCATTTGGTGTATAAGAAAACTAAACCTCAGAGAAGTGCAATAATTTGCTTAAGATAATAGACCTAGTAAATTTTAATACTGTGATTTGAACTAAAGTCTTCCAGGTTATCTGCCTCATAATGCTTAAACTACACCACACTATCAGCACAAAATAAAGGTAATTAAAATGTAGGAGGTAGAGCCTAAAAGAAATGATTTAAACTGGCAAAGGGGAAAGATATATTTTTAAGTATCAAATGGAATCCTGGAATTAGTTTTCAAGCTGAAAGTAACCTCAGCAGGTTTCTAGTACAAACACCTTCATTTTATAGATGAGGAAACCAGCTATAGGGGGCTTATATGATTGGACCAAAGTCACATAGGTATTAAGAAACAGAGCTGAGATTTGAACTTGGATCCTCTGATACCAAATCAGAAATGTTGTGCTCATTTTTGTATCACATTACCATTTTGTCTAATCCCATAATTTTTCAGGTAAAAAACCTAAGACTCAGAAAACTGGTACTTGGCCAAGGGCATACAAGTATTTAGCAGCAGCATATGGAACCAGTTTTTGGCTATAAAACTAGAACTATGTAAAGTCAGTTCTGGTTTACACTTACAGTGTGATGTATGTGTAATAATAAGCCTGTCCCCAAATATCTCCCTCACTGACCTGTCACAGGACCTAAAATTGCAGCCTCCTAAGTGTCTCTTTTGTGCTGTGGCTATATTTCCAGAAGGAGCTTGTTAAAGCACAAATGTTTCCTGGAAGGGTTGACACACAAATCCATTAGTGCCCAGCTGTTACCAAGGCTATAAGGGAATAGAAACCAGGGCAGACAATGTTTTACTTATGTTTTGTTTGTTCATTTGACTATTTTTTTCATTCTTTATTTTACAAGAGAAGGTTTCAAAAGAAGGAAAGATAAGCTGAAGAAGAAATGGTGGGAAGTGAGAGAGAATGCAGAGAGAAACCCTACATGGGCAGCTGATAGCATAGTAGATGGAGTGCTAGGTCTGGAATCAGAAAGATGTGAGTTCAAATTCAACCTCAGACACTGTCTAGTTGATTGACCTTGAGCAAGTCACTTGCTCTCTCTCTATCTCAGTTGTCTCAATTTTTAAAAATGGTGATAATGATACTACCCATCTCACAGAGATATTGTAAGGATAAAAATGAAATCATATTTGTAAAGCACTTAGGACAGTACCTGGGACATAGTACTAAATAAATACTAATACTAGTCATTATATGACACAGGGAGAATAAGGAGGGAAATGTTAAAAATTGAAAAGAAAATGTACCAATAATTTACATAGGTCTTAACCTATATGACCACCCAAAATAAAAAATAAGAATATTGGTTTAATATTCAAGATAATAGAAACAAGTAAGAAATATTTACTCTTAGAATTTATGAAAAGGGAAAAAAGAATAGTTTCTTAGCATGAGGGTCTTTTAAAATGAGAAACTACACAGGGCTGATAGAAAGCAGTGTGAGGATGGCTAAGAAAACTTCTGATGCTGCTTCTCAAGTGATGATTTTTTTGACTCTGCTTTGCTCTTCAGGATCCAGAGTTTTAACTTCTTTCTAAGCTGCCTCTGGCTCAACGAACTGTGCAATTTGACCATAGGGAGTCCTAGAATCAGTAAGCCCAACATTTTTATACAGTTTAAGTCAAAGTAAAAGGCTATTATTCCTATGAAAGAGGAGCGTATTAGAACTGGCCCAGACACTGTGAGAGCAAGGACACTATATCCAAACCACCACCCCCAACCTGCCCCATTTTCTGCAAACAGGGCAGCATGTTCAACCATTTGTTAGTCTCCTTTAACACCTTTCTTCCACAAGTGAGGTCATTGAAATATTAAAATGGAAAATTCAGTAAGATAGAAATGGGGGAGGGAAGATGGAGATTTTAAAGCAGAAAAGAAAAAATGACCTGAATGTTATGGACAACCCCCAGCCCTTTCTCCCAAAGACTCTCACCCATCCACCCAGTCCCAGGTAACCTGCCTGGGTTTTTCCCATCACATTTCTATCTATCTAGTTTTATTCTTCCTGGAAGAGAAATTCCAACAAGAATCCTTCCATTTTGGTTTTTTTTTTTCCAACTAAGGGAAAAAAAGGATAACCTAAGGTACTAGACCAAAGGAAGAACTGTACTGCTGAGGGGTGCAGTGAGCTAAAAAATGAAGAGGTGTACATGCTAGGAGATAATCTCATTACATAAATCAAGTTGAATAAATGGAAACAGAATAGAAACTCAACTTCTATTCCTCACTCATTGATATTCTAGTGCTAGGGATGACTAGGTGGTGCGGTGGATAGAGCACCAGCCCTGGAGTCAGGAGTACCTGAGTTCAAATCAGGCCTCAGACACTTAATAATTAATTACCTAGATATGTGGCTTTGGGCACGCCACTTAACCCCATGGCCTTGCCAGAAAAAAAACTAAAAACTAAAAAAAAAAGCCTATTACTATTAAAAAAGCTGTCTTTGACCAATATCAATCCCTCAGTTTATTCATATATAAAATGGAAAATGTCTATACCTCTCCTTCATAGAAATATATAAGAATAAATAGATAATGAAACTGACAAATAAAAAATTATCATACTCAACAGCATCCCAAACAAAAACAACTTCATTGGTAATATATTATGACCAATGATATTCATGTATAATGTCATTTATTCATTAATTTATCCAATTCAAGAGACAGCATGGTGTAGTGGATTGAGTGTTGAATGTGGAATCAGAAAGACCTGGGTTCAGATCCTGAAGACACGTATTAGTTATATGATTCTGGGCCACTCAATTAACCTCTCTAAACCTCAGTTTACTCATATATAAAAGAAGGGTGTTAGATTTTAGTACTTCTAAGATTCCTTCCAACTCTAAATCTATGATCCTAATATCATCTTTTAGTCAATTAAGTAACCAAACTTGTCTTCCCAATCATTAGTCAATCCTCTCCATCTCTAGCTAGTACTACCAAACTATGTTCATTCTAATCAGCCTCAAATTTCCACCTCTCCCTCTCTTACTCATACCTGCCATATTCTGTATTTTCTGCCACAAATCCTTCTGCATTCAAACTGGTTCAGATCCACTAATGCCCTTAGCCATTTCCTTCTTGCATTACTCCTCCACCATAAACTAGACATTCTATTTATTCCATGGATTGCTCCATCACTTTCTCACTCTGTGGTTCAGTTTCTTTCATTGTAATTGAGATTGAGTTAAATAATATCTAAGATTCCCCCTTTAAATTGCATAAACTTTGATGCATTGTTATTTTTGTTGTTCAGTCACCCTTTATTTATATCTCAGTCCTCATGATTCCATTTAAGGTTTTCTTGGTCAAGATATAGGAGTGGTTTGATATTTCTTTCTCCAAGTAATTTCACCAATGAGGAACTGAGTCAAAGACAGTTAAGTTTACTTGCCCAGGATCACACAGCTGATTAATGTCTCAGGTCAAATTTGAACTAAGGTCTTCTTAACTCCAGGCCCTATGCTCCAAGCCGCCTAGCTCTTGGTGCCCCAAAAAACTTTATTTTACCTACTTTTTATTTATAGAAGCAACTTTAACATTAGTCATAAATAACCTATAAACCTGCTGCCTAAATATAAAAACTCAGAGACAAACAGCAGCAAATAACATAGGCAGGGGGTAGAAAGCATGCTGTTTATTCCCATTCCCACTCAGTTCTCCAATATTATTTTAAGCTACACACTTCAGCATCTAGTTCAGAAGAATAACATGATTTTATAGCCTGGGAATTAATGCTGTTCTTCCTTTGTTATAACTGCTGATTCATAAGCACTTTTGATTAGACCTTTATGTTTCCGAGCAATCAAAGACTTTTTTCTCCACTACATATAATCCATCTCTGGACAAAAACCTATCAACTCTGTGTCTTAAACCTTGATCCAGAAATTCTTATCCCTTTTGTTGACACCATCTTCTTAACCATCAGTTCACTTCCTGCATCCACCTATCCCTTCTGAATGTCTGACCCTTCACAATCTTCCACAAAGCTCAAAGTTATTTTAGTGCCTTGACCAGATCTTCATAACTCCCTAAAGATGTCTGCTAGGTTTCTTCTGGAAATATTATTTCTTGGCATGCAAATATCTAGAAGAGGATATTGGTTATCAGATTTAACAAGTCTCATGAGTCTCTCTATTATGTGCTTGATTATGATGTTAGTCTTTCATTCTCAAAGAAGACCATGACATTAGGGAGGTGATATATATACCATGACAAGCAAATGAATTGTATTTGAGTGAGGGGGGTACTGTGCTAAGTCACAAGTCTCACTTTCTCCTCCAGAGTCATCTGAGTCCAGGGGGCAGACATGAATTAGGATGACTAGAGATGACTCTGGATGTGAGGAAATCAGGGTGAAATGACTTGCCCAAGGTCACACAGCTAGTAAGACTCAAGTGTCTGAGACTGGATTCGAACTCCTGTCCTCCTGACTATGAGGTCAGAGCTCTATCCACTGTGCAACCCAGCTTCCCTTTGGGCCTGCTTTGACCCAGGAAGATAATAACCTTTCTGATTTTTACATGTCAGGTCAACTTAAAAGTGCCTAAATACTCCTTGTCAAGGAAAAAGAAAACAAAATCTGTTGAGAACTGACTTTCTGACTTCATCTGAATTGCAGGAGTTAGACTGATTCCATGTAATATCCAAACTATCAATAAATGATTTGCAATGCTGTAAAAATTTAGCTGGGAAAAAGTAATATAATGAAATGTATTGATTTATACAATAAGTTTGAAACTTTCTATGTTTAACAAACTTTTAATATGAAATATGTTCTTTTGCAATAACCATCTGTTTTACATGATTTAATATTGAGTTCATAAGATTTTGACAGATAATCTTTAATTCTTCATTATTATTATACTGGATAGGAAGTAAAGCTTTCATGAATTGAAATGAAATAAAGCTTTTCATTTTTCTGAGCATAACCTTACATATAACCCATATTTTTCCTTTTTTTGTTTATTTATTTTATATTATTACAATAATCTTGTTATGAGAGTAAGCATAAACCCCCCCACCCCAATCAAAAAAGATGAGAAACTTCAAGAATAGTGAGAGACCAAAAAAAAAAGTACTTCAGTCTATGTTTAGATTCCAATGGTCTGTCACTGGAATGAGTTGCCTTCTCCATCACAGCCACCAGAGAAGTTGCTTCAATATTTTTCCCACAGTTGCTATCACTAACTGTATTTCCCTCCACTCCTCCCTACTCTCATTTGTTCCATTCTCTCTCTCCTTTCACCCTGTTCCTGTTCAGAAGTGTGCTATATCTGAGGACCCTCTCCCATGAACTTGCTTCTGTTCTATCACCTACTCCCCCCTTCCCTTCCCCCATTCCCATGTATCCTATCCCTTTCCTCTTATTTTTATCAAGGGTAAGATAGATTTCCTCACCCTATTAAGTTTGTATGTTATTTCCTCTCTGTGTCATTTCTGATGGGAATGAAGGCTTACTCATTCCCCTCTGCCTTTCCCAATTCCACTCCATTGTAAAGCTTTTTCTTGACTCTTACGTGAAATATCTTAGCCCCTTCTTCCTCTCCTTTCTCTTCCTCCTTTCCTTTATCACCCACTGACTTCATCTTATTATTGTATTATACCATTATATTCAGCTCCTTCCTGTGCTTTGTCTATATATGTTCCAACTGCTCTTATGAATGAGAAAATTCATATGAGTTATCAGTATTTTTTCCCATGCAGAAATACAAACAATTCAAAATTATTAAGTTCCTCATAATTAGTTCTTCTCATCCACCCCCTCTATGATTCACCAGAGTCCTTTACTTGGAGATCAAACTTTCTGTTCAGCTCTGGTTGTTTCAATAGGAAAATCTGAAATTCCCCAGTTTCATTGAAAGTCCATCTTTTCCCCTGAAAGAGGATGTTCAAGTTTTGCTAGGTCATTGATTCTCAATTATAAACCAAGCTCTTTTGCCTTCTCAAATATCATATTTCAAGCCCTATGAGCCCTAAATGTAGATGCTGTCAAATCCTGTGTAATCCTGACTGGAGAGCCACAATGGTTAAATTGTTTGTTTCTGGAAGTTTTTAGCATTTTCTCTTTGACTCGGGAGTTTTGTAGTTTGGCTATAATAGTTTTTCTTTTGGGATCTCTTTCAGGAGGTGATCAGTGAATTCCCTCAATTTCTATTATATCCTCTGCTTCTAGGATCTCAGGGCAATCTTTGCTGAATTATTTCTGGAAGTCTAGGCTCTTTTTTTGGTCTTGACTTTCAGATATCCCAATAATTTTTAAATCATCTCTTCTGGATCCGTTTTCAAAATCAGTTATTTTTCCAATGAGATATTTCATGTTTTCCTCCTAATCTTTGTTTTTTGGGGGTATATATTTATTTCTTCCTGAATTCTCACAAAGTCATCAGCTTCCTTTAGATCCATTCTGCATTTGAGAAATTATTTTCTTCAGAGAGCTTTTATATCTCCTTTTCCAGCTGGACAGTTTTGTTTTTTAAGGCATTCTTCTCCTCATTTGCATTTTTTTATTGTTGTTGTTGCATTTTCCATTTGGTGGCCTAAAGTGGTTTTTTGCTTTTTTTTGTTTTTTGTTTTTTGTTTCTTGCAATGAAATGGGGTTAAGTGGTTTGCCCAAGGCCACACAGCTAGGTAATTATTAAGTTTCTGAGGCCAGATTTGAACTCAGGTACTCCTGACTCCAGGGCCAGTGCTCTAACCATTGCGCAACCCAGCCACCCCTTAAACTGGTTTTTAACATATTATTTTCTTCAGCATTTTTTTATATATTTTTCATCAAGTTACTGAGTGGGTTTTCATGATTTATCTGCATCACTCTCATTTCTCCTCCCAATTTTTCCTCTACCTCCCTTAATTGCTTTTCAAAGGTTTTTTGAGCTCATCCATAGCCTGAGCCTATTTTCTATTTCTCTTGGACATTTTGGATACAGAAGCTTCAATTTTGTCATCATCTGAGTATGAATTTTGGTCTTCCATGGGACCAAAGTAATTTGCTATGGTCAGATTGTTCTTTTTCTTTTGTTTGATCATTTCCTCAACCTATGACTGATTTATGGCACTTCTAAGGCTTTGGGGGATTTGGGGGACAACACACAGGGACTAGAATTCCTCCAAATTCTTATGAAAGGCTCTGATTGCTCTCTTGCCAGTGTTTAGGCCCTCCCCTCTGCCCGGATCTGTGAGGAGGGTCCCTGCTTGGCTATGGTGTTGTGGTGGCCCAGACTGAGATCTGGATCTGAATATGGGCAAACAACAGATTCCTGCCCCAGGGAGAGCAGAGAGACCTTTGCAGTCTTCCCTGACCCCCTTACCATCTATGGTTCTGAGAGCTCTGAATGGGCTGTGTGGCTTTGCCAACTCCCACTGCAGGGTCTCACTCTGGTACAACAGAGTTTTCTCACCACCCCTTCCTGCTGCCCTTGATGATCCCTGAGCCAGGAGATCTGGAAACCACCACCTCTGCCATGGACCCAGGCACCAGATCAGTGATTTGCTGTGGCTGTGGTGGTAGCTGCAGTTGTGCTGTAGCTTTTTCCAACCCCTGGTCCGAATGGAACAGACCTTTCCGGTAGAACTTCTAAGTTGCCTTGGACTTGGAAATTGTATCACTGTCTTTCTATGGGTTCTACCCCTCTAAATTATGGCTAGAGTCATATTTTTATGACTTTTGGAGTTTTGTGGAATGAGTTTATGGGAATTCCTGCCTTCACACCACCATTTTGGCTTTGCTCCCTATAACCCATCATTTTTAATGGATTTAAAATCAGATGAGTTCCCAGATCATTAAAACAAGTTTATCTCCAAATCTTGGATAAATTACTTAATCTTTCTTAATGTGTAGAATGATTCACTATTGTATCACAGTATTCCATTTCCACGGAAGAATTTCTATAATACTGTAACAATTCTGCTACTCTGTATATTAATATATTCATCAGAGTTCATCATTTCCTCAATGCAGACAATACTTCCAAACTCTTTGTAAATATAAAAAATTCCCCAAACATTTTTGAAATCTGATGAAAATACTATTTTAAGTTCACTCAGGATTACCTAAAATATCTTTGATATTGAAAGAATAACTGAGTTTCATTAGTGAAAAAAATTAACTTTCTCCTAATTTCAATACTTTAGTCTTTATATTGTTTGCCCACAACAAGCATTTTTTTCCTACAAATTTTCATTCTCTGTTGCTATCTCACATAACAGAAAACATTCCCTGTAAGAACAAGAATTTTCTCCCTGTAACCAACCTTCTTTTGGTGATTGCCTCTTCTTCACTCCTATTTCAAGAAAACTCATCATTTGATACTTTCTAGTTATTTCAAAGACAGCATACACCTTGTCATCATATCTACAAACTCATGCATGCATAGACTATTTATATCCTTTTCTTCTTCTTTCACTCCACCTTTTTATGAAACTCGAACCATAATCAAATGAACTTTGCCATTGTTCTTCAGTGAGTATGCCAAGCTAAGACTCTCTGTTTCATTCAATATGTCTGTAGCTACCTATATGCATATTTGTATATAAATTATATCTCAAGTTGTCTATCTATCTACATATATGGAAAGAGAAACAGAATTTATTAAAAGCTTATATTAACATGGGCCAAGAACTTTAATATGGACTGGAAATACACATACAACCCAACATGATAGTCCCTACCTTCAAATTAATGAAGATAATATATAAAGAGATAGTGGAGAAAGGATAGAGTTTATTTGGGGGTAAAGAATTGGAGAAGTACAAAGAGTGAGTTGAGTCAGAAGTCCAATAAACATTATTGAAGTTATACACATATTTACACATTCATTCATATAAGAATATATATGTTTAATATCATATTTGAATCTATATATACACATATATATATATATAAACATTTATGCAACATAAGATACTTGTCAGCCATATGCATATATGTGTGTGTTTGTATGGAATAAGGACCTTATATATATTTATGTGTGTGAATATGTATATATACATTTATTTGTGTGAATGTGTATCTTGCATATATATTGCACTATGCACATATGTGTGTATCTGTTTGTGTAAGTATATATATGTGGATACATGTATGCATATAAACATATATGCATGTAAGTTACTTGAGTGTAAGGACTAGATTTGCATTTATATACACATATGTATGTGCTTAACATAGCAGTACTTACTGAGGATTTAATACATGTGTTTTAATTCATTCATTCATTCATTCCTAGCCACAGTTATTAAGTGTCTTTTTTCCCCAACAGTATTTTTATGGTTTTAACTTCTGGAAGTATATACTTTATGTCAGAGGAGACTCTTCCAGTTTTACAGATTCTTTTGAAGATTTTTGCTTGTTAACTGAGCATTAGTTAGTCTGTTTACAATAATAGTTGAGTTCTGGGAATTTTTTAAAATTTTTGACTAAATTTTCCTCTGCTCTTAATACAACTTATCCTATTTCTTTGTGGACTTGTCTTGGATAATCCTTGAAAGTCTTGGCTTTGCCAGATCAACAGCTGCAACACCATCTCTAGGAATCATTCAAGTGTGCTCTTTAAGAGGTACACCTTTTTTTGGAATGATATATGTTCCTCAAACCACATAACAAATAAGAGCAAAGAAACAAATACAGAGCATGCTATCTCAGACAGAGAATTAAGTAAAGGCAGGAAAGGAAATTCAATCTAGTGTTAGCATGTTACGGTCAGATTTTCTGAGTCATTCTAGTGTTCCCATTGAAATACAAATTTGCAACTCAAAATGAAATCATATCAAAATCACACTTATTCCAAGTGATTTTCACAGCATTGTAGCCTCATATTTTAAAATTGCTACATCCTTCTATTTATTTAACCATATTTTTGTATGATTTAATGTTGAGTTTACAAGATTTTTAAATTTCTTCCTTAAATAACCATTGTTTGATATATAATTTAAAACTTGTGAGGAGTGGTCCCCTTTCTGGACTCTTCATGAGTAGGCTCCATTCCTTGGAAGCCAATTTCATATCATCTCCTGAACCATCTCTTTGACAAACAGAGGAAGAAAGAAGAGGGTAAGGCAAAGAAAGAGGAAGAAGGGACTCAAGAAAAGAGGTTTATCAGTGCTATGCCACACTTCTTATTATGTATGTGTTGGACAAGGACATGGACAATTTAATCACAATTCAATAATAATGCAACAGTTGTCTACCTGAATCATCTTAACATCTTTCCTTTGATTGACTCATTTCTTTCCACTTGGAACTGCAATCCCTCACCAGAAATCCAGAGATCACATCTCCTGCCCCAGGTAAAGATTAATTACTATTTCATTTCCTATCCAAACATTCACACAAGTCATCTTGCTATTTGTCTTTCATTGAGTTCATATGTAACTCCTTTCCTCATCACCACCACTTTTTACCTCCTGAACAAAACAATCAAATTGATGATGCTAGTGCTCCTGGAAAAGGTGTGTCAATTGACTAGCCTGTATATAAATTTACCATCCCTGTAACTAATCAGACAAAAGTTATCTTCCCTAATTACCATTCCCCTATTTGTGTGGTCATCCTATATTGGAAAGTCAGATTTTGAGGACAGTGCTGTTTAAACAAATCTATATGCCACATATTCAAAGCTATAGTTCCTTTCATGTTGTGAATAACTGTGGCAGTAAAACATGTAGGGTAAAATTAACTTGTCACACAATGATCTAAAACCCCCTAGAAGTAAAAAGAAATAGTTTTCAGAGATAGATTTCTCCTCTATCATAACTTGTTGAAATCTTGAAATTGAATTCAGAAGGCTCATGAGTGCATGATCCCCAAAATGATTCATGCATAACTCTGGGGCATTTCTCCTACTCCTATACACATACATTTTTCTATTTGGAGAGAACATAAAGATTAAAAAACTTGACATTCATATATCATATACAAAATCTTATCCAGTGTTTTCATCATGTTCTCCAATACTAGGACCAATTTCTTATGGCAACATTATGATCCTGAACATAGACATTCCTCTATTGACAGTGGACACCACAATCTTCATATACACTGATTCTCTCAGCCTCCACACACAAGCTTTTTACAGAGATTTAGGGTTAATGGTAGTTTTGTTCCATAGCAACCATATGGTGAGGATAGAAAGAGAGAGAGAGAGAGACACTTCCTTTTTCCCACACTTTCCAATCATGGTTCTGCCTTCCTCCAGTTGTCTTGGATGTGGGACTGCAGATATATATGCAGTGATATATGCAATTCTCATATCTTTATTCATCATTCAGACTGCAGCTCAAAAAATCCAGTTCACTATTATTAATCCTTATGTCAATGTCACATTAACCAACATCCATATACAGTCACAGATACCCACTTCTCTTTTTCTCTGCTTTGATCTCTCTATTCTAATTAGCCTTTGCCCAGATTCTCTTTTCCTCATAAAAACCTTACAATCAGAAATGTTGATTCCAAGTTATCAGTGACTTAATTGTATGGAATATTTCAAATTATCTTCAGGTAGCTTTAAAATTGTTTTCCTGAAAATTCAAAATGATATAAAATGGCATAAACAAAACCAGAAAAAACCCATATACAATGACTTCAATATAATAAATAAAAAAGTCATAAATGATGTTTGATTATAATGACCAAGTTTGACTCCAGAGAAGAGAAATGAGAATGTACCTTCTAAAACTACATCTTCTTAAAAGGCACCATAGGTAATGAAGCTATGTCATTATTAAACATGTATGCACCTAGCTATAGCATCCAAATGCCTAGAGGAAAAGCTGAATGAATTGCAAGGAGATATAGACAGCAAAACTTTAATAATGGGGAGCTCAATATCCCTCTCTCAGAACTAGATATATCTAAATACAAAATAAAAAATAAGTTAAGAAGGTGCATGAAAAAGAAATAAAAATAAATAAAAAAAGAAGGTGCATGAAATCTTAGAAAACTAGATATGATAGACCAATGGAGAAAATTTAATGGGAATAGAAAAACATATACCATTTTGTCAGCAGTATATGACATCCATACCAAAATTGACCATGTACTAGGGTATAAAAATCCTATAATCAAATGCAGAAAGGCAGATATTATAAATACATATGGCTCAGACCATAAAGCAATAAAAATTACATATAGTAAGGGGTCACGGGGAAAATAAAACAAAAGCTAATTGGAAACTAAATGACTTAATTTTAAATAATGAGAGGTTCAAACAGCAAATCAGAGAACTAATCAATAATTACATACAAGAAAATGATAATAATGAGACATCATATCAAAATTTATGGGATGCAGCCAAAAGTAGTTTTGAAGAGAAACTTTATATCTCTAAATGCCTATATGAATAAAATAGCAAAAAGAGGAGATCAGTGAATTGGGAATGCAACTAAAAAAAGCTAGAAAAAGAACAAATTAAAGATCCCCAATTAAATACTAAATTAGAAAGTCTAAAAATCAAGAGAGAGAGATTATAAAATTGGAAGCAAGAAAACCATTGATCTAATAAATAAAACTAAGACTTAGTTTTATGAAAAAACCAATAAAATAGATAAACTTTTTATTAGTCTGATTTTTTAAAAAAGGAAGAAAACCAATTTACTACTTCCAAAAGTGAACCCCAAAATGAAGGCCACCAATGAGGAAGGAATTAAAGAAATTATTCAGAGCTACTTTGCCAAACTGTATGCCAACAAATTTGATAATCTGAAATGGATGAATATTTACAGAAATACAAAATACTCAGATTAAAAGAAGAGGAAATAATATACTTAAATAAGCCATTTCAGAAAAAGCAATTGAAGAAACAATCAATAAACTCCCTAAAAAAAGTCTCCAGGTCCAGATGGATTTATAGTGAATTCTACCAAGCATTTAAGAAAAAATTAATTACTTCTACATATGCTACTTTAAAAAAATAGGAGAAGAGTTCTGCCAAATTTCTTTTATGACACCAACATAGTGCTGATACCTACACTAGGAAGAACCAAACCAGAAAAAGAAAATTATAGACCAATTTCCCTAATGAACATTGATGCAAAAATCTCAAATAACATTTTAGCAATGAGATTACAGCAAGTTATTACTGTACACCATGATCAGGTAGGATTTATAACAGGTAGATAGGGATGGTTCAATATTAGGAAAATACTCAACATAACTCAACATATCAATAGCAAAATCAAAAGAAATCATATGATTATTTCAATAGATGCTGAAAAGGCCTTTAATAGCATACAACATCCATTCCTATTAAAAACTCCAGAAAGTATAGGACTAAATAGAATTATCCTTAAAATAATAAGTTATATCTATCTAAAATATCAATAAATATTATATGTAATGGGGATAAACTCCAAGCATTTCCAATAAGAACAGGGGTGAAATAAGGATGCCCATTATCACCATTACTATTCAAGATACTATTAGAAATGTTACCTTTAGCAATAAGAGAAGAAAATTGAAGAAATCATTATTGGCAATGAGGAAGTAAAGTTTTCACTCTTTGCAGATGATAGGATGGCATACTTAGAGAACCCAAGAAAAATCACCTAAAAAACCCTTTGAATCAATGAACAAATTCAGTAAAATAGCAGGATATAAAATAAACCCACATAAATCATCAGTACACGTGTGTGTGTCTGTGTGTGTGTGTGTGTGTGTGTGTGCAATAAAACTCAAGAGCAAGAAATAGAAAGAGAAATTCCATTTAAAGCAGACAACATTTGGAATCTACCTATCAAGGCAAACCCAGAAATTGTATGAACACAATTATAAAGCACTTCTCACCCAAATAAAGTCAGATCCAAATAAATGGAGAAATGTCAATTGCTCATGGTTAGGTCTAGCTAATATAATAAAAATGACAATTCTATCCATATTAAATTACTTATTCAGTGCCATACCAATAAAACTACCAAATAATTATTTTACTGAGTTAGAAAAAATAATAACAAAATTTATCTGGAAGAACAAAAGGTCAAGAATAGCAAAGGAACTGATGGAAAAAAGTAAAGAAAAATGCCCCAGCTCTACCAGATGCAAAACTATATTATAAAGTTGCAGTCTTCAAAACTGCCTGGTACTGGTAAAGAAATAAAATAATACATCAAATGGATTCACTATTTGACAAAACTTTTGAGGGAAAACTGGAAAGTAGTATGGCAAAAACTAGACATAGACTCCTGTCTCTTACTCTGTATCAAAATAATGTGAAAATGGGTACAGGATTTAGACATAAAAGGCATCACTCTAAATAAATTAATAGACCAAGAAATTATCTACCAGATCTATGGAAAAGGGAAAACCATATGACCAAACAAAAATTACAGCAACTATAAACTACAAAATGAATGATTTTGACTATATTAATTAATAAGTTTTTGTACTAATAAAATCAGTGTTGTCAAAATTAGAAGGAAAGCAGAAAGTGGAAAAACAATCTTTACATATGGGAGCTCTGATTAAGTCTTGTTTCTAAACTATATAGAGAACTGCATCAAATTTATAAGGTTGCAAATCATTCCCCAACTGATAGTCAAAGGATATGAATAGACAGTTTTCAAATGAAGAAATTAAAACTATATATAATCAGATGGAAAAAATGCTTCAAATCAGTATTTGTTAGAGAAAGGCAAATTGAAACAATAATGAGATATCATCTCACACCTTTCAGATTGGCCAAGATGGCAAAAAAGGGAAAATGATCATTGTTGGAAACGTTGTGGGAGGATTGGGACATTGATGTTCTGTTGGTGGAGTTGTAAAATGATCAACCATTCTGGAGAGCTATATGGATTTATGCCCAAAAAATAACAAAACTCTTCATTCCTTTTGACCCAGCTATTCAAAGTCTAGGCCTATATCCAGAAGAAATCATAAAAATTTGGAAAAGTCCCACATGTTCCTAAATGTTCATAGCAATTCTTTATTTAGTGGCAAAGAACTGGAAATTGAGGGTATGTCCATCAATTTGGGACTGGCTAAACAAATTGTGGTACATGAATATTATGGAATATTATTGTTCTAAAAGAAAACATAAATGTTTGGACTCTAGAGAAGCATGAAATGAATTATAGGATCTGATGCTGAGCAAAGCAAGCAGAACCAAAGAACAATATATATATTAAAAACTTTGTGAGATGATCTACCCTTTTGGAAGAAGCTCCTCTGAGCAGTTCAGAGAGCTATTTGACCAGCTCTGGACAATGCTATCCCCATCCAGAGAAAGAAAAACAAAACAAAACAAAAATCCTTCAGAATCTGATGAATACTACATTCACTTTGGTGGGGGGGTTCAAGACAATGGGGTTAAGTGACTTGCCCAAGGTCACACAACTAGCTAATTATTAAGTAAGTGTCTGAGATCAGATTTGAACTCAGGTTCTCCTGACTCCAAGACCAGTGCTCTGTCCACTGCACCACTAGCAACCCCTACATTCACTTTTTTTTCAAAAATCTTTTATGTATTCTTCTCCCTTGATCCTAATTCCTCATACCAAAAATGACTAATCTGTAAACATGTTTAACAGAAATGTGTATGTACAATAGTAATCTGACTGTTTGCCGCTGGGAGGGGAGTGAGAAGGGAGGATGAAAGGAAATTTTGTAACATAAAATATACATAGGCATATGGATGAAACTTGAAAAACTTTCATAACGTATATTTGGAAAAATTAAATATCAATAAAAAGAGAGAATGTAACTTCTAACCTTCAATACAAAGATGGCAAAATATGAATGAGGAACACTACATATATTCTCCAAATATTAATGTTTTGAATAGTCTTGCTGAATTTACTTTTTTCAATAAATTTTTCTTTCTTTTTTTGTTATAAGGAATAGCTTTCTGGATAGCAAAGAAGAGTAGTATAGAGAATGAAAATGAAATATGAATGAATGCATAAATGTATAAATGACAATTTATTAACTGGTTACAGTATGCAGACACATGGCTAAGAGAGAAAAATACCAAAAGATCAAGACAGCTCAATCTCTTAGGAACTTATGTTCTAATAGGAAAAAAGCCCCAAAAGTAGGATTAGAATTAGAAAAGGGGAAATAGTATAAACAGAGAATGAAGGCACATTGCAAGTGTCATAATTTGAAGATGGCTAGGTGGAGATGTGGTGGTTTTATTCCAAATTAGATAAAGCTCCTCTATCACAACCTAGTGCTATATATTTGGGTTCTGGTGTTCCAGTAGAAAGGGAACAAGGAGGATGAGGTAGTTGGCTGGACTGCAAATAGCATGATTTGAAAATGGCAGGGAATTGGCATAGTAGCCTAGTCCTGAGCATTATAAGGTAAAGCTCAATCATCAATAATTTCTTTCCAAAAACATTATGAAAATAGGTAATTCTTGACAATTATTGTATAATGTTTGCTTACTCTGTTTGATTTATTTCTTACTAATCCCTCTGTAATCCAACTGTAGAGACTTGAAGCATTTTGTATTTCAGCCTACTGTTTCTTTTGCATACCAGAGAAATGGCAATCCAGACTTTGCTTGAATGTCTCTAGTGTCAAGGAGACATTACCATGCAAGACAGTCAATTTCATCATTGGAAAAGTCTAATAGAGTCCTTTTTTTTCTGGGTTGTACCCACATGATAAAAATTATCATTTTAATGCTACATCAATCATATTACCAGGGGAACATTTCACATAATTTGATAAAACACTAAAATTCTTTTGGAAAAGCAAAAGATCTAGAAAACCAAGGAAAATTATAACAATTAGTAGAGATGGTGAAGGAACAGCACTACTAAACTATAATATAAAGCAGCAGTCATCAAAACCATTTGGTGGTGGTCAAAAATAGAGAGTAACAGACCAGACAAGGAAGAAGAAGAAGTAGAAGTTGAAAATACCTAGGATAGAATTCTGTAATTCATAAAAACTGCTGAGAAAAACTAGAAAGCAGTCTGGAAGAAATTAGGTTTAAACCAAAATCTTAAACCCAATTCTACAGTGTATTTTAAGTGGACACATGACCTTTAAAGATTATACAATTAAAAAGAAATACTTAGAAGGGAAACAGAACACAAGGGATAGAGACAATAACAAAAATGAAAATAACAAACTTTGTTTACATAAATTTGAAAAGCTTTTCTTTACACAAACCAAATTATTGTACCTAAGATAAGAAGGGAAATGATTGAATGGGAAAAATTCTTTGTCATATTTTTCTGTTAAAGGTTTGCTATCCAAGATATATGTTAGCCTCCCTTACCGCTAAATGTTGAGGATATGAATACAGTTTTTTCCATCCAGATGCACACATATATTTTTAAGTTACAAAATATTCTTACACCCTCCCAATCCATCCCCCCTCCCCTCAACAGCAAACAGTAAGGTTATCATTGTACATGCATACTTTTGATAAACATGTCCACAGATTAGTCACTTTCAGTATGAAGAATTAGGATTAATGGAAAGGGATACGAAAGATACAATTTTTATAAAATGTTCCTCAGATTTTGAAGGGTTTTTTTGGTTTTGCTTTGTTTTTCTTCCTCTGGAAGGGTATAACAATGTTCATAGGCAGTCTAAAATGGTTGTCCTAGCTCTCTGAACTGCTAAAAGGAGCTGCTTCCATCAAGGTTGATCATCTCACAAATGTTGTTAAGGTGTACATTGTTCTCTTGGTTCTGCTTTCTTCACTCAGCATCAGATCCCATACCTCATTCCATGCTTCTCTAGAAACCATTTATGGTTTCTTATAGTATAATAATATTCCATAGTATTCATCTACTATAACTTGTTTAACTGTTCTTCAATTCATGGGTATCCTTTCCATTTCCAATTCTTTGTCACTACAAAAAAGAGCTTCTGTGAATATTTTAGAACATGTGGGACTTTTTCCATTTTTTGTGATTTCTTCTGGATATATAGGCCTAAAATTGGAAATTCTGGGTCAAAGGGTATGAATGTTTTATTGTTTTTTGGGCATAGTTCCATATTGGTCCTCAAAATGGTTTGATCTATTCACAACTTAACCAGCAAAACATCAATGTCCCTATCCTCCCACAACCTCTCCAACACTGATCATCTTCCCTTTTTTTCTCATCTTGGCCAATCTGATAGGTGTGAGGTGATACCTCATTGTTGTTTTAATTTACATTTCTCTAATCAATAATGATTTAAAACATTTTTCTTATGATTAAATATAGTTTTAATTTCTTCATTTGAAAACTACCTCTTCATATCCTGTGAGCATTTATCAATTGGAGAATGATCAGAACTTCTAGCTATGAAGATTGTTTCCCAGCTTTCTGCTTTCCTTCTAATTTGGGCAGCATTGATTTTATTAAGTGTGAAAATTTTTTAATTTAATATAGTCAAAAATCATTCATTTTGTAGTTTATGCTGTACTCTATTTCTTGTTTCATCATAATTATCCCCTTTCCATATATTTGACTGATGAGTATTTCTAAGTCTATTAATTTATCTATGATATTGCCCTTTATGTCTAAAAACTGCACCTATTTTGACCTTATTTTGGTATAGGGTGTGAGATATGGGTCTATACCTAGTTTTTTCCACTCTATTTTCCAGTGTTCCCAACAATTTTTGTTAAATAGTGAGCTCTTATCCCAGAAGCTGATACCTTTGGGTTTGTCAAACAGTAGATTGATATAGTGATTAACTGCAGTTTCTATTGAACCTATCCTAATCCACTGATCCATTACTCTATTTCTTAACCAGTACCAGGCAGTTTTGATGACTGCTGCTTTATAGTATAGTTTTAGATCTGGTAGAGCTAGGCCACCTTCCTTTACATTTTTTTCATCAGTTCCCTTGCTATTGATCTTTTGTTGCTCCAGATGAATTTTGCTACTATTTGTTCTAGCTCAGCAAAGTAGTTATTTGGTAGTTTGATTGATATTCAAATGGAGTCTTTATGCTGAGTTCAAATCTACCTAGTAACTTCCACTGATTTGCCTGCTATGAAGGCAAATTCTTATATTTAACTTTTTTATTTGTGCAAGTCCTAAGACATTGGAAAATAAAATAGAAACATAATGTCTTCCTTGACAGAAGAATGGTAGAAGTCAGTTTGTGATTTAGAGGCACAGGGGTCTTTCAATTGCATCATATCGAAATTGAGACCTTGGAAAGATAAATGTCTGGTGCAGAGTTACATATTTTACAAGTGGAAGGGTCAGGATTTGAACCTAGGTCCTTTGATTAAAAATCTGACAATTTCTCTGCTTCTACTCAGTCTCTCCACTCTACCATTTTGATCCCTGTTTGCTTAGATTTGTTGACTGATTATAAGATTAAGTCAGTCCTACTTTCTTTTCAGCTTGAGCATGTGTGGCAGTGGGGATTTGTTGGGGGTAGGGAGGAGGGGGTTGTTTATTTGTTTGGTTTTAAGTGGATGTGCTACTTTCCTCACTTAACATGGGATTGCTATGACTTTAAACAAGTGAAGAATGGCCTCCTCCAAATTGTCGAACAGAAAGAATCCTGGACCAGGAATTCTAGTCCCAACTTTACCTAAGATTAGTAATGTGGCCTAAGTTGAGTCCCTCTTGCTATCAATTTTCTCATCTATAAAATTGGGTTTGAGTGAAATGATCTCTCTAAGGTAGCTAAAATTATAATATGATCCTATGAAAACACTTAGTGAATTTTCTATAACAAGATATTTCATAATTGTTACTTACCACTTTGAAGCATTCAATTAGCCAAAGTGCAAATTGCTATTAAATTATTGGGAGGAACACTATGTTTTAGCATTTATCTCTCTCTCTCTCTCTCTCTCTCTCTCTCTCTCTCTCTCTCTCTCTCTCTCTCTCTCTCTCTCTCTCTCCATATATATATATGCATATATATATATATATATATGTACACACATATCTATGTTTGAGTGTATTGTGTATATAAAAACAAGCATACATTTAAATATATATAAAATCAGAATTATAGTACTATAGCAAAAAGAGCTCAAATTCCTTACTCACATAGAAGTTGAAACAAAAATCTGATTAATGACAAGTCATACCTAGTCTTCAGTTTACACACACACACACACACACATACACACACACACACAAAATGATAGTGTAGAATTGATGACTTCCAAGTTCCCTTATGAATGTATGATACTTATCTCTTGTATTCTTAAGTTATTACCAGTGTAGTCAGATAAACTACCTAATTATGAGAGGCCAAAGAGAAGAATCTCCCATGATGAGAAGACATTCCAATGGAGGCTAATTCCATTCATCTTTGGTAGTTGACTAGTGCTGAAGGAGACAGTTTACTCATTTAAGCCATCTGTGAGCTAGTAAGGTTTAGATCACATGAGTTCACAGAAAATCGTGTTCTGTTACACCCTAAAAGAACATTCCATTGGTCCTTTCCCCCTCCTCAGAGAAGAGTGAGGCTACACATCTATTCCCCACTTTAAGCAGGCCTTTGATTTAAAACTAAAAGAAGGTTTCAAAATTATCTAGTCCAAATCTTCGTTCTAAAGATAGAGAAGTCCACAAAGGAATTAAGTAAATGGATCTGGATTTGAATCCAGATCCTTTGGGTCTAAACTCAAACCATTTTTCCATTATGCCATATTGTCTTTCAATGAAAGATTGATAAATTGACAGCCAGAGCAAGGCTAAAATTCCACATATGTTCAGAGTAATCATGTTTTCTATGAAATTTTAAACATATGGAGTGCAATTTTATACAATCTTATTTTAGAATTGTTGTGTTAGGAAGTTATGCTTTCTGTTGCAGCTAATTAATATAATTTACTATATGCAGTACATATGTGGATTACTGGTTTGGGGAATCTTCCTTAGGGTAGAAATTCCTTAAGATTAAAATTTCATGAAACTAAAATTCCTTGATAGGAATTTATCTCTCATCCTCGCAGCTTCTGGTAATATTTATTGTCATTCTATGGAGAAAATAAATTTTAGGGATATATGCAAGCTAGGTTCTGAACCTCTATTAACAATCATTGAAGATCTAAGTCAGTGCAAGGAGGGTCTTTACTCACATTTGTATCTCTTGTATTCTTTCTAGAAGGCCTATGGTCCTGGATCCATGGGTATTTCCTTATCAAGAAAGAAGATAAGTTGTCAAAGTAGACAGAGTTAAGATCAGAGGTCAAGAGGAGAGATATAAAAGGTAATAAACTGCTGAGTCAAGAAAGTCTTTAGTGATAAAGAATAAAAAAGATAAGAAAGAGAAATATGTCAAAAAAATTAAGGAAGAGAGTAAAAGTAGGTTTGGCATATTTGCGAGAGATAAGATTTTTGTTGTCGTTTCATCTCCCTCTCTGCTCCATGTTGCCCCCTTGTGATATTCACTATGACTCTCTTCCCTAGTGAAAAAATGGTTTTATATATTAAATATGTGAAAGCTTTCATAATGTTCAAAAGCTGATATTAATGTAACACAAAGAAACAAATCACAAATGTTAGCATTTCATGAATCATCAAAAGACTGATATAGAGTCTTCTTAGTACCACTTAAATCAATCACGGAATATTGTTATTTACAGTCCTAATGTATTAGGTCAGTCCTAGGTAAATAGACAAGAGACAGACTAAGAACAATAGACAAAAAATGTAGAAATATGTTTTTCTAGTATCACTTTCCATTATCTCCCTTAGCAAAGAGAAAGATTTGGTGATGAAATAGAGGAATTGAAAAGTTGACTGAAGATACTTAAGATACTAAAAACAATGTGATCTAATGAAAAGAGTCTTAGGTTTAGAGTAAGGAGACACCCAACCCCAAGTTTGAACCTAGAAAGTCATTTATTATCTCTGAACTTCAACTTCCTCACCTGCAAAACAGAAATAATAATAAATGATTTGTAGTGTGCTATCATAAATAGATAAGGCAGCTAGGTGGTGCAGTAGATAAAGCACTAGGCCTGAAGTCAGGAAGACTCATACTAGTTGTTGTGACACTGGCAAGTCACTTAACTCTCTTTGCCTCAGTTTCCTCATCTGTAAAGTGAGCTGGAAATGGAAATGGCAAGCCACTTTAGTATCTTTGCCAAGAATACCCCAAGTGGAGTCACAGATTCAGACACAACTGAAAATTATTTAAAAATAACAAAAAAATCATGAATAGAAGGCTGACTGAATTCATCCGACTTAGGTTTAGGATGTGACTCTCATTAGGATCTGACTAATTGCATGATGGCAACCAAGTCATTTAACATATCAGTGCCATAGGCATCTCATTATTATAAGTTACAGATGAGCAGTGAATCTGCAATGGTGGAGTAGTTCTAAGCCAACAGTTACCCTAATGATGACATAAGACTATATAAAATAATGGATAAGGATTAGAACTGGATCCACTGATATAGGAAATTCTCCCACCAAGATAAGTTAAAACCTTCTCTTCAACTTATCTCTCAAAGTCGCCTGAGAAGTAAAGTGATTTACTCAGGTTCATACAGTCAAAATGTTGTAGTGATGAGTCAAATTAAATTAAAACCCATCTCTCTCCCAGAGTTGCTTTAAGGCAAGTGATATTTAAACTGCTAGTTCCAATTTGCTAAACCTTATTCAAATTTGATATTAAAAGCAAAAAGCAAACTCATCTCAAAATTTCATAAACATTTATTGTGAATTCACAAAGATATATGCATAAATGTATCTATGCACATAGAAATAGATGATATAAAGCAAGGTGAACTTATAGTGTGTATCTATGTATGTATTACAGAAAGTTTAGCTTATATTAAAATACATATGCTACCCAGGTTATGAAATTAGAAATGTTTTAGTTATAAAAATGCTTATTTTATTAGGAAAAAAACATTAAATAGAATCAGGAGACACCCAACTTGAATCTTCACTCCAATTCTTAGGACTTGGGTGACTCTGGACAATTCTCTTAATCTCATGTTTCTTATGTGTAAAATAGTTGTAAGCATGTGTGATCTATCTACCTTGTATGAATGTTGTTAGAAAAAGGTTCTTTGAAAACTCTGAAGTATTATATCAAATTCATTCATCCAACATATTATATCAAACATAATTTCTATCTGTAGGGCTATACTTAGCCCAAACTTAGGAAGAAATCATTGCAGCCTAAAAATCAAATAATAATAATAGAATATTAAATCCAGAGTTGGAAGAGGCCTTATATGTCATCTACTCTAACTCTCTCATTATATAGCTGAAGAAATTGAGGTTCAGACATGTCAAGTGCTTTCCCGGTCATGCAGCAAAGACAGTTCTGAGCCCAGGTCCTCTGTATCCAATTCCTCCATTATACCTACAGTTGCCTTCTCACAGCTGACCAAATAGACTAGAAAAGGAGAGTTTGGGTTTTGCTTTGTTTTTCTACCATTTGGGATTTGGCTCCAAGGTTCTTGAAATTAATTTCCTTGACCCCAACCACTGGGACAGTTAGTTGGCACAGTGATTAAGAGAACAGGATTTGGAGTTGAGAAGGCCTGAGTTCAAATCCTACTTTGAATACTTAATGGCTATGTGATCCTGGGCAAGTCAATTAATCATTCTGTGCTTCAATTAATCTCCTTTATAAAACTGAGGCATAACAATATATATTTCACAGAATTTTTTTAAAGAGGAACTTTAATAATAATTGTAAAGTACCTTGCAATTCTTAAAATATTATATAAATGCTATCTTTTATTATAAATACTATTATTATTAAAACACCAAAAAGCATTTGTTATTAAGATATGGGAAATGGGAAAGCTACCAAATAGTGAGAAGGAATCAATCTAAAATGAAATGATAAATAAATAATGCAATCAAAAAAAAGTTTCTTAAAAGGACATCAATAATTATTGATCCATATGCACATTTTCTCAGCCTTACAAAACCTTTAAAAGAATGTGCTATATTTTCCTCAAGGGATACTAGATACATGGGATACTATATACATACAGTCCCATGATTGACAGGAAGAGAGAATATGAAATTGCTCAGTAGACATTATTTGTTGGTGATAAAAATCCATTTTACTAGAGTAAGCAAAATACAGTTTTAAAAGTATTTCTTCAATAAATTGTTCCCTGAGCATGCCCTAAGATTATGTTTCTTTGTTATTTGTAACCATAGAGATGACTTTTTCAGTGATCCTCTGTTTACCAGTATCAAGTGAAACTTAAAACAAAGATAAATGGTGAAGACATAGAGAAGAGTTTTAAACTTTAAGAACTGCAAATTGTAATACATACATTTAACTATCTTTTTTTTCTGCCATAGACCTCTTTTGCAGTTTGGCAATGCCTCAGGACCCCCTTCAGACTGTTTTAAACAAAATAAAATATATAGGATTACAAAGGAAACCAATAATATTAAAACGTGATTGTTATCAAAATATAAAGAAAAAAGTTCACAGAATCCAGAATAAGAGTTCCTGATAATAAGAGGCAGTTACTGCATCAAGCATTTATTGAACACCCACTCTGCTGTTATAGGCACTCTGAAAAAAGAATTCTTGGAATAAGTCTAGCATAGAGTCCCTAATAGAAAACTTCCTTATAGAGGGGAAGAATGTCTAGATGTTCCTCTATGTGGATAAACTTGGGCTGATTATATAAAACTCTAGAATATTGCAAGGCCTACTCTGTAACAATCGTTACAGGAAAAGAAATAGTATATCTATTGCTTAATGAGTCCTTTGGTAATATAACTTGCAAAGGCAGTGAAGTTGAACAAGAAACTAAACTCAGAATTTAATAAGAGGAAAAGTTCAGAGGGACCTAGGGTCAGGAAGATCTGAGTTTAAACTAAGTCACAGATATTAACTAGCTGATTGACCTTGAGCAAGTCACTTATCCTCTATCTTCCTCAGTTCCCTCAGCTATAAAATGGAGATGATAATAATGCCTACATTCCAAGATTAAGGAAGATAAACTGATAATATTTGTAAAAATTGTTAAGCACAGTTCCGAGCATATAGTGTTACATAAATGGTTGCTAGCTATTATTATTTTTTGTTAATTATATGTTAAAAGACCTAGAAAATGTCCTCCAGTACATTGAGAGGACTCATTCAAGATTTGTAGGAAGAGACAGACAAGTCTCATAGAATAGTTTGTGATCTATCCCATTGGAGGAAATTTCCACTCAACAGATCAATCAATCAACAATCATATTTAAAGCATCCACTATATGTTAGACACTATTCCAAGGACTAAAAGATGCAAAATCAAAATGAAAGCATCCTGGCCTCAAGGAGTTTATACATTCTTGTAGGGTAGATCACTTGTACAGGTGTAAATATAAAAAGAATAGATAAAAATAATTGACATTAATTGTATCATGAAGACTATGAAGTGATTAGGGGGAGAGAGTCAATTTTAGACCCAAAGGATATTGAATACAAAGAAATAATCAAACAGTATTTATTTTATGCCTTATTTGTGGCAGTCACTGTTCTGAGTAGTTAAGTGTTCTAAGGAACAGAGACAAGCAATAAAATAGTGTATAAGGAACATCAATAAACCTGTTTGATTGAATTGTGGAGTGCCTAAGGGGCATAAGGTGTGATAAACTGGGAAAGGTACATAGAGAAGAAATTGTGAAGGGTTTTAAATGTCAAACACAGAAGTATATATTTGATGCCAAAGGTCATAGAGAGTTTCTGAAATTTACTTAGAAGAGGAATAATATGTTCACACCTGTACTTTAAAAAAAACTATTTTGGCAAATGTGAACAAATTAGATTTAAGCAGGGAATGACTGGAGGTAGGGAAACTAATTAGAAGACTATGGCAATAGGCCAAGCATGAGGATGGTCTAGAGTATGGTATCTCCATTCAGACATTTAAAAGACTTGTTCGTGAGTTCAAAAATTCAACTTTACAAGTAAAGAAATGAAGAAGCAGTGTTGTTGTTTTGGTGGCTATAGTATACAGCAACTAATTAAAGTTCAGAGTGCAATATTTCAGCCATAAAATAGGTTGGAATAAATGTCTCAAACAACAGATGTAATACCCTCATTAAGCTCTGAAGAGATCACATTTGGTCTGAAGTATATATAAATCATTAATGTAATCTGGAAGACAAAAGGTGCTAATTTGATTTCTGGTTTGCTTCCAAAAGATAACAGTGTCCAGGACTTGGGAAAGGATAATCTCTCATACATTGTTCTGGTCTGACTACACCTGAAATATTGTTTTCAAGTTGGCAGACCATGTCTTAAGAAAGTTGTTGATAATTTAAAGAATATATAAAGGACAACTAGGATGGGGAAGGGGAAGTATATGATGTCATATGATAATCAGTTAAGGGTGATGTTTAACCTGGAGAAGATAGATCTAGAGCTTGAGATACCTGACTGATATCTGTGAAGTAGAAAGTCTTGGGGGTGATGATCAACCTTAATGGACTTGTTCATTCCATCAACACAACAATCAGGAACAATTTTGGGGTATCTGTGATGGAGAATACCATCTGTATCCAGAGAAAGAACTGTGGACTTTGAACAAAGACCAAAAACTATTACCTTTAATTTTAAAAAATTATCTTGTTATGCAATTTTTCTATCTCTTATACTTTATTTTTTCCTTAAGGATATGATTTCTCTCTCATCACATTCAACTTAGATCAATGTATACCATGGAAATAATGTAAAGACTACCAGACTGCCTTCTTTTTGGGGGGGGAAGCAAGATTAAGGGGAAAGTTGTAAAATTCAACTAAATAAAATCTTTCAAAAAGAAAAAAAAAAGAATTTCTTGGATATGGCCAATACAGAAAAAAAAGAAAATCTATTGTTATGTGGAAGAGGGATTGACCTTGTTCTGTTTCGTTCCAGAGGGAAGGACCAAGAATTGATGGTGAAAGTTGTAGAGAAAAAATTAGACAATACAAAAAAAATTTCTTAAACACTTAGAATCATTCAAAGTGTCATGGGATGAGTTCTGCTATCGCTGAGACCTTCAAGTAAAGACTGGATGAACACTTGGTAGTTTTATTGTGTGGGGGATTTTTCCAGTATGGGCACTTCTGAAGCTCTTTCTAATGCTAGATTCCATGATTCTGTGAGCAATTGAAATGAAAAAAAAAACCTATTAAATAAACTCCACTCCATAAAACTAATATGTTTGGTAACTGAGTGATGTAATTGGTAAGAATGCTGAACTTGGAGTTGGAAAGACCTGAATTAAAATCCTGTCTCAGACACTGAATAGCTCTCTGATCTTGGGCAATTAATTTTTAACCTCTCAGTCTCAGGTTTCTGCTCTGTAAAATTGGGATAATACCTCAAAGAGATATAATGATCTGATGTGATAACACATTCACAGTTCTTGGCAACATTATATAAGAGATAGCTATTATTATTAAAACAATGCATTTAAAAGATTACAATGGAATATTACTGTGCTATAAGAAATGGCAAGCAAGATGTTTCAAATAAAAATGTGGAATTACATGAACTGATGCAAAAGGAAGTGAACAGAACCAGAAAAGTAGTGCACACAGTTACAGCAGGATTGTATGATGAAGAATTGTGACTTGATTATTTAGTCTCAGCAAGACAGTAGATACAGGGCAATCCCAAAGAACTAATGAAGCATACTATCCACTTCCAGAGAAAGAACTGATATTATTTGATTACAACTGAGACATGATATTTTTCATTTCTTTCATTTGTTTTCTTTTATTCCAGTCTTCTTGTAAAAAATGACCAATATGAAAATGTTTTTCATAATTGTATATTTATAACCTGTCTCTGAAAGGGCTGTGGGGAAACAGTAATCTAACAAATTTGTTGTGGTAAATGTAGAATGGTGCAAATATTTGGAAAGCATTATGTCATTATACAATGAGAATAACAATGATGATCATATCTTTACATTACTGATATTTTACTGTAAAAAGATAAAAGGAGAAAAGAATTTGTCCGTATAAAAGAATTCATAGCTACATTATTTGTAGTAACAGAAGCCTATAAACAACTCATCTACTTTAAATAAAAAACTGAAAAAAAGATCACATATTAGTGAAAGGGGATATTACTATCATAAAGTATTAAAAATTAAAAATATAAGGAATATGCAGAATACTTATACATTTGTCTAGCAATATTGCCAAAGAGTACATAAGATGTTAGGCAAAGGAAAAAAAAACCTGAGTATATAATAGTAGACTTTATTCCTCAGAAGTAATCAAAGGGTTCAGAAAAGGGTGACATATGTTCCTATGACCTAAAATTCTCTAAGCAAAGTCAGACCAAGAGGCATGGGAATTTCTCTAGAATGAGATTCTGAAGCTATTAACAGAAAGAATTCCAAAGAGAGGAATTTTTGAAAGTTAGAAAATAGAGAAAATAACTTTGAATTTGTAGTTAGGGTGGCTAGGTGCTGCAGTGGATAAAGAACCAGCCCTGGAGTCAGGAGTACCTGAGTTCAAATCTGGGCTCAGACACTTAATAATTACCTAGTTATGTGGCCTTGGGCAAGCCACTTAACCCCGTTGCCTAGCAAAAACCTAAAAAAAAATTTGTAATTATGGGATATTGGTTCAATCCTAAGATCTGTTATTTTATTCCATGACTTCAGGTAAATTATCTTTTCTGTATTTTGTTTGGACTAGCTCATACCAAAAAGGCAGCAATCAGGCACAATTTTGGGGTGTCTGTGACAGAAAATGCCATCTGTATACTGAGAAAGAATTGTGGAGTTTGAACAAAGACCAAGGATTATTAACTTTAATTTTTAAAAAATGTTGTCTTATTATGTAATTCTGCTATATCTCATACTATGTTTCTCCCTTAAGGATATGATTTCTCTCTCACATTTCTCTCACATTCAACTTAGATCAATCCATACTATGGGAATGATGTAAAGACTAGCAAACTGCCTTCTGTGGGGGTTGGGGGGGGGAGAACCAATATGGGGGGAATTGTAAAACCCAAAATAAATAAAACCTTTCTAAAATATAAAAAAAATAACATCTTGTAAAAATGGGGAAAAACTTTCATTTTTGAAAAATTTTGAGTTCTACATTTTTTATCTTCTCCATTTTCCTCTCCACTTCTCAATACAGTAAATAATCTGTTATAGGCTATACATGTACAATCATGCTAAATATATTTCCATATTAGTCATTTTGTTAAACAAGAATTAGAAAAAATGGGGCAAAACCTGAGAAAAGAAAAGCAAAAAGACATTTTTATAAATGAAGTAAGTTTTGATATGCATTCAGACTACATAGTTCTTTCTCTGGAAGTAGAAGGTATTATCCATCACATCTTTTGGAATTATCTTTGATCACTGTATTGTTGAAAAGAGTTGCCTATCATAGTTGATCATTACACAATTTACTTCTAATGCATATAATGTTCTCTTGCTTTTGCTTACTTCATTTAGTACTCATTCATATAAATCTTTCAAGGTTTATATAAAATCTGCCTACTCATGATTTCTTACAGAACAATAGTATTCCATCATATTCATATACCACAACTCATTCAACCATTCTCTAATTGATGGGCATTCACTCAATTTCCAGTTCTTTGCCTGGTAAATCATTTAATTCCTCTAGGTCTCAGTTACCTCATCTGTAAAAAAGAAAGAGTTGAAATAACTTACTACTGAAGTCCCTTCCATCTTGAATCTTATCATTCAAGTGATGTGATGAAAGTGATGAAAATGATTTAATAGCACCACAATATCGATTACAATTACAAAATTTCATTACTATGATTATCCCTTCCAACAACACACATCACACTCCATTCCTGGTTGTCCATTCTTTGTGGTTCTTATCTACATTCTTCCATAAGTCACATGGATTCGACTTTTGATATCCAAGAAGCTAGGAGCTTTCATTGTATTCTCTTAATACTTCATGCATATAAATAAAGGCTATGAACTGTACATCATCTGTATCTTGTTCTCACTACATCATCTAGATCTCATCATACATTTCTCTGATCAATATATTTTACAAGTTTGCTCTCTGACATTCATTATTTGTAAAGTGATATAGCCTACTGACATCCACAATGTGTTTTTTGTTGGCTTTTGGGTGATTCTCAACTTTAATACTCCAGAAGATTAGTATGCTGTGACTTACAAGCTATATGTTACCAGAAGAATATTGGTTTTGAAAAGATGGATGGGCTTTTTATGTCAAATTTCTGTGCTACAATATTAAATACTAAAGTATAAGAATGGTAGCATACCTATATTCAAGTTTGGACTCTGATATACAGCAAATTTTGCCTCAGATTACACTCTAAGACCAAAAATTACAATTGAGTTGACAACATTCACTGATAAAGGGAACTTACAGATTGAAAGTTACCTGTTTGGATGAAATATCAGATATGAATCCCTTCATCTTCAAAAAACAGAAGGGGAAGTAAATGTAAGATTTTCCTTTTTTCTGTTTTTAATTAGTTGGTTTTTTGATGATCATTACTTTTTTACTAAAAGGTTTTTAAAGTAGTCAGTCTCATTACTTTAAGTTTTCCTTTCAATGATTGTTTTATACATGCTTTAAAAGAAATATCTATAAAATTCCTATGCCCTGATAAAATACTTCAAATGGTTGTGACAGAAAGAAGAATGTACAACAGGAAATGTACACTCATGTCTCAGTGCCTAGGGCCCTGAGAAGAAATAATCATCAGCTCTAAGCTGACAAGCTCATTGGAGGTGCTTCAACACATGCTTACGCATGAGGCATGTCTGCTGTTAGCAGTCCATTGCTCTGCAGTTGGGTGACCAGACTTGAAAAGTGAAACAAGGGAACAGATTGCCACATTTTTAGGGACATCAGCCAAATGTAAAAAAAAAAATGCAGCACTAGATGATTTTACACATTTCAGATTTCTGCGTACCCTAGTAACATAATGATAGATGCCACCACTGTGCTAAAGTGCCTTACAACCTACAGACTACAGAAACTACAAAGATGACATATTTTTCATAAAAAATAATCAAGAGTGTTGAGAGGGAGAAAGGAAGCTTTTCAATTTCTTTTTTCATTTTTTTTCCACATCCAGTTTGCTTAGCTACCAAACTTAAAAAAGGAAAAGAAAACATGAAGAGGAAGTAGCTTGCAGCAATGTTAGATAAAAATAGCAATACAAAACCTTTGGTCAAGGTCACACATTGGAATGAGGAGGGTGTATGTGTGTATAATATAAACATACACCTACATATGTATGTACATATATACATGGAACTCTCACATTACCATCTATCTGACATGGGCCAATCCTTACTTTCAAAATGCCTTCTTTGCTATGGTGTTGGTTTTATCTTCTCAGCTTGATTGTAGTCAACTGGAGGAGTCATGACTTTTGACTGTCCATCTGTCACCCCATTAGAATCTAAGCTCCTTAAGAATAGGATACATTTACTGTATACAAAGTTAACAGCAATGTTGTAGGATGATCAGCTGTGAATGACTTAACCTTTTCTCAGCAATGCTGTGTCCCAGGAAAACTCTGACAGACTTATGATAATGAATACTATCCATCCCAAAAGCAGAGCTGATGGTGTCTGAATACAGATTGAAGCAAACTTTTTTTACCTTCATTTTTCCTTTTATTTTCTTTCTTTTAAGGATGAGGCTATAATTACTTTCAAAACATAATTATTGTGGTAACATTTTTAATGACTACACGATTTTATTTATACCAAACAACTTGCATTCTCAATAAGGGGAATTGGGGTGGGAGGAAGGAAGAGAATTCAGAAGTCAAGGTTTTAAAAATGAGCATGGGAATTTGGTTTTGTATGTAACTTGGAGAAATAAAATGAAATAAAATAATCTTTTTAGGACACATTTTCCAAAATGAATTTAAAACTACTCTTCCTTGACCTCATTCAGCTCTTGGTCAAGCTGATTGTTCATCTGCAATATCTCCCCAGAAAATAGATCAAATTAAAGAATTAGATATCAAGATATAGATAATAAACCAACATTCAATTTTAAACTATGTATTTTGCCTTTCCTTGCATCCATAGTGCTCAGCACACTACCTGATACATATATTTATGGTGAATTCTGGAACCAGAACCAAGATAGAGGAGGAGATAAAGCACACAGTCAACCTCTCCCAATATTGCTCTCCAAACAAATTAAAAATAGCACCTCAGGAATGGCAGAGAAAACAAAGGGTCAGGGTAAGATATTCTTCCAGCCCAAAATAAGTAGAAGGTTGAAATGAGAGATCTTAGATATAGAGCTAGAGACTTGGATGCAAGACTATTTGAGGGAACTAGGTAGGGGCAACAAACAACAGCAGACACAGGAAGTCTCAAGCCAGAGATAGTAAAGGGACCTGGTAATAGGTCATAATAGAGTATAGGGGACCCTTGTGATAGCACAGGATGCAGTACCGGATGTTATTTTGCAACTCCATTGTCTATACTCAATCTTGGTTCTCAGTTAAATCACTTTTGGTGACATGATATCAGAGACTCTGAGAAGCAACATTGTGATTTCAAGGGAGTAGGGACCCTGAGGAGCAATAGCAATTGCAATGCCAAGAGATCAGGGAACTTCTTTGGTTAAAGATCAGAGCACAAACCAGAAGAGCAGTGACCATACCTCTCTCCAGATCATATCACCTTGGAAGGATCAAAAAGTTCCAAACCCCTAAGCTCTGAAAACAGCAGAGTGGAAAAATTCTGAAGCTTTAGACCACCTCCCTACCTCCTCATCTACATACCAAGAACAAACTCCAATATTAACATAAATTCCAAGCAAGAAATAGTCTGGAAAATGAGTAAAAAGAAAACCCTGTTCCCATAAAAATCTACCATGGTGATAGCCAAGATAAGATGTCTACTCAGAAGAAGAAAATGAAATCAAAACAACTACAAACAAAGGCTCAAAGAAAAAATTAATTAGAGACAAGATCAACAAGAATTCCAAGGAGTTATTTTGTTTTTCTCAAAATCAGAATGGTAGAGAAAAAATTAGATAAAGAAATTAAAGTAAATGAAGAAAATTATAAGAAGACATTTGTTGCTAATCTTTTGATTTCAAAGAGCAATGATATCACAATGTTGGAGTCGGTGTCTTCAACTATGGTTGATAAGTTCAATATGAGTTTAGAAGGTACTACCACATATTGGACAGAAATAATTCATTGGGACATTTAAAGTAGAAAAGGCTCTGGATTGGACAATTATTTTTTTTAGGTTTTTTTTTTTTTTTTTTTTTTGCAAGGCAGTGGGGTTAAGTGGCTTGCCCAAGGCCACACAGCTAGGTAATTATTAAGTGTCTGAAGCCAGAATTGAACTCAGATCCTCCTGACTCCAGAGCCAGTGCTCTATCCATTGTGACACCTAGCTGCCCCCGACAGTTATTTTTCCTTTCTGCTTCTACATTTCTGCTTTGCTTATGGAGCATACTGTCTTATTTGATGTGGATATCAATGTGCCAATATCTGTGCCAATATTTCCCATTTCTCACAGTCGTTATTAAATACCTTCAGAGATCCTTTGAGAATGTTCTTCTGACCATATGTGAGTGCTTACCTTGTATGAAATCTGTATTTAGTTTAATTTGGGGGTAAATATGCATTTGACATTCAGCAATAGAGTTAGAATGCTTAGAAGTTCTAGTGTAGAGAGACATCTCTCAGGTCTTCAGGATTTCATGTTGTCATGAGCACATATACATACATACATACATACATATATATATATATGCCATGTTCTAATGGCAAATTGAATTACTTTAGCTATATTATGTGTTGTGTGTGTGTGTGTGTGTGTGTGTGTGTGTGTGTATGTATTTCATCCACAAAGTAGACTCTCTACCTGACCTGGTAAACAGGACAGATTAGATAAAAGCAAATAATTTGGGGGGGGGGGTGTTTTTTTTTCCTAGTCTTTCCTCCAGGAGTGAGAAGAGCACCCCTTAAACAAATTGCTCATTTACAAAAGGAGCTGCCAAATCTTACTGTGCTTCTTTGGTCCAGTGCAAAGACAAACTAGTGCCCTGGGGTAGCACTTATCTACAGCTGCAACTTCATCACTTACCAATTGCCACAAGATTTCGAAGTGGAAAAAAACAATTAAAAGTTTATTAAAGGGGCGGCTAGGTAGCGT
This sequence comes from Macrotis lagotis, assembly GCF_037893015.1. Classification (NCBI taxonomy): domain Eukaryota; kingdom Metazoa; phylum Chordata; class Mammalia; order Peramelemorphia; family Peramelidae; genus Macrotis; species Macrotis lagotis. Next base: position 785,262,210 of record NC_133658.1, read on the forward strand.
ACTGGATAAAGCACCGGCCCTGGAGTCAGGAGTACCTGGGTTCAAATACGGTCTCAGACACTTAATAATTACCTAGCTGTGTGGTCTTGGGCAAGCCACTTAACCCTGTTTGCCTTGCAAAAACCTTAAAAAAAAGCTTATTAAAGAGGCACAAAAAATTCTAAAGGAAAAAAAAAAAACAACCTTAAAAAACAATCAGGCATAAGGAAAAAGAGGTACAAAACTTCACTAATGAAAAGAATTCTTTAAAAATCAGAAATGTACAAATGGAAAAATAAGTACAGTGGTTCACTGAAGAAAAAAGTCCATAAAAATTAGAATTGGACAAGTGAAAGCTAATAATGACCATATATCATAAAACAATGTTGAAAGAATGAAAAATATGAAGAAAATGTGAACCATCTCAATGGGAATAAACTTCCTCTCTCAGACCTAGGTAACTATAAAATAAATAATAAAGAAGTTAAGGAAATAAATAGAATCTTAGGAAAGTTAAATAAGATAGAATTCTTGAAAACTGAATGAGAATAAAAAGTAAAATAATTCTTTTTCATATGTACATGTGACCTTCACAAAAACTGACCATAAATCAGGACATAAAAGTGTAACAACAAAATGTAAAAAGGCAGAAACATTAAAGGTGCCATTTTCAAACTATATTGAAAAAGAAATTATATCAATAAAGGATTACCCTTTTGTTGGTTCTGCCACTTCAGAATTCATTTTCAGTTATTATATTCAGTTATTATTATTATTATTGTTTGGTGGGGAATTTGGGAAAGCTCATGAGTCTCTGCCTTTTCCTTCATCTTGACTTCATCCCTGAAAATCTTATTTTGAGAACTACTTGTTTATAACTTTTGACCAGTTATTTATTGAAGAATGGCTATTAGTCATATTCTCTCTCTCTCTCTCATATATTTGTGTGTTTTTTTTAATATATCTTAGATGCTAAACTCTTAGCCTCAGAAATTTATACAAGAATTGTTTTTCCCATTCATCCACTTCCTTTCATATCTTAGTTGCAGTAATGTTTTCTGTGAAGAAGCTTGTAATTGCTTTTATCTCTTGGTTTTTTAAGAATCTATCTCTTTGGACTTCTGCCCAAGATGGTAGAAAGAAGCTAGGAATTTTCTTAGGCCCTCCTGGATTTTCCTCAGAAATGACAATAATTAAGCCTCTTAACAGAATCTGGAGTGACAGAAAAGAGTGGAACATCTTCTAGCAAGGTCTGTTAAGGTGGGGGTGGGGGAAGGGAAAAGAATTGGGAGAGGAAAAGGAAAGGGAGGGGGAAGAGGGAATAGCATGAATGTACCCAAGGTAGAGAACAGAAATCCAGCAAACCACAGCAGGATGTGGCAGGGACTAACCTGGGATCCTTGGCTGTGAGTTAGATCTCCAGCAGAAGCTTTCATAATTCAGACTCTAGTTGGCAGCAGCCAAGGTGGAGGAACTCCAGTGTGGGTGCCCAGGACTCTCATTCAATTGCGTGGCTGGTCTGGATAGCCTGACTCAGAACGTGAGCTTCTGTCATTCCCAGACAGGAGTCCCTGGTTTGGACACAGACAATGCAGAGACAGCCCCAGGTGTTCCCAACTTTTCCAAAGACACAGGGAATGGTAGGTTGACATACCCAGCACTGATGGTCTAGAGAGAGAGAGAGAGACAGAGAGACAGCGAGACAGAGAGACTCCAGGTTCTTACCATTGATGGACCCAGGCCAATAAGCAAACTTCTAGGGTTCATAACATTAAAGATTAGTGTGAGCCACAAACTTTGGCATAGGACCCAATAACAACTCCCAAAATGAATTTAAAAAGTCAAAAAAAGCAGGTTCTATAGAAAATTACCTTGGAGATTAGGATAGGCAAACACTAACTCAGAAAAGGAGGTTGGAAAGAGTGCTATATGTGAAACTTCAGAGGAGCATATGAATTGGTCTCAATCACAGAAAAACTTCTTGGAAAAGCTCAGAAAGGATTTTAAAAATCAAATGGAAAAATTAGGAAAAGAAATACAAGAAAAAATTAATATCTTCCAAGAAAAAAGTGGCAGAAGAAAACAAATCCTTTAAAAATACAATTGAGCAATGAAAAAAAAAAATTCCATCAAAAATACAATTGGGCAAATGGAAAAAAAAGGTAACAGTTCCCTTAAAAATAGAATTGACCAAATGGAAAAGGAGATGTGAAAACTAACTGGAGCAAAATAACTTCTTTAAGAATAGACTGGGGGCAGCTAGGTGGTGCAGTGGAAAGAGAACCAGCTCTGGAGTCAGGAGTAGCTGAGTTCTGATCCCGCCTCAGACACTTAATAATTACCTAGCTGTGTGGCCTTGGGCAAGTCACTTAACCCCATTTGCCTTAAAAAAAACTAAAAAAAAAAGAATAGACTGGGATTAGTGGAAGTTAATTACTCCATGAGTCAGCAAGAATCAATTTTAAAAAAATTTAAAAAAATAAAAAATATAAGAAAATGCAAAATATGTTACTGGCCAAACAACTGACCTAGGAAATAGAGAACAAAGGGAAAAAATGGAATGTTTCTTAAAAGAATTAGCACTATCTATCTAAAGTCATCAATAAGCATTATATGTAATTGGGAGAAGCTAGAAGCATTCCCAATAAGATCAAGGATGTATTATATTAGAAATGTTAGCTTTACATTCTTTTTTTTTCACTATGTTTTTCTTAAGATGTTTCTTTTGGTGGGGTATGGTTTTTTTCTTTTACAACAAGATTGTTGTATTAATGTTTTTCATGACTACACATTTTTAACCTATACCAAGTAATTTGCTTTTTCAATGAGGGGGAGTAGGAGGAAGGGAAAGAATTTGGAACTCAAGGTTTTAAAAGTGAATACTGAAACTTGTTTCTGCATGTAACTGAAGGGAAAATAATATAAAATTAAATTAAAAACAAAAACAAAACAACAAAAAAGAAATGTTAGCTTTAGCAATAGGAACAGAAAAAAATCGAAGGAATTAGGTAATAAATAGGTAATAAAAAACAAAAGTCATTTTTTGCAGATATGATGGTATACTTAGAGAACCCTAAAAAATCATCTAAAAAACAAATTGAAACAATTAGCAACTTAAGCAAAGATTCAGGACCTAAAATAAACTCACATAAATCAACAGCATTTCTATATATTATTAACAAGACATAGCAGTAAGAGATAGAAAAATTCCGTTTAAAGTAACTGTAAACAACATACAATATTGAGAAGTCTCCCTACCAAGGCAATCTCAGAAACTAAAATCTATAGACTTTTCACACAAATAAAATCATACAAATGGTAATTGCTCATGGGTAGGCTGAGCTAATATAATAAAAATGACAATTATACCTAAAATAAATTACTTATTCAAAGTCATACCAATTAAACTTCCCAAAAATTACTTGAGTGAGCTAGAAAAAATAGCTAAACTTATATGGAAGAACAAAAGGTCAAGTATATGAAGAGAATTAATGAAAACTATGCATATCTGAAAGATTTAAACATTTTATAAAGCATCAGTCATCAAAACTGTTTGATGGGGGGGCAGAGCCAAGATGGCAGCATGAGGACAGCGTTTCCCAAGAGTACTCTTCCAAAATATTCCAAAAATCTTAAAATTATAACTCTTAACTAACTTTTTGAGAGACAGAACCCACTGAAAGATCCAGTTAGGCAATTCTCTAGTGCACAGTAACCTAGAAGATCATAGGAAGGCTTTCTTCCATGGAATTGGAGGGGGCAGCAGCAAAGCCAGGATCATACACTGGAGCAAAGGAGCTCCAGCCTTCTGTGAACAACCTACAGCGTGCCTGGTTATCTGGGAACACCCCCTCATGGCAGCAGAACCAGTTTCCTGACTTGCCAAACCAAGAAATACCAAGTGGAGCAGGACCCTTTTCACAGCTCCAGGGTAGAGGGGAGTGCTTGTTGTCATTCACAGACCAAAGCACAGACCAGGAGAGAAGTCAGAATTTCTCATAAGACCTGGAAGAAACTGAAGGGGTTGAAGGAACCCCTTGCAGGGGTATTCCAATAACTCAAAAGCTAAGAAAGTACCCCCAAAACCAGGGCACAGGCTGGGGAAAGGGGTAAACAGAAAAAAGGAACCTGACTATAGACAACTACTTTGGTCACATGGAAGATCAAAACACAGACTCAGATTATGACAAAATCCAAACTTCTGCATCCAAAGACTCCACGAAAAATAAGAACTGGTCTCAGGCTATGGCAGAGCTCAAAAAATGATTTTGAGAATCAAGTAAGGGAGGTAGAGGAAAAATTGGAAGAGAAATGAAAGCAATACAGGAAAAACATGAAAACCAAGTCAGCAGTTTAGTCAAGGATATCCAAAAAATGCTGAAGAAAACAACATGTTAAAAACTAGTTTAGGTCAAATGGAAAAAAGTAGTCCAAAAAGTTAATAAGGAGAAGAATACCTTAAAAAAGTAGAATTGACCAGATGGAAAAGAAAATAAGAAAGCTCTTCAAAGGTAGAATGGAGCTAAAGGAAGCTGATGACTTTGTGAGGAATTGAAAAATAATAATAAGACAGTTCCAAAAGAATGAAAAGCTAGAAGAAAATGTGAAATACCTCATGGGAAAAATAGCTGACCTAGAGAACAGATCCAGAAGAAACAATTTAAAAATTATTTGGCTATCTGAAAGTCATGTTCAAGAAAAGAGTCTTGGCTTCATTTTTAAAGAGATTCTACAGAAAATTTGCCCTGATATCCTAGAAGCAGAGGGCAAAATAGAAATTGAAAGAATCCATGGATCTACTGAAAGAGATCCAAAATAAATAAATAAATAGCCCAAGAATATTATAGCCAAATTCCAGAACTCCCAAATTAAAGAGAAAATGTTACAAGCTGCCAGAATGAACCAATTTAAATATAATGGAGTTACATTCAGGATTACACAGGATTTAGCAGCATCCACATTAAGGGCTCATAAAGCTTGGTATATAATATTCTGGAAGGCAAAATTGTCTGGAATGCAAACAAGAATCAACTACCCAGGAAAACTGAACATCCTCTTCCAGGGGAAAAGATGGACATTCAATGAAATAAGGGAATTTCAAATGTTCCTATTAAAATGGCCAGAGTAGAACAGAAAGTTTGATCTTCAAGTACAGGACTCAGGTGAAGCACAGAGAGGATGGACAAGAAGGGTAAGTTATGAGGGATTTAATGATGTTGAATTGCATGTATTCCTGCATGGAAAGAAGAAACTGATAATACTCATAAGTCTTCTCATTTATTAGAGCAGTTAGATCAAATTTAAAAAAGACACAGGAGAGAGCTAAATTTGAAGGCAGAATATATTGTAAAAATGAAGTTAATCAGTGAAAAGGGAATATACTAGGAGAATGGGAAAGGAGAGGTAGAATAGGTTAAGATATTTCATGTAAAAGATTCAAGACAAAGCTTTTGCAATGGAGTGCAATGGGGGAAAGGTGAGGGGGAATAAGGAAACCTTCTTTCTTATCAGAAATGACTCAGAAATGAAACAATATACATACTTAATAGGGTATAGAAATCTAGAGGAAAAAGTGGAGGAAGGAGATGGAATAAAGGGGATAGGAGAAAGGAAGGGGGAATGTAGATGATAGAGGAGAGGATAGTTAGATACAGCACATTATTTTTTTACTCTTTGCAAATTTGTGGGATTGGGTGGCCTGTCTGGGACCACATGGCTAGATGGTTGCTGGGTGTCTGAGGTGGGATGTAGGCTTGGGGCCTCCTAGTCCCAGGGCCAGTGCTCTGTCCACTGGACTACTCAGCTGCCCCATAGCACACTTTTGAAAAGGAAGAGAGTGAAAGGAGAGAGAAAATATAATAAATGGTGGTAGGGAGGAATGGATAGAGGGAATTACAATCAGCAACTGTGGAAAAATATGGAAGTAACTTCTTTGATGGATTTATGATAAAGAATGCAATCCACCCCTTAAAATTAAAAAAAAATAAAATAGTGCTGTGTTCTAAAAATAAGAACTTTAATACTAAGAAATAGAATGGTGAATCAGTGGAAAAGATGAGTTGCCAAAGAAACAATAGTAAATGACTATATCAATCTGTTGTTTTATAAACCCAAAGATTCCAGCTTCTGGGAATAAGAGCTTACTTTTCAATATACCACTGGGACAACTACAAAATAGTAAAGCAGAAACTAGGCATAGACCAACATCTCACATTCTATTCTAAAATAAAGTTGAAATGGGTACAGGATTTAAACATAAAAAGTGATATCACAAACCAATTAATAGCACAAGGAATAGTTTATCTGGCAGATCTATGGAAAGGGGAGCAGCTTATGACCAAAGAAGAAAAGAGATCATTATAAAATGCATAATGGATCATTTTGATTACTTTAAATTGAAAAGGTTTTGTACAAATAAAAACAAAGTAATCAATATTAAATAGAAGGCAGTAAATTGGGAAACATATTTTACAACTAGCATTTCTGACAAAGGACTCATTTCTTAAATGTATAGAGAACTGAGTTGAATTTATAAGACTACAAGTCATTCCCCAATTGATAATGGTCAAAAGAAATGAAAAGACAATTTTCAGATGAATAAATTAAAGCTATTTATAGTCATATGAAAAAATTCTCTAAATCATTATTGATTAGAGAAATGAAAATTTAAACAATTCTGAAGTACCATCTCACACCTATTAGATTAACCACTGTGACTGAAAAGGAAAATAATCAATGTTGGAGGGCATATGGGAAAAATGGAATACTAATGCCTTGCTGATGGAGCTGTGAACTGATCCAACCTTTCTGGAGACCAGTTTGGAATTACTCCCAAAAGGCAATAAAACTGTACATGCCCTTTGATTTAGCACTATCACTAATAGTTCTGAATACCAGAGGTTTTTGAAAAGAGTAAAACAGCCCACATATACAAAAAATATTAGCAGCAGCTCTTTTCATAGAGGCAAAGAATTAGAAATTGAAGGTATGTTCATCAATTGGGGAATGGCTGTACAAATTATAGTATATGAATGTGATGAAACACTATTGTTCTTTAAGAAATCATGATGGACAGGACTTCAGATTAGCTTGGGAAGATTTGTATGAGCAGAACCAGAAGAACACTGTACATATTAACAGCAATATGGGGTGATGATCAACTATGATGGAATTGTTCATTTTAGTAACACAATAATCAAAGAAAATTCTAAAATATTTATGATAGAACAAACATTAATATCTAGAGAAGGAAAAATGGAATTTAAATGCAGACCAAAGTTAACTATCTTCAATTTTTAAAAGTTGTCTTATGTATTATGTTTATTTTTTCCTGTTTTGATTTGATTCTTTTTTCACAGAATGATTTATATGGAGTATAGCCTCTATTGCCTGTTTTCAGTTAGGGGGAGGTGGGGAGGGAGGAAAGAAAAAAATGTGAAAATGAAAATCTTGAAAAACACTGATTGTTGAAAGCTACTTGCATGTAGTTGGAAAAATAAATAAGTATTTTTTTAAAAAGAATTTATCTCTTACTTGTTACTGTAAGAGGTATATGAGGGCAATTAGTTGGTACAGTAAAAAGAGCACTGACTTAGAGTCAGGAGCACAGGAGTTTAAATCTCATGATTTGAACTCAACAATGCCTGATGTCATGGTCTTCAAGAATGAAGGACAAGGGGGGCGGCTAGGTGGTATAATGGATAAAGCACCAGCCTTGGAGTCAGGAGTACCTGGGTTTAAATTTGGTATCAGACACTTAATTATTACCTAGCTGTGTGGCCTTAGGCAAGCCACTTAACCCCCATTTGCCTTGCAAAAAAAAAACTAAAAAAAAAAAGAATGAAGGACAAACATCATTAAAGAAGTATATTATCCTTCTGTGGGGATTCGGTATCCAAGTGTCCTTCAATAATGAAGGACAAAATATTGGGGATTACCACAAGATATCTGAGAAAGAATTCATGAGATGGGGTCTTTCTTCCAGGCAAATTTGCATATTATTGGGCACTGTGATAGCATAGAGTTGACAGTTGACCAAAGAGGGATCTGATATATTCTTGCTTCTATATATAGAGAGGGAGAGAAGAAAGAAGAAAAAATGATTTCAAATAAATAATTGTCTATTTGAAGTGGGTCTAGATAGTACCAAGGGATAATTATAATTGTTATAAATGTGTTTATTAAGGAAGACTTTGGATATCAAAAAGGACTCCCAGATGCTGATAATAAGTGATTTAAGTCTCTAGGCAGACTAGACCCTGATCTTCACATAAAAGGTCAAGGTTAAGGATGACCTCAAGTAGATTCAGAACAGTAGGCATTGATAACTGTCAACCAGAAGACAAAAAGAACTTGGTAAAAATAAAGGCAATAGAGCCAAAAATTTAGTCATAGCTAGAATTCCTGACTCTAAGGACCAAGGAAGGAAATTCAGAGCAGATCTAAATGTTGGGTTTCTCTTTTTTTCCAAATTTTCTGTAGCCAAGTCTTTCTTTAAAACAACTCTCATTTTCTTTTTCCAGATTTTCCATAGAATTTCTCTAACCTCTGGAATCACAGAATTTCATGAGGTAAATATAACTGTTTGTTGTCTTTGTTTAGCAGTTTCATGATGGACATAATGGTGGATTGCCTCATATTGCTAGTAATGAAAACTGGAATACAAGGCATGATCAAGGATATAGAAAATGCAAATAATCAGGAAGGGAATTAGGTTGGCTATTCATGTTGTTTGGCTGGTTGGTTAGTTGATTGCTTTTTGTCCTTCATTATCAAAAAAGACCAAAATGATTTAACTATGTTTGAGGCAAATCCCCCACAGAAGGATAATACCCCTAAACTTTTTTTTAAATGAATTTTGTTATTATTTTGTCAAGTTCTATAAAGTATCCTCTTGAATAGGATAGCATTAAATGTGCAAATTAATTTTGGTATTATTGTCCTTTTTCAATGATATGACCTAACCATAAGTGCTATTTTTCTCAAATTTAGATTGTTCATTTTGTTATTTTTTTTTAAATATGTCCTAGTATTCCACTTATTAACAAAGTAAATCTTACTAATGGAGAGAGCTATATTCATCCAAAACTGGTCCTGCAGTCTTTATGCTATGCAAATCTATGGAGGAGTAGGGTGGGGGGAGGGTGGAAGAATGGGAGGGGGTTGGGACAGCTAGGTGGTACAGTGGATAGAGCACTGGCCCTAGAGTAAGTTGGACCTGAGTTCAAATACAGCTTCAGATGCTTAATAATTATCTAAATGTGTGACCTTGGACAAGTCATTTAACCCCATTGCCTTAAACAAATGAAATTTAAAAAAAAAGAAGGAATGGGAAGGGAAGGGTTGCAAAGCAGACTGGGGAGGTGGCAGTGTTTGTCACCTAATAAACTTTGCCTACTTGTCTGCTGTCTATGGGGGAGCTGAACCTGATAGGGACTTACGGAACTCGGCATGGAATTCTTTATTTCTTTTATAAACACTTTGAAATTAAATCTAGACAAGTCTTTTGTGGACTTTGGTAGGTCAATTTTCAGATATTTTATGCTTTTTTAGTTAGTTAGAAGGGGATTTTCCTTTCAATTATTCTTGATTTCTGAGATTTTTATTATTACTTCTTAATTTTATTTTGTAGCTTGCGACATCCTTGAGGCTATTATCTCATTTAATATCTTTGATTATTTCCTAAGATTTTTCAATTTAATAATCATATTATCAACAAATAGAGACCTATATCATAGCCTTTTTTTATTTATAACTTTAATTTCTTCCTCTTCTATTGCTGTTGCTAGTATCCAGAACTACATCAAGCAATAGTAGAAAGAGTGGGAATTCTTGCTTCATTCCTGTATATATTGGAAGAAAGTTAACATAGCCCCATTGCATATGATGTTTACTTTTGGTTTTAGAATGATAGTTTTGATGATTTTTTAAAAACTCTCTCTCTACTTATGTACTTTGTATAAAAGAATATTGTACTTTGCCACCAGTTTTTTTGAATCTATTGAAATCATCATGTTGTTTTGAAAGTTCTAGTTTTTAACATTATCTTGGTATTCTGAACCATTCTTGGGCCTCTGGTATAAATCCCACTTGGTCATAAAAATGGTTTCCTGGATTAATTTCAGTATTCTGACAGGATTTTCTTCAAATTTTTGAGTCAATATTCATTGATTATGTTGACCAATGGTTTTCTGTTTCATCTTTCCCTAGTTTAGGTGGTAGGGCTATGTTTATTTCATGAAAGGATTTTGGTAGGCTACTTTCTCAGTTTTTGAGAATAATTTGAAGCATGAGGATTAATTGTTCTTTAAAAGTCTGAAAGAATTCTCCTATGATTCCATGAGGAATGAGAAATTTTTCTTTGGTTTTCCTTTCAAAACTAGATCTCATTCATATTCTGAAACAAGATTATTGAAGATATCTGTTTGGTGTTCTAATACTTTGGGCATTTCATATGTTTAGAGTTATTCCTCTTTTTTTCTTTTGTGTTCCCAGTTTTTAGCATATAACTATGCATAATATGCTCTGATTCACTTACACAAAAATTGACCATGTACTAGGACATAAAAACCTAATGATCACTTGCAGAAAGGCAGAAATAGTGAATACATCTTTCGCAGATCATAATGCAATAAAAATCATATGCAATACTGGGCCAGGGAGATATAGACCCAGAACTAAATGGAAACTAAATAACCTCATTTTAAAGAATGAGTGGATCAAGCAACAAATTATAGAAAGAATTAATTATTTCATCCTAGATAATGACAATAATGATACAACATGCCAAAACCCAAGGGATACAATCCAGACGGCTGTCAGGGGATATATTATATCTTTAAATGCTTACATGAATAAATTAGAGAAAGAAGAATTCAATGAACTAAATAGGCAACTAAAAAAATTAGAGAAAGAACAAATTTAAAACCCCCAATTAAATACCAAATTAGAAATTCTAAAAATTAAAGGAGAAATTAATAAAATTGAAAGCAAGAAAACTATTAAACTAATAAATAAAACCAAGAGCTGGTTTTATGAAAAAACCAATAAAATTGATAGACCTCTGGTCAATTTGATTTAAAAAAATAAAGAAGAAAACCAAATTGCTAGTATCATAAATGAAAAAGGTGAACTCACCACCAATGAGGAAGAAATTAAAATAATACTTCAGAATTATTTTGCCCAGCACTATGCCAATAAATTTGACAATCTAAGTGAAATGAATGAATATTTACAAAAATAGAAGTTGCCCAGATTGAATACAGCAGAAATTAAAAACTTAAATAGCCCTATCTCAGAAAAAGAAATTCAACAAGCCATTATTGAACTCTAAGAAAAAAATCTCCAGGGCCAGATGGATTCACAAGTGAATTCTATCAAACATTTAAGGAACAATTGGTTCCAATTCTATATAAACTCTTTGGAAAAATAGGTGAAGATGGAACTCTACCTAACTCTTTCTATGATACCAATATGGTGCTAATACCTAAACCAGGAAGAGTTAAAACAGAGAAAGAAAATTATAGACCTATCTCCCTGATGAATATAGATGCAAAAAATCTTAAATAAAATTAGCAAAATGATTCCAAGTTATCACTAGGATAATACATGATGATCAAGTAGGATTTATCCCAGGAATGCAGAATTGGTTCAATATTATGAACACTGTTAGTATAATTAATTATAGCAATAACATACCTTTCAGAAATCATATGATCATATCAATAGATGCTGGAAAAGCTTTTGACAAAATACAGCACCCATTCCTAATAAAAACACTAGAGAGAATAGAAATAAATAGTTTGTTAATTAGAATAATAAGAAGTATCTATCTGAAACCATCAACAAGCATTATATGCAACTGGGATAGGCTAGAGGCATTCTCAATAAGATTAGGGGTGAGGAGCCCCTAGGTGGCGTAGTAGATAAAGCACTGGCCCTGGAGTCAGGAGTACCTGGGTTCAAATCCGGTCTCAGACACTTACTAATTACCTAGCTGTGTGGCCTTGGGAAAGCCACTTAACCCCATTTGCCTTGCAAAAAAACCCTAAAAAATATAAATAAGATTGGGGTGAAACAAGAATGTCCATTATCACCACTAATATTCAATATTGTATTAGAAATGTTAGCCTCAGAACTAAGAGAAGAAAAAGAAATGGAAGGAATTAGAATAGGGAAGGTGGAGACAAAACTCTCACTCTTTGCAGTTGACATGATAGTATTCTTAGAGAATCCCAAAAAGTCATCTAAAAATCTACTAGGAATAATTAGCAACTTTAGCAATGTAGAAGGATACAATATCATATAAAGCCTCATAAATCCTCAACATTTCTATACATGTCTAGAAAGATACAGCAGAAAGACCTAGAAAGAGAAATCCCATTCAAAGTAACCTCAGACAAAATAAAATACCTGGGAGTCTACTTACCAAGGCAGACTCAAAAACTTTTTGAAAACTATTAAAAAACTCTTCTCACACAAATAAAATCAGATTTAAATACCTGGGCAAACATCAACTGTTCATGGATAGGTTGAGCTAATATAATAAAAATGACAATTCTACCAAAATTGAACTACTTGTTTAGCACCCTACCAATCAAAATTCCAAAAAATTACTTCAATGAGTTAGAAAAAGTTGTAAGTAAATTTATATGGAGAAATAAAAAGTCAAGAATTTCCAGGAATTCAAAAAAGTGCAAAAGAAAGTGGCTTAACCTTACCAGATCTAAAATTATGTTATAAAGCACCAGTCCTCAAAACTGTCCAGTATTGGCTAAGAAATAGAGTTGTGGATCAGTGGAATAGACTAGGTGCAATAGCAGGAAATTATTATAGTAATCTGCTGTTTGATCAACACAAATAATCCCGCTATTAGTATAAAAACTCTCTTAATAAAAACTGCTGGAATATTGGAATTTAGTATAGAAGAAACTTAGATTAGACCAAGATCTCACGCCCTATACCAAGATAAGATCAAAATGGATACAGGATTTAGACATAAAAAAATATTATAAGCAAACTAGAAGATCAAGGAGTAGTTTACCTGTCAAATCTATGGAAAGGGAAACAGTTCATGACCAAGGAAGAGAATGAGAACAACATTTAAAACAGATCATTTTGACTACATTAAATTAAAAAGCTTTTGCACAGACAAAACCACTGTAACTAAGATCAAAAGAAATATAGTAAATTGGGAAACAATTTTTGCAACTAGTATTTCTGACAAAGGACTCATTTCTAAAATATGCAGAGAACTGAGTCAGATTTTCAAAAAAAACAAGCCATTCCCCAATTGACAAATGGTCAAAGGATATGCAAAGGAAATTTACAGCTGAGCAAATCAAAGCAATCCATAGTCATATGAAAAATTACTCTAAATCATTACTTATTAGAGAAATGCAAATTAAAGCAGCTCTGAGGTACCACCTTACACCTCTCAGGCTGGCCAATATGACCAGAAAGGACAATGATCAATGTTTGAAGTGATGTGGGAAATCTGGGACACTAATACGTTGTTGATGGAGCTGTGAACTCCTTTCTGGAGAGAAATTTAGGATTATGCCCAAAGGGCAACAAAAATGTGCATACCCTTTGACTCAGAAATACCACCACTGGATCTATACCCTGAAGAGATGATTTAAAAAAGGGTAAAAACATCACTTGTACAAAAATATTTATAGCAACCTCATTTGTGGTGGCAAAAAATTGGAAAATAAATGAATGTCCTTCATTTGGGGAATGGCTTAACAAACTGTGGTATATGTATGTCATGGAACACTATTGTTTTATTAGAAACCAGGAAGGATGGGAATTCAGGGAAGCCTGGAAAGATTTGCATGAACTGATGCTGAGTGAGATGAGCAGAACCAGAAAAACATTGTACACCCTAACAACAATATGGGGGTGATGATCAGCCCTGATGGACTCGCTCATCCCTTCAGAGCAACAACCAGGGACAATTTTGAGCTATCTGCAATGGAGAATACCATGTGTATACAGAGAACGAATTATGGACTTTGAACAAAGACCGAAGACTTACCATCAAATTAGAAAAAAATAAAGCATTATATTATTATGTTATTTTACTAATCTTATACTTTATTTTTCTTCCTTAAGGATATGATTTCTTTGGCATCACATTCAACTGAGATCAATGTATAACATGAAACCTATGTAAACACTAACAGAATACCTTCTGTGGGAGGTGAGAGGAGGGAAGCAAGAATGGGGAAAAATTGTAAAACTCAAAATAAATAAAATCTTTCTTTAAAAAAATGCTCTGATTATTCTTTTTATTTTTTCCAATTTGTTGCAATTTTACTAGTTCATTTGTTCTTTAATTGATTTGAGTTTCTAAATTGTTCTTAATTAGACTGCATTTGTAAATTTTACTAATATTTTCAAAGAATTATCTTTTAATTTTATTTATAATTTCAATAGTATTTCAATGTACTCTGTTTTCCTTTATTTCTACTATCTCCTCATGTGCACTTACTTTAGATTTACTTGTTTTCTTTGTAATTTTTAAATGAATTTTCTATTCATTAATCCTCTCTTTTCTATTTTGTTAATATACAAGATACAATTTTTGCCTGGAGAATGCTTTAGCTACATCCTAGAAATTACAGCATTTGTTTTATCCTGATCATTTTCTTTTATTTGCTTATAAGTATTTTTATTTGACCTTTTCATAATTTAGGATTTCATTTTTAAGTCTCCATTTGGGTCTGCAATTTTTTTGGTGCCTGTGCTATGATCTTTTTATTATGCTATGATCTATAAAATATGTTTAAACTCTTTCTATCCGTTTACATCTCTTTCAAATATCTCTGTCCTCTAATAGATGGTCAAGTTTTGTAAAAGTTCCATGAGAATGCTGAGAAATATGTAAATTATTTTGCCAACCCATTTAGGAGATACCAAAAGTCTTTTGACTAGTTTCTTGAGCAATGTCTAGACTTCCCATTTATTTACTTATTTATTTTAGGGTTTTGTTTTTGGTTTTTTTTTGGGGGGGGGTTGCAAAGCAATGGGATTAAGTGGCTTGCCCAAGGCCACACAGCTAGTTAATTATTAGGTGTCTGAGGCCGGATTTGAACTCAGGTATTCCTGACTCCAGGGCTGGTGCTCTATCCATTATACCACCTAACCTCCCATGACTTCCCATTTATTTAAACTCCTGTTTGACTAATACAAAATTGAGAGGGGTCATTAGAATTTCTTACCACTCTTGTATTACTGTCTATGACTTCACATTTCTCAGATAATGCTTACTTTATGAATTTGGATTTTAAGGTATTTGAAGCATATAAATTTATGCCTGACATTAGTTTGTTGCCTATAGTTCCTTGAAGCATAAAGCTCTAACATTGTTAATCCTATTTTATTTTTGAATCTTTGCTTTTCTTTGGCAGATAGCATGATGGTAATTACTGTTTTTTTTAAATTTACTGAATTCTAGTAATTTATTTCCACTCCCTTAGTTTTACTTTGTGTCTTTGTTTTTAAAAGTATTACTTATTAGCAGATGGTAGAGGTTTGTTTTCAGGTCCAATTTGTCATTTTTCTATTTGATTTGATTGTTTAAATAAAAAAAATTGGTTCACCTGTAAATAGGCTGTCATCCTGTCCACAATACTTCAGGTCTGCCTCTTTTCTTCTACTGCTTTTACTTTTATCAACTTCTGCATATGTAGAAAGAAGTCTATGTCTGATCTCTGCTGTCACTCTTGCTGTCAGTTCTTGTTGCAAGAGAAATCAGCAGGTATCATATCCAACTAGTAGCCCTGAGTGAAACAAGTCTGGCAAATGAAGGCCAGCTTACTGAAGTCAGAGCTGGATATGTTTTTCTGCAGTGTCTGCTGTGAAGGGGAATGCTTTGAAGCCAGGGTAGGTTTTGCAATCAAAACTAATCTAGTCAACATTCTTAAATGCCTACCAAAAGGAGCAAATAACAGGCTCATGGCAATGAGATTGTCACTTCCAGGAAAACGCCATGCCACCATCATCAGTGCCTATACTCCCACCATGACAAACAGCAATTAAGTTAAAGAAAAATTATATGAAGACCTGGAGAACATACCAAAAGCAGATAAGCTTAAAATTCTGGGTGACTTTAATGCTAGAGGCTCAGATTACCAGACATGGCAGAAAGTCCTTGGGAGGAATGGAGTTAGAAACAGCAACAGCAATGGTCACCTACTAGTGAAAACGTGTGCATCTCATGACTGTCTCATCACAAACACTGTCTTCTGTTTACCTAAATGCAATAAAACTTCCTGGATGCACCCCAGAAGCAAACATTGGCATCTATTGGACTATGTGATAATGGGAAGAGACAGAGAGGATGTGAGAGTGACAAAGGCAATGTGTGGTACAGGGTGCTGAACTGATCACAGACTTATCCTCTCTAAGTTAAATTTTCACTTTCAACCAAAGTGTCACACCCAAGGCAAAATTGCTACTTGCAGAATTAATGTCAAGAGATTAAAGGGTCTCTCTGAGTGGAAACAGTATGTTGCTACCTTGGAAGGAAAACTGAACCAACATACAGCAGGCAACAATGGAACAGAAAAAGAGTGGGCAGCTTTCAGAAATCTAGTGTAAAGCACTGTTTTTGCTCATCTGAGTCAGAACACTCACATACATCAAGACTGGTTTGATTAAAATAATGGGGAAATACAGAAGTTGCTAAATGAAAAATGAGAACCCTACAGGGTTTCCCAGTGGGATGGTTCATCCATTTCTAACAAAGCAGCATTTAAAAGTAAAGTACAGGTGAAGTTTAAAGAGATGAAGGACTCTTGACTCAGTGAGAAGGCAGATGAAAATCAATTTTATGCAGACAAAAACAAACCAAAATGCTTTTATGATGCCCTGAAGACTATTTATGGACCAAAGACACATGGTGCATCTCAACTACTCAATGCTGATGGAGCCACATTGATTAATGATAGGGACATGATCCTAGAGATGGACTTAACAGTTCCATAGTGTTCTTAACAGACCATCATCAATCAATGCAGAAGCCATTGACTTATTACCTCAAATTGAAGTCAATCAGTCTCTAGCTGAAGTCCTAACTGAAGAAGAGGTTTTTAGTGCCACTAGCCTCCTTTCAAGTGGCAAATCACCTGGGGCTGATTCTATTCCAACTGAAACCTACAAGGTGGGTGGTCCATTACTCATCCAAAAACTGACTGAAATTTTCCAGGTTATATGGCATGAAGAGGTTATACCCCCCCAAGAATTCAAGGATTGCTACATCATACATATCTATAAAGGTAAAGGGAATAGATTGTCCTGTGACAATCACAGGGGTGTTTCTCTTTTAGTCATTGCTGATAAGATTCTCGCCAGAGTTCTTCTCAATAGACTAATCCTCCAGCTGGAGGATGATCACTTCCCTGAGAACCAGTGTGGCTTCAGAAAAGGTCAAGTACCAGTCAATATGGTGTTTGCTACCTGACTTGAGGAAAAATTCCAGGAACAGAACAGAAGTCTGTACACAACAATTGATCTGACCAAGGACTTTGATACTGTCATTCAAGAGTGTTTAAGGAAAACTATGTCAAAATTTGGTGACCCAGAGAAGTTCATCAGTTCCATGACAGTGTGCATGCCCAGGTTCTGGATAGTAGAAGATGCTCTCAAGATTTTCCCGTCACCAATGGAGTGAAATAAGGATGTGTCCTTGTTCCAGTACTTTTTAGCATGATATTTTCAGTTATGTTATCAAGGTCCTTCACTGATAATGAACAACACATCAGAGTCAGCTACTGCACTGATGGCAAATTCTTCTACCTGAAATGGCTATATCCAAGATCAAAGGGGAGGGATTGTTTGCAGATGATTGTGCACTCAATGTAGCTCCTGAAACTGAGATGCAAAAAAGTATGGATTGATTCTCTGCTGCCTTTCTAATTTTGGTCTAACGATTAACACCAAGAAAACTCAGGTGCTCCATCAGCCAGAACCACACCATCCTTAGATGAAACTATCAATTACAGCAAATGAGGAAGTTTTGAGTTTTGAGTATTGTGGACAAGTTTACTTACCTTGGCAGTGTCCTTTCCAAGGAGGTTCACATTGACAATGAGGTTGACACTAGCAATGCCAAAGCTAGCTCAGTATTTGGGAGGCTCAGAAAGTGTGGGAGAGAAAAGGTATTAGACTGATTACCAGAAAGAAGATCTACTGATTTCATTGCTTAAAAGCCTGTGAAACCTGGACAGACTACCAGCACCAAGTTAGGAAACTGAATCAATTCCATTTAAATGTCTTTGGAAGATTCTGAAGATCACCTGGCAGGAGAAGATACCAGATACTGACGTCCTTTCTCAAGGTAAACTGCCTAGCATTCCAACATTACTACAGAGAGCGCAACTATGATGGGTAGGATGTATGCTCACCAAAAAACTATTTTATGGAGAACTCACACAAGGCAAGCACTCACAAGGGGCTCAGAAGAAGTGATGCTGAGTCACTCTGAAGGTCTTATTGAAAACCTTTAGAATTGATTACACAGTATGGGAGACACTGGCACAGGACTGCCCAGCTTGGCATGTCCTTATCAGTGAGGGTGCTACATTCTATGAGGAAGGCATAATTGAAGCAGTTCAAAGGAAGCATGTAAGTTTAGAGTACCCCCACCCCAGGTATTCACATGGACTATTTGTGCCCAACCTGCAGTAGAGCATTGTAAGCTTGTACTGGTCTGATCAGCCACTGTCTGACACACTGTAATCCAACTCAAACATAGCGATGTTTTAGTCTTCTTAGATAACAAAGGCCAAGAACAAACCAACCTCACTTGGTTCATTTATTCGTTCCTACACTTCTGTTGTTTAGGGTATTCAAAAAGCAAATAATCTATTCAGTCATGATTTATTTTCTGAGTGGTTCAAATGCTTCTTTATTATTAACATCCATCATTTTTTATCTATGATTAATCTCAGATTTGCAGAATAAATTGCCTTGAGCTGCATCCTTAGCTTTATTGCTATTTGAAACCCATTATTCCATTCCCTCCTATATTTTCTTTTGGTTGCAGAATAAATAGTATTGTGTTATTTGAATTTCCTTTCATTCAAAGATCTTTCTCCTGATTGTTTACAGAATTTGTTGTTTCCAAATTGAATTATTGAACATAACTATTAAGTGTGTTGGAGATTGCAAGTATATTTTTGTTTTTCTTTTTGTTTTTTCTTGAGGTGACCTATGAATTCTTTTCATTGGTATTATATATTCTATTTTTGACAATTCTGAGCAGTTCTGTTTTTGATTTCTTTATGTTTTGTTGTTTCCTTCTTTATTTTGGTCATGTTCTTCTAAGAGAATTTATATTTTCCCTAAGCATGCTGTCTTTAAGGTTAGAGTATAACTTTTGCATAGTGACCAAATTTTCTTTGAATGTTACTGTTTTTGCTTCTTTTCTCTATATATTTGTATTCCCAATCTACTGTTCTCTTATTTGCTTCTTTGATAAAACTTGCCACCAAAGATTCTAGTTTTTTTTTCTATTTTTCCCACTATTTTTACTGTATGTCACAAATTCTGGTCTTATAATTCTCATTTCTCTTTTGAACCACTTAGGAATAGTGTGTTGTCATTCCATGTTCTCACATTTCCCTAAAGTCCTATAAGTCCTCTACAAGGAGGTACAGTGGATAGAGCATTGGTCTTGGGGGAGATCAGGAATTCAAATCCTGCCTTAGATACGTGACATTTACTAGCTGTATGACCTTGGGCAAGTCATTTAATTCTGATTGTCTCACATCCAGGACTATCTCCAGTCATCCTGATTCATATCTGACCACTAGACTCAGATGACTGTGAAGGAGAAAGTGAGACTGGTGACTTAGCACAACATCCCCCTCACTCAAATCCAATTCATGTTCTTGTCATGGTATCTTCTCCCCTGATGTCTTGGTCTTCTTTGAGAACAAAGGACAAACATCATCATTATCAGGAGCCCCCTGAAGGTCATATTTCCTTCTATTGATGATGTTTTCCTTGATGATTTATCTGTTTTATGCTCAAAGTTTTGGGATTTTCATCTTCCCAAGATCTTTGGTAATTTCAGTCTCTTCTCTCTCCATTGTCCCCTGTTATTCACTTTTTGGTTCTGATAGTCATTTCTTTGGGGGCTGGAAGGCAAAGTGTCTCACCTTCCAACACTGGGCAATTCATGGTTCACTAACCTAGGTCTCTGCTACTTTTGGTGGAACAAAATTGATCCCAACTGGATGCTGAGGTACCAAACATAAACCGAGACAGAGAGAGAGAGAGAGAGAGAGAGACAGAGAGACAGAGAGACAGAGAGACAGAGAGACAGAGAGACAGAGAGACAGAGAGACAGAGAGAGACAGAGAGAGACAGAGAGAGACAGATAGAGAGAGGCCTGCCCCACTCCCTCTGTTCCAAATTTCTCTAGCTTACAACCAGAGATCCAAAAAGTTGCCATGCTGGAGCTATCCCTCAGTACTGTCAGTTGACAACTTTGTACTATGAGATTTTACTTTGCTATGTGCTATGTACAAATATACATAGTACTATCCACTATGATTTGAATTATGCTATGAGAATGTCTGTTGCTGCCCAAGCTATCTGTCATGGCCCACAGCAAGTTTTCCCCTAAACAGTTTGCTCCACACTGACTGACTCAAGCAAACTTCCACAGCATGGCACCAGAGCCTCCAACCCAATGGGGTGGCATTTTGTTGCAATCCTATATGTCATGTCCTGGGGTCCACTAGTGCAGCTTTGGAGACTATAGCATAGGAGGTGAAAAGTGAGCTAGTGTTGAGTGAACTGAGAATCAATAAATGTAAGTTCATATTGTGTAACCTTCCTTTGTACTCTGGGTATCCTAGACCATGGAAACAACTGGAGTTGTTTTATCTTTGGAGCATAATTTCTGTTTTGAAGGTTTGAAAATACCCTGGGGAGCAGATAAAATGTTCAGAACTCTATCTTGTTCACATGCCCCAGAAGTCTCTAATGATACTTGTTGAGGCATATACTGTATGCTATTCAGTTTACTAAATGTATTATTATCATACATGTATTATTTCTTAGATAACTAGATTTTTTCTGAGAATACCAAACAACTGTGTGTAAAAAGTTCTCTCAACTGGGGTTTATTCGTATCAATCCAGAGAGATATAGGAGTATTTTTTTCATCTCACTTGTTGATCCTTGTTTCCTTGAAGACAAATTTCTGACAATGTTAGTAGCAATTTTGATCTTGTACAACTCTGTCATATTAGCCAGAATTGTTTTAATTTGCATTTTTCTAATCAATAGTGATTTAGAGCATCTGTAAATAGCTTTAATTTCATATTCCGACAAATTGCCTGTTCATATCCTCCTTTGGATGGTAGGGGAAAATGTAGCCAGTTAAAGGTGAAGGTTAACATGAAAGAATTCATTTAAAAGAGGAACTCTGACACACACAAAAATTTTCAGAACAAAAATGGTTTATTTAAATATTTTTGTGGCTAGTAGAAGCTAAGGAAAAGAAAAAGTAAACACAGCAACACAAGCTGCCATGTGAGAATGAACAGTAAAGAAAGGTACAAGAGGATCCATTGTTTTGTTGATAGAAGTTTGTCCTTGCCAAAGAGATTCAAGGTATTTTACTAAAAGTTCATTGACCTCATCTCAATATCTTGAATAATAGAATGGGGGCTAGGAGCATATATTGCCTTCAGCAATATCAGGTGGTGAAGTGAATAGAGCACCAGTCCTGGAGTCAGGAGTACCTGAGTTCAAATCCAGCTTCAGACATTTAATAATTACCTAGCTGGGTGGTCTTGGGCAAGCCACTTAACCCCATTGCCTTGTAAAAACTGAAAAAAAAGAATATGTGGTCAGTGCAAGAGGGAACAGATTAAATATAAAACATTTTTCTATCCAATATTTCCTCTACTTCACTTTGACCATTTATTAATTGGGGGAATGACCTGTATTCTTGTAAATTTGGCTCAGTTTTCTCTATATATTTGAAAAAGGAGGCGTTTATCAGAAACACTGACTGTAAAAAAATGTTTCCCAGCTTTCTGCTTTCCTTCTAAGCTTTGTTGCATTGGTTCTGTTTGTGCAAAAAATTGACAATGTAATTAAATCCAAAATATCCATTTTGCATTTCATAATGTTCTCTAGCTCTTATTTGGTCATAAATTCTTATCCTATCCATAGATCAGCAGATAAATTATTCCTTTCTCTTCTAATTGACTTTTGGGATCATCATTTTTTTTTTTTGCCTAGTCATATATCTCTATTTTATGGAAGGGTCTAATTTACCAACCATTTTTCTCCTCCTAGCTCTACTTCTGACTATCTGAATTTCAACACCTTACCTACGCATAGGTATCTTTTTGCTTTGATTTTTATCTCCACTTAGCATCCTGTCTGTGATATAAAAAGATAGGGACTAATAGCAAATCTCAGAATTATAAGATATCTTAATGACCTTCTTATCCAATGCATATCTGACATGATTCCCTTTTATAACATCCATAAGAAATAATCATCCAGCCTCCAAAGATGGAAAAACAGACAAACATAACTTATCTAGTTATAATTTGGATTTCTTCCTCTCAAGTCATAACTGAGCTTCTGAGTCAATTATTTCTTTGGGAGAAGGAAGAAGGGATTGTGCACAAGGAGTCACCTTCTACATGTTCTATACAATGCACCTGGGGGGAAAAAAAACAGGAACATACTTCCTTGTGGTCTCCTTTTTAAGAAAAGAATTAGTCATCTAAGACCACCAACAGAAAAGGTAGAAAAAAAGAAAAACAGATTTTGTCAAATGTCATAGGTTGTTTTTGCTATTGTTTTCTTTCATTCTTAAAGAAGACCATGAAATTAGGGAGGTGATGCCACAACAAGCAAGTGAATTGGATTAAAGTGAGGGGGTGCTGTGTAAAGTCATCATAAAGTCTCTCCTCTAGAGATCTCTGGACCCAGTGCTTGGACAAGGATCCAGATAACTGGAAATGGCCCTGGATGCAGTGGGAAATCTTGATCTTTTTTAAGTTAAGGTCATATCAGGTCTCAATTTAACTGAAGCAATACCCATTCAGTGATTAATGCCAGTAAGAAAGAAATGAAGCAGAGAATATCATCTTTTGCACAATCAAAAGAAAAGTCTATTGAACCATTGATACATCTCTTTTTCACCTGAACTGAATGAGCAATGCTTCGTTCAATCATTCATTTTTTTCTTCCTTCCTTCCTTTCATTCTTCCTTCTTTAGTTCCTTTCATTTTTGTAGCTTTTCTTTTGTTGCCTTTTCTTTCTTTCTTTTTCCCCAATCCACAAAGGGTATAACATCCTTCGTGCTTTACCAAAGAAATATAAATTTTGAATAGCTGAAACTTCCCAAGATATTTTGAAATTTTTCTTTTTTAAGGACCTAATCTTAAACCCAAAATATTCTAACACTTATTGATTGGACAACAATCTCATTAGTTGGCACCCAGATCAATTCCCATTGGGACATTGTTTGGACCCTGATTGGCTCTAATTAAATGTAAAAACTAAATGTTTGTTTTGGCCAGAAACCTCAAGGGTTTTCTCTGCCAGTCTCATTTCTTTCTGACTAGGGTAAAGTGGCCATTCTTTACCTCATCATTTTCTTACCTGCCTTAATCACGGAATGGATATTGCCTCAGTCAAACTGAGATTAACAGTTAACATTAACTTTAAAAAAAAAGTATCCTACTGCTTAAAGGATCATTTCCAGTCATCTGGAGCCTTATCTGACCACAGAATTGAGATGGC
Organism: Macrotis lagotis; assembly: GCF_037893015.1. Lineage (NCBI taxonomy): Eukaryota > Metazoa > Chordata > Mammalia > Peramelemorphia > Peramelidae > Macrotis > Macrotis lagotis. The sequence continues at coordinate 785,285,979 of NC_133658.1, forward strand.
TCTGGAGGAGAAAGTAAGGTAGGTGACTTTACACAGCTCTTCTTCACTTAAATCTAATTGACCTGCATGGAATCACCTCCCTCATATCATGGGCTATTTATAGAATGAATGACAACAACAGCAAAGACAGTCTATGAAATTTAACAAAACCTGTTCTTTTTTTCTTCCTTTTATGTTGTTGGTACTAGTTGACTAGTTCTTTCCTTAGATAGTATACCACAAGGAAGTTTGCTACAGGTATAGTCTATAGAACATGTAGAAGGTGGCTCCTTGTGCACAGTCCCCTCTTCCTTCTTCCAAAGAAATAATTGACTCAAAAGCTGAGATGTGACAAGAGAGGAAGAAACCCAATTTATACCTAGATAAATTACCTATGTCAATTTTTTCATCATTGGAAGCTGGGTGGTTAATACTTTTGTATTTTGTATTCAGCTCAAAGTACTTCTGTATAATTCGATTCTATTAAATTATCAATGGACATATTAAGGAGTGCATGCTGCTTCCTTAATTATTGGGTTGCCTCCATTTCTAATTGATGACACTGAGAAAGAAAGAGAAGTAAAACTAGGGGTAATTCAGGAAAGGGCTTAAATGGTGAGAGAGTAGAAGTAAGAAACTGTGGATAAAACCAAAATAACTTTGTTTTAGGAGCAGAAGGGAAGGAGAAGTGATGAGGGAAACACAAGATCATCTGATAAAGGATAAAGATTGAGAGAAAATTCTAAAATTACTGAGATTCTTGATTAGGTCACTTAGTTCAAATCTAAATTATTCCACTAATTTTCTTAATAGGCAATTCTTGTTAGAAAATCTCTGGGATCCCTTCTTTCATCAGGTATCATTTAGGTTCTCACTACTCCATCCCTGTCTAACTGTTGCCTTGACTCTAGCTAATGTATTGGTCATGCTATGCTTCACAGGATTGGTAGAAAAGCAGGGATCCCATGGGCATCCATGAATGGTTCTGCAGAAAATTGTTTTCCTTTTCTCATTAAAAGTGATATTTTGGTAACCAAGTGTTTGCGATTGCCTCTGTTAGCCTTTTACACAGGGCTGTTACTAAAGTCTAAAACCTAAGGGGGAGAGTGGGAGAGAGGGGAAGATCGGTACACAGCTGAAATGACAAAAATAAGGAAATACCTTGACCATAGTTGCCTGCTTTCAACTGGGACTAAAAAATATAGTCACGGAGAGAAGAAAGAAAAATGAAAGGGCAGCTAAGCTGTCCCAGATAGTAAACATCTTTCACAATAAATTTATCTTTGTCCCTTGTTTATTGGCTGACAGTCCCTACAATTGTCTATTCCATTAAAAAATATTGGGAAAAACATGATCAGAATAAGAGAATTGATTTGGGAGATTCGGTATCCAAGTGTCCTTCAATAATGAAGGACAAAATATTGGGGATTACCACAAGATATCTGAGAAAGAATTCATGAGATGGGGTCTTTCTTCCAGGCAAATTTGCATATTATTGGGCACTGTGATAGCATAGAGTTGACAGTTGACCAAAGAGGGATCTGATATATTCTTGCTTCTATATATAGAGAGGGAGAGAAGAAAGAAGAAAAAATGATTTCAAATAAATAATTGTCTATTTGAAGTGGGTCTAGATAGTACCAAGGGATACTTATAATTGTTATAAATGTGTTTATTAAGGAAGACTTTGGATATCAAAAAGGACTCCCAGATGCTGATAATAAGTGATTTAAGTCTCTAGGCAGACTAGACCCTGATCTTCACATAAAAGGTCAAGGTTAAGGATGACCTCAAGTAGATTCAGAACAGTAGGCATTGAAAACTGTCAACCAGAAGACAAAAAGAACTTGGTAAAAATAGAGGCAATAGAGCCAAAAATTTAGTCATAGCTAGAATTCCTGACTCTAAGGACCAAGGAAGGAAATTCAGAGCAGATCTAAATGTTGGGTTTCTCTTTTTTTCCAAATTTTCTGTAGCCAAGTCTTTCTTTAAAACAACTCTCATTTTCTTTTTCCAGATTTTCCATAGAATTTCTCTAACCTCTGGAATCACAGAATTTCATGAGGTAAATATAACTGTTTGTTGTCTTTGTTTAGCAGTTTCATGATGGACATAATGGTGGATTGCCTCATATTGCTAGTAATGAAAACTGGAATACAAGGCATGATCAAGGATATAGAAAATGCAAATAATCAGGAAGGGGATTAGGTTGGCTATTCATGTTGTTTGGCTGGTTGGTTAGTTGATTGCTTTTTGTCCTTCATTATCAAAAAAGACCAAAATGATTTAACTATGTTTAAGGCAAATTACAGTTTGTCCAACTTTGAGTGATGAGACCAATATGAGCTTGTCACAGGTTAGGCATAAATACTTTATGTGAACAACTGGGGTGCTTACTCTAAACTTATGTGTGTCACATTTCCTTTGAGCTACTTCAAATTTTCCTTTCTCATAGAGCCCAGCACCCTCACTGATGAGGGCATGCCATGCTGGACAGTCTTGTGCCACTGTTGTACAGTCAATTCTAAAAGTTCTTAAGAGAGACCAGGGTATACTGGTATGGCTTCTTCTGATCCCCTTCTGAGCACTTACCCTGTATGAGTTCTCCATAAAATATTTTTTTGGGCAAGCATACATCTGGCATTCTAACAACATACCTAGGCTATTGTAGTTATACTCTCTGAAGAAATGTTGGAATACTAGGCAGTTTAACTTGAGAAAGAATTTAAGTATCTAGTATCTTCTCCTGGCAGGTGATTTTCAAACTCTTTTTAGGACAGTTTAGATGGAAACAATTCAGTTTCCTGTCAAAGAGCTGGTAGAGTGCCCAAGTTTCACAGTCATATAGCAATGAGGTCAACACAAGGGCTATGTAGACCTTCAGTTTGGTAGGTAGTCTAGTAACCTTCTCTCCCACCCTTTCTTTCTGAACCTCCCAAATACTGAGTTAGCTCTGGCAATGTGAGTGTCAACCTACTTGTCTATGTGTACTTCCTTGGAAAATACAGTGCAAAAGTAAGTGAACTTATTCACAGTACTTAAAACTTCTCCATTTGCTATAATCGATGGTTCTATATATGGATGGTGTGGTGCTGGCTGATAGAGCTCCTGTGTTTTCTTGGTATTGATTGTTAGGCCAAAATTAGAAAAGCAGCAGAGAATCTATCCATACTTTATTTCATCTCAGTTTCAGGGGCTGCATCAAGTGCACAATCATCTTCAATCAGAAGATCACGCACCAACACTCCATCCACTTTGTTCTTGGTCACAGCCTTCTCAAGTTGAAGAATTTGCCATCAGGTGGTGTCTGACCTTGTTGCCAAATTCTTCCTCAATAAAGCATTTGATAACCTGGCTGAAAATATCATGATAAAAAGCATGGGAACAAAGATAGAACCTAGTTTCACTCCACTGGTGACTGGGAAATCACAGAAGCATGATCCACTATCCAATGAAAATGATGTTCAATACTAATGCACTTCTCCAGGCAACCAAATTTTAACATAATTTTCCATAAACTCTTATGAGTGATGGTATCAAAGACCTTGGTTAGATCTACAAATGTATACAGTTTTCTGTTCTGCTCCTGGGATTTTTCCTGGAGTTGTTGAGCAACAAATACCATATTGACTGTCCCTCCACTCTTTCTGAAGCCACACTCTCTCAGAGAGGTGACCATCTTACAGGTGAAGGTTCAGCCTATTGAGAAGGACTTTGGCAAGAATCTTAACAGCAATGTCTAAAGAAGAAAGACTCCTGTGATTGTCACAGGACAATCTATTACCTTTACCTTTAGAGAGATATATGATGGAGAATTCCTTGAATTCATGGAGGGATAACCTCTTTATGCCATATAACTTGGAAAATTTCAGTCAATTTTTGGATAAGCAAAGGAACCCTACACCTTGTAGAATTCAGTTGGAATAGAATTAGCACTAGGTGCTTTGCCACTTGAAAAGAGCCTAATGACATTCAAAACCTCTTCTTCAGTTGGAACTTCAACTAGGGAAAGATTAGATTCACTTCAAATTGAGGTAAAAAGGCAATGACTTCTGCAATCTATTAATAATATTATGAAGTGTTCAAACCATCTCTCTAAGATCAGGTCCCTATCATTGACAAATGTGGCTCCATCAACCCTGAGTAGTTGAGATGTACCATGGGCCTTTGGTCCATAAATACCCTTCAGTGCATTATAAAAGCAATTTGGATTGTTACTATCTGCATAAAACTGAATTCCATTTGCTTTCTTACAAAAGCAAGAGCCCTTAATATCTCTCTCAGCTTCATTTGTACCTTACTTTTGATGGAATTAAATGCTGTCATTTTAGAAATGAATGAACTACCCTGCTGGTAGTTTAGTCACCCAGGGACTGCCGAATCTCACTGCTGTTTTCAGTGAGGAAACAACCCTATGGTATGGGTTGTGACTATAGCTCCTAGTATATCTGCACCTGCTGTTTCATCATTGCCTGCTGCCACTAGACTTTGAGAGAGGAATGGTAAAGTGGTATGGGTAATGTCTTTTGATTTGTGTTTAAATTGGATTTAAGAGAGGCAGAGTTGCATGAAATAATTGGCCTTACACTCTCTTTCAAAGTCATCATGATCCAATGACAAGACAGAGTCAAGACAACTGGGCTCTAGATGCAGTGGATGACCTTAGCATCATCTTGTCTAACTAAGCTCTAAGTTCTCCACAGCACCTGCTTCAGCTGCCTTCATGGCAATTGGAGCAAAGAGTTTTCAACCACTCATTCCACCAGTGGAAGACTTCAAAAGCTTGGAGTAGACACCCCACCAACTCACTGATAAATTTGAGACTCTCTCAGTTACCCTCAACTTGGTTTAGCCCATCTGCCAAAATGATTTACCAGGATGTGGCTACTGTGTATACTACAGCTTCTTGGAGACACTAGTAAGAGTTAGGTGGCTCAGGTGGCCATCAAAGGTATAAAGCAGCCCTGAAGAGGGCTCAGCAGTCTTTACACCAGAGGTACTAGTCTTCCTTGTGTGAGTAGACAACACAAGTGTTGTTCTGATATCCACAGAATATTTTAAATATTAGAGAAAAGTCTCTAGCACATCAGACAGACTGTAGAGGGAGAAAATGTAGAAAGAATTGCACATGATAAGAAGACATGGACAGGTGCTTGTTTATAAGCACCAGAGAAGGGAAAATTTACATTGTTGATAATAGATCCACAAAAATGGCTAAATATGAATTCCTCAACAATGCCCTTTCCCCTGATTAATACTTACATTGATAGAGTAGTAAATAGTCAGAGTTATTTACAAACTTTGGCCTAACCAGCCAGATTTAGTTCATTTAATCCAGTTTATTCATTTTACAGAACACTTTAAGATATTAGTCATCCAGGATTATACAGCTTGCAATAGCCAAAGGCAGGATCCAAATCCAGGTCTCATTGGCTCAGAATCTAATACTCTAGCCTCTCCTGCTGCCTCTCAGAGCCATGATGGTTGTTTCACTTAGTGCTGAGCAAAGTACTGGCTCTTTTATTTATTATCACTACTGAAATGAGGACCACAAGCACAGGCCCTAATATACTTGAGTTACTATTGCAAACTTGGCTCATGAAGGATAATAGTGTTAGTGGGGGTGATGAATATGTTATTATAATTGTTTTTATTAGTCAGATAAAACTTCAATACCTTCAGGATCTTTAATCTCAATGATGTTCACTGCATTGTAAGATCCCCAAGCACAAATGCTACCTCACTTTAATTTTTATATCTAAAATGACCTGAAACATAATAGCCTCATAATAAATTCTTATTGAGTGAGTATTCTCTCCACTGACCCCTACAGCAAGTCCCATATGTACCATTCCATATAGGGGACTTTCATATTTACTGGGGGGGGGGGGCAGGAATTACCAACATATATTTAAAACCTTCTTTGCACTTTCCTAGGCTGGTTCTCAGACAATAGGCCTACAGTCCAAGGCTGGATACACCCTCAAGGTCTTTTTCAACTTGGTAGGTCTTAATAGAGTGGGTCTACTGGTATATAAACCTTGAAAACATGGTGTCAAATCAACATCATCAGAATAAAATTGTGAGTTCATTCCTCATAAAACACTTGAGCCTCTCCTTAAATGACAGATGTTTAGAAGTAGGATGTGCTGAAGTGCAAAGTTTTTCTATTTACAAAAGAATCACAACTTGGACTAAATACTTGCATTGAGTCATATAACATAGAAAGATGTATGGGACCAGCACTGGCATAGAGAACTCCTAGGAGAGGAAAATTCCTCCAGAACCGAAGGTCAGCAACTTCTCTGCTAAAGATGGTCTTAAATTCAAGGGAAGACATGACTGGTTAAAAATGCAGGTGGCAGGGCACCTAAGTGACTCAGTAGATAGAGCACCAGTCCTGGAGACAGGAGGACCTGAGTTCAAATCAGAATTCAGATGCTTAATATTTACTTGGCTGTATCACCATGAGCAAATGACTTAATCCCATTTCCTGGCAAAAAAAATAGAAAAATTAAAATGTAAGCAAAACACTTGGTACAATGAATAAGGTACCAGAATTAGTGTCAGGAAAACCTGAGTTTGAATCCTGTCTCATACTCTCTGTGAGTCCCAGTTATGTTAATCATTCTGTGCTACAGGTTCTTTGTTTGCATAATGGGAATAGCATCTACCTCACTGAATTATTATGAGGATGGAATAACATTTAAATAATTCTACAAACTTTAAAGTTCTGCATTAATACTAATTACTATTATTATTAAATCTATATGTTAGGAGCAGGACTTGAACCTACATCTTCTTGGCTCTGAGTCTAGCTATCTAGTATGCTATGTTGCCTGACATCTTGGCTCACAAACCAAACGAACATTCTTCCCTCTTCCTAGCCTTTCTCTCCATGTTGCTGAATCTAGGGAAGGTGAATGCCAATTATAGATGATTAATGATAATTTTGGCCCCCATCCTCTCTATTCACTTGCCCTTTGTACAACTGGAAAATTACTCCCAGTGTACGTAGAGTTCAGAAAGGGAACACACTTCTGCTTTTTCCAGGGACAAATTGACAGTCAACCACCTCCTCTCTCATTTACATTTTGCAAAAAAAGCAGCTGAGACAACAAATTGTGTTGCTCTAGGCAGAAATTAAAGCATTTTTGTGTAAACACAATAAAAATAAGGCATCTGGGAAATGCATTCAGAAAAGTAAAAGTCATAAACCCACTTGATATTGGCAATAATTCTAACCTGCAACTAGCATTGTATGGTAGTTTTGCTGTAAATGCTTTCTACAAAACCTAGAAATAACAATATGCATATACATGAAGCTCAAACAATAATACTCAATAACTCCTACCACTGCTCATAATCTCTCTTTTATTCCATGACCTTGTTCAGAATACAAAAAAGGAAAAAGAAAATAAATATAATACCATCCATAGGCAAGAAAATTGGATTAAAAGATCATGACATAAAAAAAATGTGGCATTTCAACTCCCTCTCCTTTCTATTTCCTTCTCTTCTTCCCTGATGTGCAACCAGTTTCTTATTCTACCCCTGAAAACCAGGCCCAACTCCTTCTTTCTCCACCTCATTCCCACAGGTCTGTTAAAGGTTTTTAGTGCCTTACTCTTCTCTTTGCATGAGCTCATTATTTATCTTTGCCTTTCTGGGGAAGCCTTCAATTTTTTATGCTTTTCTGAATCTGACCATAATAGATGCCATGGGAATGTCAGAAGTCACTGTACTCCTCTCATTGTACTTCTCAAACTGATGTGCTCTATTATTTTTCCAGAGCAAGTCACCTAAAATGACTTATGTCAACACTGCAGAAACTTTCAACTCTCTGGAGGAATAAGGTAGTGATCTATAGAAAAGCATTTGGAGTTTTCAGAGACTTTTCCAAGTCCTGATTTGTGACAGTAATTTAATTGAATTCTAAGTGGCATATTTTGTTTTCTTTTCTTTTTTTCCCAATAGAGGATTTGAATTCATGGACCAGATAAAAGACTATGGCTCTTACAGATGTCTGGTACGAAAATATTGCATTTTTTTAATCCACTCAATCTAATGGACTCATTTATAGAAAGTTTCTATAGAAAAAAGCAAGAAACTTTCTCCTTTTATGAGTTTACTCTAAATGTGCTGCCTAATCCCACAATTTGATAGGGTTTTAAAAATCGTGGAATCATAGGATTACAGATTTAGGGCTGGTAGAGACTTCAAAGGCTATCTAATCAAACAATAAATGAATGTTTATTAAGCATTTGCAAAGTTACAGGTGTGGCACTAAGGACCTTGGATACACAAGAAAGGCAAAAAATCAAGTAACTCACAATCTGTTTGGAGAAATAACATGTGAAAATTACATATTAACAAGCTATGTACATGATAAACTGGAAATAATCAACAAAACAATCCAATACTTTTTAAAACTATAATTGCCATTTAATTTACCTACACTTTATTTATCATGAGAAATAGCTGATAGATCTTCAAATTGAAACTTTTCACAGACAAATTAATTTGCCTCAGTTTTATTTTCTTTTTCAGATTGTTTAATGTTGACTTTACTCATTTTTTAGAAGACTTACTTTTTTAATTAATTTTTCAATTATCAAGCTTTTGTTTTCTCCCTCTCATCTCTATTTCCGTAGTTTAAAAAAACTTTGTATCAAATATGCATAGCCAAGGAAATAATTATCCAACAGTTTAAAAAATCTGCATCTTTCTGATCTCTTTATCACCTAGCCTTTGGAATAATGTTTGGTCATTGCTCAGCTCTCTTACTCTACCTGTGAAGGAACTGAAGCACAGAAAGTTTAAGTGAAGCCAAGTACAACACAACCAGTAAGTGTTTGAGAGTTAAAACCCAAGTCTTCCAAAAATGAAGTGCCCTACTCATAATCTATTATTTTAGAACTGAAGAACAACAATAGAAATAACCAGAAGACTTAAGTTCTAGTTGTAACCTGGAGGTTACTTAGCTAGTTAGTATCCAGGCTACAACTAGAACTTAAGTCTTCTGATTCCTAGTCATACCTTCCACAGTAGCACACTGGGTGAGCTAGCTGTCAGAGAAAGAAGAAAAAGGAACACTAGTAGAAGTATGACAAAAGGAATGATAACTAGAAACCACAGAAAAGTTTTTTCAATATTTAAAAAAAATGAGTCAAATTTATCTATGAAATTTTATGCTTGAGCTTCTTCAAAGCAGGAAAAGTCAGACTTGAAAAAAAGATTTGAGACATTGACTAGTCTGACCATTGACTAAATAGAAATCCATCTTCAACATTTCCAGTAAATAGTCATTAAGCTTTTGCCAGAAAATTCCTGCAAAACTTATGTCAAGATGGCAAAATTAGAATACTTAGAAATCCCAAATCTTCAACATACCTCCAATAGTTAGAAATACATAAGAATCAAGTAAAGAACTGATCAGGTCAAGTCACTAAAGAAACGCTAAGTACCTACTACATAGGTTATTTACAAACAAAAGTTATAGAAGATAAATTCCAGATAATCTCAGAGGAAATGCATTGAGACTAAATAGGTCTTCTTTAAAATACTTTTTGAAGAAAATAAGACTTTAGTTGGCTGTAGCTAAAAAAAAATATAGGGCTGATGAAAAGTAAAAGAGATTTCCAGGAATGGCAACCAACCAGTGAAAATGGAGAGTTATGATGTGGAAGGATCCCAGTATCACTGGATTACAGAATACAGAGAAAATGAAAGGAGGTAAGAAGGAACTTTTTTTAAAATGTAGCAGAAGATTTTACTTTTAAATTTAATCATATAGGTAATAGGGAACTACTAGAGTTCATTGAATGGAGTAGGAGTGGAAAGGAAGGGAGGAGACTGATATGGTCTGATCTTCTCTTAAGAAAGATAAAGCCCTGGAGTCAGGAGTACCTGGGTTCAAATCCAGTCTCAGACACTTAATAATTACCTAGCTGTGTGGCCTTGGGCAAGCCACTTAACCCCATTTGCCTTGCAAAAACCTAAAAAAAAAAGAAAAAGAAAAGAAAGAAGAAAGATAAATTTGACGCTTGAATAGAGAATAGACTAGAGAAATTTGAGGTAAAAAAAATAACCAATAATTGTAATACAGTTGTATTTACTGTTGTAATTACAGCAATTGTAATAGTCCGTGCATGAAGTGATAAGATCTTATGCCAGAGCGATTGCAGTCAGAAAAGAAATGGTGTCACAGACAAAAGTGAAGCATCAAGTATACTATCTGTTGTAATTCTGGAAAACTAGGAAGATGCTGATATCCTCAGCTGTAATAATAAAAATAATAAGGCTAAGATTTGAAGATGAGTTCAGTTTTAGACATGTTAAGTTTAACAATTATACAAGATATTCAATTTCTGTCAAATAGTCAATCAGATTGGCAAGACAGGAGATGAAAAGAGATTAGAATAAGAAAAATCTTCTACAAAGAGATTATAATTGAATCCATGGAAGCTGATTACTGAGTAAAATTGTGTAGCAGGTAAAAATGAAATAAGGGGCCAAAGTAATAAAGCTTTGTATTATACCTATAGATAGTGGACCTGACTTGGATGAAGATTCAACAGAGGAGACTAAGTAATGTCAGATGTGTAGGAAGAGAACCAGGAGAGAGAATGATGTCACAAAAAACTAGAGAGAAGAGATTATCAAAGAGAAATGGGTGATCAATAGTGCCAAAGGCTACAGAAAGGAAAAAAAGGAGGAAGATTGAGAAAAGAACATTAGATTTGACAACTAAGAAATGATTGTCAATGTTTGAGAGAATATTTTCAGTGGAATAAATTTGGAAGTCAGACTAAAAAGAGTTAAAGAAAGTGAGAATAAAAAACAAATATCCCAAACTCTTCCCATTCAATAGATATTGTAGGTTAGATAGAAACAGAGAATGGCAGTAGAAAGGGGAAAAAATAATAAATGACATTGATGCTTTACCCACAGCCACAATTCTCAATGAGTAGTATCAAGACATTATAGAAGATAAAGTTCTGAACTACCCCATATTCAAATTCAACATAATGTTTTGAATTCAGGGTTTCAAGAAAATCTTCCAGCTATTTTCAAACCATACCATTCTTAGTCTGGCTCTATTTACTTTCCAGTGCCAGGACTTGAACTCTGGTTCTAGGACATGTTGCTCTGAGAGGAGGGCTTTCATATAATGTAACCTGGAAATAGGACAACACATCATTTCTTAGTCATTTTCAAGTCATATCACATATATATTCTGATCATCTTTGTCTTTTTCCATTCATACTCCTAATTCCCCTTCATGTGTAGCTTTCTCCTACTGGAATGTAAGTTCTTAAAGTACTTTTTCTGGTTACAGAACATTTCATATATATATATATATATATATATGTATATATATATATATACATATATATATATATGTATATGTGTGTTTATGTATATCTGTTTATACATATACATATATATATATACACTAACCCTGAATTTTTTGTTACAAATGAAGTGAATCTGACAACTTTTAAATGATTACATTTTTGTATTGAGTTCTTTATTAAAAAAAAGAGAGTTCAATTTCTTATAAAATTATTCTGTAATTCATTTTTAGCAGAATCTCAGCCTACTAATTGGGGAATGAATAATGCCAAGTTTAAAATTAATAATATCAAATATAAAAACTGGGTTCTAATTTTCTGTTTGTGAGTTTTCTGTCATATGTTGTATGTAAAATTGTAAATTCCCTAATCTAAAAGGATCTAAATTTCATTTTCTAATAATAGACTTAAGGTTTGACCTGCTTATTAGCAAAGTAAATTTGTATTAAGACTAATTTTGCAGGATTTTTTTAAACAGAGAAGAAAATCTCTGCAAGTTACTAGAATTAGAGAAAACCTGCTCTGATCCCACACTCACATCACCAGGGAATTTTACCAAAGAAACAGACCAGAAGTTTACTTTGCTATTTCCTCTTTTGTACCTTTAATTTGTAGGTTTAACTAATCAAAAGGGACTGTTCCCTTTGTTTTGTTAAAGTATCATCCATCTTTCCCTTTCCTTTTTACATTGTCTCCCCTATATGCCCTATGCTGCCTGTCTATGTCTCTTAGCAGCCCTAGGTTTGATTGTTTTCCCTCAAACTGTGCTATTTTTCCTCCATTATACTCGCATACCCCCATACCTTCCTTCACTGGACTGTTGGTGATGCTATAGCATCACTTTGACCAAAATGGGGGAACTATTGACATTACCTAAAAATAAATATGTTTTGAATTGTCTTTCTCTAATATCAAATATGAATCTCCCCACTAAATGGCACCAACATCCTGAAGGGGAAACTTTCACATGCTTTGTGAAGGTCTTAATGTAACTTAAAAGATACAAACATCCTGAGTTGGAAGGAGGTATTCCTTTAAACCTAATAGAATGTCTGATATCAAACCACATCCTGAGGCCCACTCTTAATGGACAAGTCAGAAGCAGTTTGTTTTTTAGATCCCATAGTCTGATGATGGAATTGAATAGGAATCCCTCTCCAAAACTCCATATTAGTGTCCAATTGTCTAGGCAGGTCCCCACACACTTGTATATTCAGTAAACTTAGAAAAATTTAATAACCACATATGTTACCCTAATTCTGCTTATTTCTTATAACCAAATCTAAAGGTTAAAGGTTAATATCTGTCTCTTATTAGGTCAAATGCTTTAGTTTAACATCATATTTAGTACATTCATTTTTTATTAAGACCAAATTCATGGAAATTGTCATGACACACTCATACTAGAAAGATACAACAGGGGCAGCTAGGTGGTGCAGTGGATAAAGCACCGGCCCTGGAGTCAGGAGTACCTGGGTTCAAATCCGGTATCAGACACTTAATAATTACCTAGCTGTGTGGCCTTGGGCAAGCCACTTAACCCCATTTGCCTTGCAAAAAAAAAAAAAACAAACTAAAAAAAAGATACAACAAAACATGAGCACATATATTCTTAATAAAGGAAGATTCAATGTTATTAATGAAGAAGGAATTGGCATCAATTGAGAAGGTACAAAACAAGTTAAAGAAATGATGTGAGATTACTCAAAAATAAAAATCTATGGTTTCAATAAAAAAATTTCTGCTAAAAGGCAAGCAACACGTGGAAAACATAAGCAGGACAACCTAAAAAAAATCAGTGCAACTGGAAGAAGATTTGTTAATTTTGCTATCAAAGATGACAGAACTATAGAACAGATCTCAGAAAAGATAACCTGAATTATTGTACTTTTCAAAAAACAAAGAAAAACAGACCATTATAATCAGAAAAATCACACGAGAACATTTCCCCAAATTATTAATAGTGACTTCCATTTAAGGTTTCCTCATCATTCTAGATACTCAAAACTATGTCTTTAACTTACAAGGGAGAGAAGGAAAGATAAAATGCATTTTTATGATAAAACAAATAGAATATATAAGAATGGAAAAAAATCATGTCAATCAATTAACATCATTAATTAATTGATCATTTTATGATTAAATAATTAATCATTATATATACATTTAATAAATATAATAATAAAGTATACTAATTGCTCATTAATTAATCAGCTAATTAATTATATTTGAATATAAGTAAATTGAATTCATCTTTATGTGTTAAATGGTTACAGAATATATTGAAAAAATAAGTAATAATTCAATTCAATATGTATTTATTAAGAACATACTATGTGGGGGCGGGCTAGGTGGCACAGTGGATACAGCACTGGCCCTGGAGTCAAGAATACCTGGGTTCAAATACAGCCTCACACACTTAATAATTACTTAGCTGTGTGACCTTGGGCAAGCCACTTAATCCATTTGCCTTGCAAAAAAAAACCTAAAAAAAGAACATGCTATGTACTAGGCATTTGCTAAGCCTTAGGGATATAAATTTAAAAGATAGTTTCTACTTTCAAGGAACTTGCAATCTAATGAGAGGACACAATGTACAAAAGAAAACTGGAAAAAGTGGGGAAAGACACAAAAGGGTGTAACTAGTCAGGGTGTGGAGGCGTGGGAGTTGAAATCAAACAAAGCTCACTTCAAAATAAAGGGTTCAAAATTTTATGCTTCAGCTAATTTCAAAAGATAAGGAGTTTTTCAGTTGTAACAAATTTAAAAAACTTGATTTCAAATGAGGAAGCATTTAAAGAGATGATTAGGGGAACCACAACATATTTAATAGTACCATTGAAAATGAAAGAACATCAATGATTTATGTATATTTATTTCGTTTCCATGTAACAATAGTTTTAAAGGTAAAATTCAGGGGATCATAAATGTTTGAGGGAGGTCAGAGACCATTCAGTCTAACCTCTTCATTTTAAAGATGAGCCAACTAAGTAAGGGATTTACTCCAAGTCTCACAGTTAGAAAATATCAGAGGTGGAATCTGAAATCATGCCATTTGACTCTAGAGTCAGGACTTTTTTTTTAACTGTTCTATCAAGTTAACTGATTTGCAAAAAGTTTTAAACTAAAAACAATAATAGAAGATTTCAATACCCCACTTAAAGAATAGAACAAATCAAAATGAAAAACAAACAAAAAAAGAAATTGTACATTTGAGTAAAATGAATTTTTAAAACTATTTGAAAGCTATATGGAGATAGTTTGTTCTTATTCTTCCTTATAGAAGAAGACAAAAATGCTATCACTACAATATAGATGAGTTACAGTGTGTCCAACTGTGAATGGTCAGACCAATATGTGCTTGAAACACTCTACCTCAGGTCAGGCACAAATAGTTCATGTGAACACCTAGAGAAGTTACTCTAAACTTATATGTATTGCATTTTCTTTGAGTTGCTTCAATTCTGCCTTGCTCCTACAGCACAGAACTCTCTCTGATGAGGGCACATCATGTTGAACAGTCCTGTGCCAGTGTCTCTCATGCTGTACAATCAATTCTAAAATACTTAAGGGGGCGGCTAGGTGGCACAGTGGATAGAGTACCAGTCCTGGAGTCTGAGTTCAAATCTGGCCTCAGAGACTTAATAATTACCTAGCTGAGTGGCGCTGGGCAAGCCACTTAACTCCATTGCCTGGCAAAAACCAAAAAATAAAATAAAATAAAATAAAGTACTTAAGAGAGACCTTCAGGGTCTCCCAATATCATTTCTTTTGATCCCCTTGTAAGCTGTTGCCATTGTAAGTTCTCTATAAAATAGTTTTTGTTCTTGTTTTTTGGCAAGCCTACACCTAGCATTCAAACAACATGATCAGCTTTGAATGCTTGGCAGGTTAGCTCAAGAAAGGACCTCAGTATCTAGTATCTTATCCTGCCAGATGATCCTCAGAATTTTCCTAAGACAATTTAAATGGAAGGAATTCAGTTTCCTGACATAGCATTGGTAGAACGTCCAGTCTTCACAAGCATACAAAAGTCTAATACCTCTTTTCTCCCACTGCTTCTTTCAGAGTCTTCCAAATACTGAGCTAGCTCTGGCAGTGCATAGGTCAAACTCAATGTCAATGTGATTGGAAAGGACACTGCAAAGTTAAGTAAACTTGTCCAAAGAACTCAAAATTTCTCCATTTGCTGTAATCAAAAGTTCCACATATGGATGGTGTGGTGCTGACTGATGGAGCACCCATGTTTTGTTTTGGGTTTTTTTGCTGTTGTTAGGCCAAAATTAGCACAACAGCAGCAGAAAGTTGTTCCATACTTTGTTGCATCTCAATTTCAGCAATTGTATGGAGTGCATAGTCATCTACAAACAGAAGATCATGTACCAACACCCCCTCCACTTTGATCTTGGCTTGCAGCCTTTTCAAATTGAAGAATTTGCCATCAGTATGCAGCTAACCTTGATGCCGTGTTTGTCCTCAGTGAAGACATTTGATAACATGGCTGAAAACATCATACTAATAAGTATGGGAGTAAGGACACAACCTTGTTTACCTCCAGTGGTAACTGGAAAATCTCAAGAGCATAGTTCAATATCCAGAATCTGAGCAAGCATTGATGTAAAATACTGATGCAGGCAACTAAATTTTGACATAATTATCTATAAACCCTCACAACTGATGAAATAAAAGGCCTTGGTTAGATCTGCAATGTTGATACATATCTCTGTTCTATTCCTTGCATTTTTCCTGGAATTGTCAGGAAGCTATTCCTTAACCCTTTCTGAAGTCACACTGGCTCTCATGGAGGTGACCATTTTCCAGGTGAAGTATTCTGGGTACCAGCAATGACAAAATGAAAAACAACTCAGTAATTGTCATAGAACAATCTATTCCCTTTACCTTTATAGATATGGATAATGAAGACATTCTTGAATTCTTGGGGGATATCCTCTTCATGCCATATAACCGGAGAAATTTCAGTCAACTTTTGGATGCGTTTTGGACCCCTCACCTTGTAGATCTCAACTGTAATAGAATTGGTACTTGGTGCTTTGCCACTGGAAAAGAACCTAATGACATTCAAAATTTCTACTTCAGTTGGAACTTCAATTTTAATCTGAGGTAAATGGTCAATGGCTTCTGCATTGATTGATGATGTTCTATTAAGAATACTGTGAATGTGTTCAGCCCATCTCTCTAGGATCATGTCTTTATCACTAATCAATATGGCTTCATCAGCACTGAGTAGTTGAGATTCACCATAGGTCTTTCACCCATAAATAGCCTTCAGGGCATCATAAAAGTACTTAGGATTGTTATTATCTGTACACATACCATGTAGCAATAGGGAGTGGAATCTTCTTTGAAGAAATTTTTGTACATTTTTTTGGGTTTCCTAAGGCAGGGTGGAATCTCTGCCTGCCATGGTAATCAGGCCAGGGTTGGGTAAGCAGATAATTTTTATTGCAACTCTTCTAGACTCTTCCTCACACCAGAAAGTAACATTGTGATCCTTAAAAAGGTTACTCAGTCACCCAGGAGACTGCCAAATCCCACTGCTACTTCCAGTGAGGAGATGACCCTATGACTAGGACCGCCTATGTGTAGAGTTGTGACTTTAACTTCCAGTGTATCCACACCTGCCATTTCATCACTTGATGGTAACCACAGAACTTTGAGATAGGAATTGTAAAGAGGTATGGGTAATATCTTTTGTTTTGTGAGTAAATTGAATTTAAGTGAGACAGTGTGGCACTCTCTCTTCCATAGTCAACATGAACCAGTGGCAAGACAGACAAGATAACCAGTGTGAGCTCTAGTGGCAGGGGATAATGTTGGCGTCTTTGATGTCTAATCAAGCTTTAATCACTTAACAACACTTGCTTTCAGCTATCTTCAGGACCATTGGAACAAATTGTTCTCATTCACCCAGACCAGAAAAATATGTATCTGGTTTCACATGCTTGGGCAAGACATCCCCCCAACTCAGCAATGAGTTTGAGACATCTCAGTTACCTTTAACCTGGTTTAGCCTATCTGTGGAAATGGTTTACCATAGTGTGGTCACTCTGCATGCCTCAGGTTCTTGGAACCACAGGTGAGAGCTAGGAGGCTTAGGTGATACCAAAGGTGTAAAACATCTTTGAAAAGGATGGTACTAGTCTTCCTTGAACAGTCAGAGGTACTTCCTTGAACATACTCTATACCCCTAAATGGAGAGATTTATTAAAAGTAATAGGAAAATTATTTTATTCACAAATACATGAACATTCATAAAAATTGACTTTCCTCTGTAGAAAAAAGTACTTATAAATAAAATCATAAAGACAGATTTAAATATTAGTTTCAGAGACATAACTTAAGAAATATAACAACCATTAAAGAGCATATAGTCAATAGATAACAAACTTGATTGAGATTTAGAAATAGATTACAAGTCAATAACAAATTATAAAAGCATTTTACATTCTATAAAGATAATTATTCATAGTCTCCATCGTATTCATGTAATATCAAAATAATGACTCTAAAGTAAATAAAGAAAATTAGATTAAGTTGAGTTTATAAATTGAAAAGCTAGAAATAAAACAACAAAAATGTAGAAAACCATCAAAATTATTAAAAAGTTATCAAAGTTGGAGGTAAAATACTCAGTGGAGGGGCAGAGCCAAGATGGTGACAAGAAAGGATCTCCTCCTAGGAGCTCTCTGATAAAACTCATAAACTAAGGACTCTAACTAAATTTTGGAGAGACAGAGCCCACAAAGGGAACCATCAAGGCAGTTCTCCAACTCAAGGTAACCTGGAAAAGAGCAAAAAGGCTCTGCTCCTTAGGTCAGAGGGGCAGCCCACCAGAAGGGTGACCCACCAGAGTGAAAGAACTTCAGCCTCCCGGAGTCAGCCCCAGGGATCTTGGGAGTCCCAGCTCACAGCAGCTGGGGAGTCTCCAGAGCTACACCCCGGGGAGCACCAGGCACAAAGTGGGGGAACAGCAGGGGACCTCTGCCAGAGTGAGCATGTGAAGCCCAGCCCTCAGGGCATACAACTAGCAGTGTGGTCTTTCAGCACAAAAGCAGGTGGAGCCAGTAAGCAGGAGCCCCCAGGGCATGAGCCCATTGAGCTAGGGGAGGGGAGTGAAGAGAGACAGCAGAGATCTATCCTCTGCCTCTGGAACAGGACTCTGGAGCTCTGACCACATTCAGATCCTGATCGCAGTCTAGGCCCCCCATAGAACAGCAGGGCCCCCTCCACCTCAGTCCCGTGGCAGAGCGGGGTGCATATGGTCATTCACAGACCAGGAGAGAGGACAGAGCCTCACACACTGAGAACCTTGTGGGAGTGTCCCGAAAGCTCAGGAAGCACCCCAAAACCAGGCCCAGGCTGGGAAAATGAGCAAGCAGAGAAATAAGAGGAACACCATTGAGAAATATTTTGCAAATGAGCCCAAGAAGGATCAAAATATCAGTCTGAAGATGAGGAAGCACAAGCTTCTGCATCTAAAGACTCCAAGAAAAACAGAAATTGGGCTCAGGCTATGACAGAGCTCAGAAAAGACTTTGAAAATCAAATGAGGGAGTTAGAAGAAAAACTGGGAAAAGAAAGGAGAGAGATGCAGGAAAAACATGAAAATGAAATCAGCAGCTTAGTCAAGGAAATCCTAAAAAATGCTGAAGAAAATAGCATGTTAAAAACCAACTTAGGTCAAATGGATAAAACAGATCAAAAAAGTTATTGAGGAGAAGAATGCTTTAAAAAGCAAAATTGGCCAGATGCAAAAAGAGATAAGAAAACTCTCTGAGGAGAACAAATCTTTCAGACAAAGAATAGAATTCAGGGAGATTGATGAATTTACCAGAAATCAGGAATCAATCCTTCAAAACCAAAAAAAAAAAATGAAAAATTAAAAGAAAATGTGAAATATCTCATTGAAAAAACAACTGATATGGAAAACAGACTTAGGAAAGATAATTTAAAAATTATTGGAATACCTGAAAGTTATGATCAGGAAAAGAGCCTTGACATCATTTTCAAAGACTTACTACAGGAAAATTGCCCTGATATTCTAGAAGCAGAGGGCAAAATAGAAATGGAGAGAATCCACCGATCCCCCCCACCCACCCCGAGAAAGAGATGCCAAAAAACCAACCCCTAGGAATATTATAGCCACGTTCCAGAACTCCCAAGTCAAAGAGAAAATATTACAAGCAGCCAGAAGGGCACAGTTCAAATATCGTGGAGCTGCAGTCAGGATCACACAGGACTTAGCAGCAACTACAGTAAAAGCTCATAGGGCTTGGAATATAATATACCAGAAGGCAAAAGAGCTTAGAATGCAGCCAATAATGAACTACCCAGCAAGGCTGAATGTCCTCTTCCAGGGAAAAAGATGGGCTTTCAATGAACCAGGGGAATTTCAAATGTTCCTTTTGGAATGGCCAGAGCTGAACAGAAGGTTTGATCTTCAAATATAGGACTCAGGTGAAGCATAGAGTTTGGAGGAGAAGGGGAAAAGATGAGGGACTTAATGATGATGAACTGCATGTATTCCTGCATAGAAAAATGACACTAATAATACTCATATGAACCTTCTCAATTAATAGAGGAGGTAGAGGGAGCTTTTATAGTTGAAGCACAGGAGAAAGCTGAATTTGAAGATAAAATATGATGTAAAAATGGAGTCAATAGAAAAAAAGAGAAATGTAATGGAGAGGGGGAATAGGCAAGAAATTTCATATAATAAGATTTTCATATAATAAGATTTTTCTTTATTACAATGAGCTATTGCAATGATATGGAAGGGGGGAGGCAAGGGGGAATGAGGGAACCTTTGATCTAATCAGAGGTGGCTAGGAGAGGAAAGAGCATATATACTCAATGGGGTATAGACATCTGGAGTAAGAAGGAGAGAAGGGGGACGGGGGAAGGGGTGGGAATGTGAATAAAGGAGGAGAGGATGGACCGTGGTGGGAGAGTGGTCAAATATAACACATTTTCTTTTTTACTTCTTGCAAGGGGCTGGGATTGGAAGGCCTGTTCGGGGCCATAGGGCCAGGTGGATGCTAGGCCTAAGGGGTGGTATGGGGGCTCAGGGCCTCTTGGACCCAGGAGCAGGGATCTATCTGCTGCACCACTCAGCTACCCTGCAGCAGAGTCAAAGGATAGAGGAAATATAGTACATGGTAGTGGAGAAATAAGAAAGGAGGGTGTTGCAATCAGCAATGGCAACTTTGGAAAAATATGGAATTAACTTTTGCGATGGACTTACCATAAAGAATGTGATCCTCCCATGACACAGTTATTGGTGTTGGAACAAAGACTGAAGCACATTATTTATTATTATTATTTTGGGGAGGGTGCAGGGCAAATGGGGCTGGGTGGCCTGCCTGGGGCCGCATTGGGTGTCTGAGGCCAGATTTAGACCCGGGTACTCCTGGCTCAAGGGCCAATGCTCTGTCTGCCACCCAGCCACCCCTACTATTATTACTACTATTTTATTTTATTTGGGGTCTTTTTTTTCTTCTTTTTGGTTTGTGCAGGGCAGTGGGGATCGGGTGGCTTGCATGTCACATGGCTGGGTGATGGCTGGCTCTATGGGGCTGGATGTGGGCTCGGGTGCTCGTGGCTCCAGGGCTGGTGCTTCGTCCATTGCGCCACCTGGCCATACCTACAATTCTTACTATTATTTTTTATTTTAATTTTTTCTCTCCCCTTTACTTTATCACTCAAGCAAGTCTATATTTATGGGGGAGAGGGGGTATTTCATTTACTCTTAAGTAAGAATATTTTATTAATGTAAAAAAACATTTGTACAAAATGAGAACAAAAATAAAGAAAGAAAGAAAAAGAAAAATATTCAGTGCAATTAATAAATTAAATATTTTTTTAAATTTTAGAAAGTTTCATTTATTTGGGGTTTTACAATTTTTCCCCTCAATCTCAGTTGCCTCCCCGCAACCCCCACAGAAGGCAGTTTTGCTAGTCTTTACATCATTCTCATAGTATGGATTGATCTAAGTTGAATGTGATGAGAGAGAGATCATATCCTTACAGAAGAAGCATACAAGTATGAGATATAGCAGAATTACATAATAAGACTTTTTTTTTTAAATTAAAGGTAATAGTCCTTGGTCTTTGTTCAAACTCCATAATTCTTTCTCAGGATACAGATGGCATTCTCCATCACAGACACCCCAAAATTGTGCCTGATTTCTGCCCTGTTGGTATGAGCAAGTCCATTAAGGTTGAACATCACTCCCATGTTGCTGTTAGGGTGTACAATGTTCTTCTGGTTCTGTTCAACTCGCTAAGCATCAGTTTATGCAAATCCTTCCAGGCTTCCCTATATTCCCATCTCTCGTGGGTTCTAAAAGAACAATAGTGTTCCATCACAACATATACCACAGTTTGTTAAGCTATTCCCCAATTGATCGACATCCCCTCAGTTTCCATTTCTTTGCCACACAAACAGAGCTGCTGTGAACATTTTTGTACAGGTGATGTTTTTACCCTTTTTCATAATCTCTTCAGGGTATAGACCCAGTAGTGTTATTGCTGGATCAGAGGGTATGCACAGTTTTATTGTACTTTGGGCATAATTCCAAATTGCTCTCCAGAAAGGTTGGATGAGTTCACAGCTCCACTCAACAATGTATTAGTGTCCCAGATTTCCCACATTCTTTCCAACATTGATCATTGTCCTTTCTGGTCATATTGGACAGTCTGAGAGGTATGAGGTGGTACCTCAGAGAAATTTTAATTTGCATTTCTCTAAGAAATAGTGATTTAGAGCAATTTTTCATATTATTATGGATTGCTTTGATTTCCTCATCTATAAATTATTTTAAAGACCAAAGTATAAACCATATGTAAATATAATAAAATATAAAAGGAAAAAATCAAGTTCACAACACATGAATAATGAAGAAATTGTCCAAGATTACTAAATAGAATTATATCTCAAAAAATAATATTAACAAAATCATGCACAAATATACCAAGACTCTGAATTTGTCAGTGTGGGAAAATCTTAGTTCTGGGAAATTCCTTACCCAAAAGTAGTTTGCAACCTATGTATGATTTATTTAGCAGATAAATTCTAGGGAGTTGAATAAATTACAGGAAGGTTAAATTAGCTTAAAGACTGTTAATGCAAACATTTTAATTAAAATACTGGTGGATGAAATATAACAATATGCTTAAAATTATTCATTGATAATTATTTTAGAAGGCACTACAGTTTGATGTATATCAGGATTACAAGGGAATAAAAGGATAGTTTAACACTAACAAAACAGATTATAATAAATCATATAAAAAGAAGCCACATAACTAAATACATGCAACAAACATTTAATAAAGCACAACATATATTTACTTTTTTATAAAACACAAAAATAATTTAAATATATCCAAACCCATCATAGTACATAAAGTTCAAATATTAAAAACTCCACTAGAAAGAGAAATAAATCAAAAGTTTACATTCTCACCATGCAAACTAGAATACTTGTATGTTAGAATTGCTAGCTGTGACAAAAAGACAAGAAAAAAATTAAAGGAATATGAATTGATAAGAAATAGGGTTAGATATATATATATTTATATAATAATTTAGGAATCACAAAAGAGCAACAAAAGGTATTATAATAAATAATTTTAATAAGATGCTGGAATGAAAAAGTCCATAAAGTCATCAGTACTTTCATGCATTATTAACAAAAGTAATTTAATAAAGAAAAGATAACATCTAAAATAGTAGTGAACAGATTCACATATTAACCTTCCTATATACACAAGATGCATACAAAGTTAACTATAAAATACTTTTATAAAAACAAATGAGGGACAAAATAATTGGAGATATGATATTCACGTATGTTTGACTAGTTTGAATTAATATAGTAGAATGAAAGCACTTAAATCAAAAACAAAATTATGTAAACACTTAAAATTGTTTCAGTTTGATAGTAATTTAGCAGAGGAGAAACTGGGAGGAGATAGACTTAAATTCTAAATGGAACAATAATATAAATATTTGAATAATTTAAAAACTAAAAGATAATAAATGTCTTTCATAATTTTTACAAAGGAAAAAAATCTCCATTATTCATGATTTAGATAGAATTTTGAGTAGAAAATAATTGGAGTCAAGATAGACCTATATTTGAATGCTACCTCTAAAACCCAGTAATTATATGACTGTAGGCAAATCACTTACAGTCTCTGGGCCCTAGTTTCCCTTTCTGTATTATGTAGATAATAATACTGGTAGTGTCAAACTGACAGTTTCAAATGAGATATGATTGCATAGACTTTTTTCCTACAAACTTAAGATATCACGTACGTATCAGTTAGTATGACAATATGCACATTTAAATTTCAGAGTTAATGCAATAGTGACTAGGGCAAGTAAGTGGTATAATGGTTAAGAACACAAGATTTGGAATCAGGAAGGCCCAAGTTCAAATTCAACTTCACATAATTATTAGTTTTGTGACCCCTGAGTAACTTATTTAAAGGTCTTCAGACTCAATTTCAACTGCAAAATGAGAAAAATAATAGCACTTACTTCACAGATGGTTCTGAGGATTAAATGAATTACATTAAATTATTGCTTTGCAACTCTTAAAGTAGCATGTTCATGTTGCTTATTATTGTAATTATTAATGCAACGCAATCAAAATGTCAGTAGGATATTTCATGGAAGTAAACAGTATAATGTTAAATTTAAATAGAAAAATAATAATTCAAGAATATCAAGAGAATCTATGGTAAGGAAAAGAAGGAAATAGACTTTTATTTCTTGTAAAGTAGTACTTGTTAAAAATTATACATTAAAAATAGAAGAAAGTATCAATGAAATGGGTTAAAAATTATAATCTATAGTCAAATGTATATAAAATAGATCAATGTTAATTAAATATAACATCAGAGGAGATATTCATTATTTAATAGCAAGTAGCTATTCAAAATTAATATGATTTGGGGAGGAAGACTGAGTGAAGAAAGTATACAGACATCAAAATAGATTATAATAAATTCTAACTAGAGAAATGATCTAAATATTTTAACTTTTTAAAATTAGATGATAATGAAACGTTATGTCTAACGATTGTTGGGAAGGAGAAAAATCTTTATTATTAATGAATTTGAATGAATTATGAGATAAATTGATGAATTTGATTATATAGAAATGAAAGACTTTTATAGGGAAAAAATCAATGAATATATAATAGGAAAAAAAGAAACAGACTGGGGGAAAAATCTGTCCAAAAAACATTTTCCATAAAAGTCTGGCAGGCAAAATCTTTCAGGATGTATGCATATATAATGAATTCACTGTATTGTGGCTTTATCAGACCTTTTCTGAACATTTTAAAAACCTAGAGAGTGTCCAAAGAAGAGTATCCAAAATGGTGAAAAGACTTGATTTCATACTGTTAGTTGAAGGAACTAGAGAACCTTTAGTCTAAGGAACACTCAGAGTAATATGATCAGTATCTTCAAGGACTTGAAGAATTGTAGAGGTTAAAGCAGATTAGATTTGTTCTGTTTAAAGGTGGACTTGGAAGGAGCAATAAGTGGAATTTGCAAAGAAGTAAATTTAAGTGTAATATAAGAAAAAGCTTCCTGATGATTAGAACTGTCCAGAAGTGGAACAACCTTTCAGGGATGATGAGTTCCATCTTCTAGACTGCTGGTTGGACTGGATGGCCAGTGACATGACTTCCTGCTCTCAAATTCTATGATGTTAGAATTCCTTGGAGAACTAGCTGTTCTTTAAGTTTCTTCTTTCTCTTGAAAAGGGACTAGGTAAGATTTCATAGACCAGACCTTCCAGGATAAACTGATAACATTCTTTTCCAACAATTAAAAAATGTGAGGTCCCTGAAAATTGCACTAAGTGCACAGGTTGTAAAGGTTAGCATTTAACAACACAAATCTAAAGTTAAATACAATAAATACTATACTGAGAGGTCACATATTGAAGTGACACACTGAACTTATATGTACTGCTTTATCAGGTACCAGTACTTCCCAAAAGCAGTACTTGAGTCCATAGCAGCAAAACTCACAATGATCTAAGTAGCATCCTTGTCCATCATCCCACAAGTGTCAGTTGATAATTGTCCAGTAAATCCCAACCATTTTTGTTGTAGTCCCATCACTTCTGCACATGCATTCAATCACTCTAGCCTACATGTGAGAACGTTCTGGGCATTCTAGGGTTTACTGGTTCTGGAATCATGGTCACCTTGGGGAAAATAAAAACTGTCTTCAGCCTGGTACCAATGTGACCTCGGGCTCTGAAATTGCCTCTTTCCCATTGAAACATTTGAAGGCAGGATGATGGACTCAAAATTGTATGGATTCAACTGCTATACCTTTGCAATTCATAAGTATCAGAGGACAATTTTCTTAGCATACCAATACAAAATCAATCAAAAATTATTAAGAACTTACAGGAACACCAATAGAAGCAGAAAAAAGACAGTTCCTGCCCTCAAGGAGCTTACATTCTAATGGAGTAAGATAAAACATGGAAGGAAACTTAAATGGGGGACAGGGATGGAGTGAAAAGAGAAAACACCTTTGAGGGGCCAGGGTGAAGAAGGAAGAACAGTCAGAAACAGAGGCCAAAGAAGAAGGTAAGAGTAAACATGGGACTCCTGGGATGGAGCCAGAAAGAAGATGTGAAGCTAACATTCTCCCAGAGCTTTTCCCTACCAAAGATAAATGAAGCATCTACTCTGACATTCAAACTACAGATCCTATCAAGAAAAAGAGAAGATTCAAAGAAGTTTTCAATTGAACAAATTGTGGGGGATCTTCAGTGAAGGTCTTTCTCTTTGTGGGGAAAGGGGAAGAAAAGTCCAGGAGGCAGGAGAGTGGGGAAAGCCAGCAGGAGACTTTTAGCCACAGTGCAATCCAGGTCCCCACAACTTGACAACAGCAGAAGTCCCCACAGCTAGATAGCAAGCCAGCAGGGAAGAATTAACCTCAAACAAAGATTGGACACTGAGAGCACTGGGAAAAAGACAGGACTAGGTCAGAAACAAATCACTGTTAAGTCAGAACCTGGGCATAAAGAAGGAAAACAAAACCTCTGCAAAGGTAAAGCTTGGACTGCATAGGCAGCATCTTAGTCAATGAGAAACCAGGGATCAGACGCCAGCCCCAGCAAAAAAAAACAAACAAACAAAAAAAAAAGCTCTATACTCCTTATACCCCAGGAACAGACCTAAAATAACAAAGATGAGCAAAAAAGCTAACAGAATGCTCACTATAGAAAAGTACTTCACAGATAAAGCTGAGAGCAATGCCATGTCTGTGGAAAAAAGCAGTGAAAAATCATTCACAGGAGAAGTATCAAAACAGACCGTAAATTGAAATCAAATACAAAACTCATTGAATATCTTAAGAAGAATTTAAAAACCAAAGAAGAGGGGCATCTAGGTGGTGCAGTGGATAGAGAACCGGCCCTGGAGTCAGGAGTACCTGGGTTCAAATCCGGCCTCAGACACTTAATAATTACCTAGCTGTGTGGCTTTGTGCAAGCCACTTAACCCCATTGCCTTGCAAAAAAAAAAAAAAAAAAACCCAAAACAAAACAAAGAAGAGAGGAAGAAGAAAAATGGAAAAGAGAAATGAAAGTCATGCAGGAAAAAATATGAAAAATTGAACAAAGAAATCAACTCTGTTAAAAGTAAAAATAACCAACTGGAAAAGGAAACACACAGAAGTAAATTGAAGAAAATAAAACTCTAAAATTTAGAATTGAACAAATAGAAACAAATGAATCTACAAGATTCCATTAAACAAAATAAAAAGACTGCAAGATTTAAAGAAAATGTAAAGTACCTTTTAGGGAAAACAAATGACCCAGAAAATTGATCCAGGAAAGATGAATCATTGGACTACTAGAAAATTTAGATTAAAAAATAAAGAACCTGGAAAATATCATGCAGGAAATTATAAGGGAAAACTGTCCAAACCTACTAGAACAAGATAACAATAAAATCATTGAAAGAATCCACAGAACCCCTCCAGAAATAAACCCCTGGATAAAATCTCCAATGGCTAAAATCGCCGAAGTCCAGCAAATAAAGGAGAGAATATAGTAAGGAGCAAAAAAGAAAACAACTCAAATACAAAGAAAACACAATCAGACTCACACAGGACCTATCAGGCTTAACAATGAAGCATCAGAAGACCTGGAATAGCAAAGGACCTGGGATTACAACACACAATGTAATCTACCCTGCAAAATTCAGCATATACTTCAGGGAAAAAGATGGATGTTCAACAAAATAGAGGACTTCCAGAATTTCCTGACACAAAGACCAGGACTGAACAGAGAATTCTATCACCAAATACACAACTCAAGAGTTACATTTAAAAAAATGGTAAATGAAAAGGGGAAGGAAAAAACAAACAAAACAAAAATATTGGTCAAAACCATCAAATTGTAAACAACCCTAAGATGGAAGATATAACACTTCTTATTCTTTAGAACTTTACTTCTCTTAGGATAATTAAAGGGTAGAATAATAATTGAAGAGAATGAACCTAAAGGATATGGTATAATTGAGTCTTATCTCTACATTGAAGAGGTCCAAGATCACATCCCTCTGTTTGAGACAAAAAGCCCTGAAGAAAAACGGGGTGTTAACTTTAAAATTAAGTGTCTCATTATCCTTTAATCCTACTGTGTTTAGCATTTTGTCTAATGAGGGCATCATAAAATGTGAGGTACTGATTCAGTGTCTCCCTGACTTACAATTCTTTGTAAAGTTATCAAGTGAGACCTCCAGAGCCTCCCAGTACTTAGAGATCCCTAAGATTCTTACAGCTAATTAGATAAGGATTTGACTTAACCAGTGCTTCACTTAAGGAAGGGTTAATGATGAGGGGTGGGGGATAAAATGGGAAAGAGGATAGACCTTGCTTCACTTATGAAGATGTTAAGTGCCCTAGGAGGGGAGGTAAAGTGTAAAAGAAAATAGTCCTTGCTTCACTTAACAAGGGGTTAAGTATCCTGACCCTGAGAAGGGGTCGGGAGAGGACAGGTATAGTGGAGAGAAAATGAGCTTGCAGGGAGGGGCACAAATAGTTCAAGAAATGATATGATTTTGGATGCTACTTTGGTTCATGAGGAGGATTGTGTGTATTTGCAAGATACTTGAAAAAGGGGGGGTAAGGTAAAAAATGATTATAATTATAATTTGATGAAATGAATCAGTGCTGCTTACCAAGCAATCAAGGAAAAATCTATGATGATACCTTGATAACAATAAGAGCTTATCAAGCAATCAAATACTAGAACTATGATTGCTGATACCCCATTAATAGTATTAAAGCAATAAATAACACCTAGGGAAGAGACACAAAGATTTATAATTTTAGAGGGGAAAGAATGGAGAATGTGAATACTGAGTAAATTCTATTCAATAGATTTAGCCCAGAGAGGGAATAAGATATTTTCCCACTTGGGTTTAAAAAGCTAACCTAATCTACTGGGAAGTGGGGGGGGGGACTGGAAAAGGGAAAGATAAGGGGAACAGGGGTTGATAAAAGGGAAGTCAAAGGTATAAGTGAAAATAAAATTTTTAAAACAGAAGTTAAAGGGGAAAGGCAATAAAATTTTAATGAGGAGGAATAAAAGAAAAGAAAAAATATATAAAGGGAGAAAGATAGCATGGAGGGAAATGCAGAATTAGTAATTTTAACTATGAATGTGAATGGGATGAATGGTTCCATAAAATGGAAGTGGATAGCACATTGGATTAATATCCAGAACCCTACAATTTAGAACCCTACAATTACAATATTGTTTACAAGAAACACATTTGAAACAAAGAAATACAAACAGGGTAAAAGTAAAAGGTTGGAGCAAAGTATATTATGCCTCAGATAAGGTTAAAAAAAAAACAGGGGTAGCAATCCAAATGTTAGATAAAGTAAAAGCAAAAATCAATCTCATTACAAAGGATAAGGAAGGAAACTACATCTTCTTAAAAGACACTATTGGTAATGAAGCTATATCATTACTAAACATGTATTTACCTGGTGGTATAGCACCCAAATTTCTAGAGGAAAATCTGCATGAATTAGAAGGAGACATAGGGGCGGCTAGGTGGCACAGTGGATAAAGCACCAGCCTTGGAGTCAGGAGTACCTGGGTTCAAATCCGGTCTCAGACACTTAATAATTACCTAGCTGTGTGGCCTTGGGCAAGCCACTTAACCCCATTTGCCTTGCAAAAAACAAAAACAAAAAAACAAAAAAAAAGAAGGAGACATAGACAGCAAAACTTTAATAGGGGGAAATCTCAATCTCCCTCTCTCAGAACTAGATAAATCAAAAAACAAAATAAACAGGAAGGAAGCTAAGAAGATGAATGAAATCTTAGAAAATTTAGATATGATAGTCCTCTGGAGAAAACTTAATGAGGATAGAAAAGAATATGCCTTTTTCTCAGCAGTACTTGGCACCTATACCAAAATTGACCATATACTTGGTCATCAAAGCCTAATAATCAATTGCAGAAAGAGAGAAATAATAAATTTACCCTTATCAGAGTATGATGCCATAAAAATTACTTGTGATAAATGGTCATGGAAAGATAAACCAAGAACTAATTGGAAATTAAATGACTTTATCTTAATTAATGGGTGGATCAAACAGCAAATAATAGAAATAACCAATAATAATATGCAAGCAAATTTTAATAATGAGACATCATACCAAAATTTATGGGATGCAGCAAAGGTATTTTGGGGGGAAATTTTTATATCTCTAAATGCCTATATGATATGAATAAAACAGAGAAAGAGGACATCAATTAATTAGTTGTGCAACTAAAAAAACTAGAAAAAAAAACAAATTAAAGTTCCCCAATTAAATACCAAATTAGAAATTCTGAAAATCAAGGGAGAAATAAATAAAATTGAAAGCAAGAAAATCATTGTTCTCATAAATAAAACTAAGAGTTGGTTTTAATGAAAAGTCAATAAAATAGAAAAACCTTTGGTTAATCTGTTTAAAAAAAAAGAAGATAACCCAATTACCAGCATTGAAAATGAAAAGGGTGGACTAGCCACTAATGAGGAGGAAATTAAAGAGATAATTCAGAGCTACTTTGCCAAGCTGTATGCCAATAAATTGGATAATCTGAGTGAAATGGATAAATATTTACAAAAATACAAACTACTCAGATTAACAGAAGAGGAAATAAATTACTTAAGCAAGCCTATATCAGAAAAAAAATTGAAGAAACCATCAAAAAATTCCCTAAGAAAATGTCTCCTGGTCCAGATGGGTTTACAAGTGAATTTCACCAAACAATTAAGAAACAATTCATTCCTCTTCTACATAAACTATTTAAAATAATAGGAAAGGAAAGAGTTCTGCCACACTCCTTTTATGACATGAACATGCTGCTGATACCTAAACCAGAAAGAACCAAAACAGACAAAGCAAATTATAATCCAATCTCCCTAATGAATATTAATGCAAAAATATTAAATAAAAATGTTAGCAATAAGACTATAGCAAGTTATTACTAGAATAATACACCATTATCAGGTAGGATTTGTACCAGGAAGAAAGAGATGATTCAACATTAGGAAAACACAACATAATTAAACATATAAATAGCAAAATCAACAGAAAAAATAAATGCTGAAAAAGCATTTGAAATAGAGCATCCATTCCTATTAAAAACACTAGAAAGTTTAGGAACAAATGGAGTTTTCCTGAAAATAATATCTTAAACCATCAGCAATTATTATATGTAATGGGAATAAGCTTGAAACATTTCCAATAAAATCAGGGGTGAAACAAGGATGCCCATTATCAATATTACTATTTTTATCAAAATTATCTCTTATGTACCTCTTTCCCTTAATCCTTATTCTTCATATAAAAAATTACTAATCTGTAAATATATTTATCAAATTATGTATGTACAATTCTAACCTGATTGTTGGGTGATGAGGGAATGGGGGTGGCAAGGGAGGGTGATAGGAAATTTTGTAACAAAAATATATGCATGTGTATATTGATAAAAACAAATTTTAAAAAATTTTTAAAAAAAGAAATGGAATTTCCTGGAGAAAGTGATCAATCAGAGGAAGAAGTCTCAGTAGCAGAGGAATCTTCCAGGTAAGAAGTCTTGGAGGAAAAAATACAGAGCTTAAAGAAGGGCAGAGACAAATAGCAAACACTTCAGCTGATGTCTCTCTTCAGCCTCTGCCTTGGAATTCTTTTTCTCCCATTATTTACAAAATTTGCCCAGTATATCCACCTGTTTCTGTGGTCCTTGCAGCGCTGTGGTCAGAGCATTGTAGCCATCTCTAGGCTCATTGTACTGCCATCCCTCCACTAAATGGCTCTCCTACACAGAAATCCATGGTTGGAATATCCTAATCATGTTGGCATGATTCCCACTGGCCCATGCCTATTTCTGAGACTGGGATGCCAAGTCAAGCATTGGCCCCTGTCCACTTTAAGCATGCTGCTTTTGTTTTAATAATACCAATGATTGCTGTCCAAGTAGTAGATCACCATTTGTTTTCAAGCCTCACTGCTGCTGTTGCACAGACATCTATATATGGTCTAATAGATTCATTACACATGCAAGAATGTGAAAGGATTTCCTGCACTCTGAGTGCCAGGCTTTGAAGGAAAATGGATTTGAGAAGAAAGAATTTCCTATGAAGAATTATGTCAACCCAATAAGCAAGAACTGGCTTCCCAAAATTGATCAAGCAGCCTGGCCTGAAATGAGGAAAAGAAGAGCCCTTGACTTGGCGGCTGATTCTGGGGTGGACAGAGCAACCTGATAAAACTGACTTTGTGGAAGCAGAGCTATTATTGGAAGCTTATAAAGCTCAAATCTGGTCCAGGTGCATTCAAAGCTGATTTTCTAAGTCACAAATTAATTACAAGAAATTGAAATAAACTTATTAAAGGAAGAATCATTTTCTACCAGATAATGAATCAAAGATTATGAGTAAGTGGTTTTCAAAATTATATCAACAACCACATAAAACTATCCAAACATCCACATAGTAAGAAAGATGTAAATTAAAACAACTCTGATATACCACCCTCAGTAATTTATACCTATTGGATTGTCAGTTTGTTTTTTAAAGATCCAATTCAACTTGGGTGCAGCTGTGAAAAAAATAAATATGCTAATACACTGCTGATGGAGCTATGAATTGGTTCAATCTTTTTTAGAAAGCAATATTGAATTATAAAATATGTTTTATAAAACTGTCATACCATCTAACCTGGCATTCTCACTATTATAATTATACCCTAAAGAGATTATTGACAAGAAAATAAATTCTGTAAGTATAAAAATATTCTTAGCAGCCCTATTTGTAATGGGGGAAAAAAGGAAACAGAAACAAATTTGGGGCCCAATGATTTAAGAATTCCTGAACAAATGGCATATGGATGAATTGAAATATTATTTCTCTATAATTAATGATAAATTTGAATTCAAACATATGTAGGGAGAATCATATTAAGTTATTAAATGGAAAACAAAAGCAGAACTGAGAATATAATGTACATCTATTAAGCTATTTAGATAAAGACAATAACCGCACAGTTATATACACAAAGAATCTCAGAAACTTCATGGAAAGAAACAGGATTATTTTGTTATTCTTTCTTAAAGTAATTTAAAAAATATATTTTTTGTTTTTTATTTCATAAATTGTAAATAGCTATGCAATCATACATGACAAGTGTTCTGTTTTTATTATTTTCTTTTGTTTTTGTTTATATAGTTTGATACTTGTGCTTATAAATTTAAATTAAATTGAAATTTATTTGAAGAAAAACAAGAGTAAGCAAAAGACTTCACAAAAGGAGGAATTCACTACTTCCTAAAACCACTCATTCCACTTTTACACATCTCTAATAATTAAATTAGGACATTTACCCTCGAACTCTGGTCTCTGTAATTGAAGTGACACAACCTTGCTATCATTGTTACTGGAAAGATTGAAAGGGTATGTCAGTATATTGCTCTATGAATCAAATAAGTATTCTTAGAACTTCGGTGATACTCCCTTTTTGGGCTACGATGTCGATAATTGTTTTCTTTCCTTCTATTAACTGTAAAATCTTTGAGAACAGAGATTATCTCCCTTTTGTGTTTATGTCTCCAGTATCAGTAAAGTGTTTGGCATAAAGTAAAACTGGAGTTTTTGAAAGATTTTTTTTAAGTCAGTCATTCATACTTAACACCAGAATAAAGAATCATAGAACTTGAACCAAAAATGACCTGAGGCGGCATCTTGTTCTTGTTCAAATCTTTTATTGGTGTCTTAATCAAATTCAACATTAAATGACTTGGCCCAAGGTATTAATGTATTCAAAGTGGGGTTGGCATCTCTTCTAATACCAAAAGCAGTACTTCCTGTCCAAAGCTGTATTTCTCCTTCTTTTCCTATATGTCTATTGCCTCCCAACCCTCTTCCTGGAGAAATTAAAATATGCAAAGGAATATACAGATAGCAGAATATGGATCAGATTCACATAGAAAGAGAAAAATCTTGCAAAGAGCTATTGTGATTGACTCTAGCTAACTAAGCACTTGCACCAATGAATCCAAAGATCCCTTTAAGTGTCAAAGTACATGTTATGGTATTCGTATTATAATTTATTCATTCATTCAACAAACCCTTGTAGTGCTCATAAGAGTTGCAGTCAAGCCAATTTGCTGATTACTGTGCTCCTCTGAACTCACATTTCTAATTATTTCCTTCTGCCTTATGCTACTCCCCAATTCTTTATTACTCTATATTTCATTAAAGAATCTCACACCAGAGTAAGTCTTCTCATTTATAGCACTTATTCTCCTGCCAGAGTCTCTAACACATACTTTGTCAGTTAGCAGAGCCATTGTTTGCCTGCAGTAGGATCTCAATAAGCCTCCCTTCTCAAGTTCTCTTTTTCCTTAACCATCATATTAATAATCCTATAGTTGTCCTACATGAATATGCCAAAACCTGGCTTGTTTGCTAAGAACCTGACTTCAAAACAACTACAAATAACATATATATATACATATATATATATATATATACATATATATATATATATATATATATACATATATTCACACTGATATGTCATGAAGCCAACTTGTCCTTTTACATTCACCTTTACTGGAACTAGGTGGTGACCTTGGACAAATTAAGGAAGTTCTCCAGACATCAGTTTGCTTATCTTATTCCTTATCATCCTATTAGAATCATTTTAACCCAAGAAGACAATTCAGCGGGTTCCTCAGGTTCATTTGTTGCATTTGTTTGATGATTTAGGGAGTTTATATAGGGTATCAAATGAGATAATATTTGTAAAGTGCTTTAGAAACTTTAAAGCACTATATAAATGATAGTTGTTGGTTTTATTGTTATTGTATTAAATTAAAAAATTAGTAATACTAGCACAACTACTCTGAGTTATCTCAAGGCTTTAATATCAAACAAAGGAGTTTATATATTGATACAGAAGCAATCAGGAACCACTGAAGTTTAGAGAAAAGGGGAATAATATGGACATATCTGCACTGTTAAGAATAGTATATATTGATGACTATGTGAGGTATGATTTAGAAAGGGGAGATACATGAAGCAGGATGACCAATTAAGAGATCATTGCTGTAGTTTAGACAAGAGGTGATAAGAACCTGAACTAGACTAGCGGCTGTGTCATTGGCATATTATATCATAAATGTCATGGAAGTAGAAACAGCAGATTTGACAATGTAAATGTCTCTATCCAATATCCTCATTTTACATGTAAAGAACTTGAGACCCAGTATTTAAGAGCCTTGCCCAAGACCCCCAGACATTAAGAGGCAGTGGAAAAATGTGTACCCAAGTTCAAATTCAAATCCTCTTTCAACCACACTGTTGAACTAATATTCATCCAATGCTACTTTTTGTTCTCAAAGTATAGGAACTTACACATTTTAAAAATAGGAAATTTAGGACTTGTACTCTCTTAAAACCTGTACAAAAATAAATTATATTAAGATAAGGACCATTTTTTAAAGTTTAATTATGTGCTGTCCCCAGCATGACTTTATTTGCAAGACAAACATTCATAAATCACTGCTACACAAGAAAATTATTATTGTGCACATCTACTGGCATAGCTGTCTGCACTGCAGTTAATGCAGTGTCAGATTTGTACATTTTGTTTTTGTTTCCACTTACAGGGCACATGAAAAAACGACAAGGAATTGACACAGGCTAGCAATCACCATCCACAATGAAGCAGTCACTGAAACCTCTAAAACTAGGGCAGCAAGTTTGAATTGACTGAATCCCTACACTGGAGCCAGAACAAATAAATACCTCTGAGCTAGGATTCCCAGCAACGCACACACACACACACACACACACACACACACACACACACACACACACACAGACGAGCTAAAGGGAATCTCCCTCCAAAACTTGAAGATTGTCCATTTCTGATCATTAAAAAGGTTGAGGGTGAATAGGGTTACCTAAAGGAACTTTACCCTAGAGACTTAGGCAAATGGTCTTCAGTCTGTGGTCCTTCAGATAGAAAGGAGGTCATAACAGATCTCACATAAGTTCACTTGCAATACCTGCTATACGTTGCAATACAAGCCTTCTCAGAGACTCCTAGACACACACCAAAGTGTCTTCGGGACATCTCAGTCATTCTCAAAGAACACTTTGTGTCAAATTCAGGTAGATCTTATTGTTGTCCTAGCTCTGAGGTCCTAGAAAGAGAAATGCCAATGTCAGAAAACTGAAGCTTTCCAAACTAAAATCTTCCAAGCATAGAATCAGATGGTCAGGGTTCAAATCTCAGTTCTGCCTATTGACGTCATCCAAGTATTGAATTTCTGTATTCATAAATTCCATTATCTATAAACAAGGTTTGAACAAGTAATCTCTGTGATCCCTTCTAGCTCTAGAAGCATGATTCTACACTCCTATAGAGTGAGTTATAGAAAAGGAAGAGGGCAGTAGGGAGAGAAAGTAGAGTATGTCAAGTAGAATGGATAAGGGTTAGAATATAGACAGGGTGGGAATGTTTTTCTACTTTAAATAAGTATGTGAAATGTTTTTATAATTATAAAAGACTGGAAAGTATAAACTATAATTACCAGGTGGTATTGGGACTCAGAACACGTGACTGCTGCCACTTAATAGCTATAGAGGCATGAGGAAGTCCATTTATCTCTCCAAGCCTAAAGTTGTTTTTTTTTAAATCCATAAAATAGACATCCTAATATTTGTCCTAATTGGTACACCACAATCACAGGGTTATTTTGAGATTTGAATGAGATGATATATATGTGAAATCTGAGCTATTCAAAACGGATTCTCTCTGCTGTTATTGCATACTCTATTTGAATCTTTCATTATTCATTACATGTTTGTAAGCAGATGGCCAGACATCAGTAAGTAGAATCCACTTATTTTGTATCAGAGGAAGTGTTCCCCATGAGGTGCATTCTGATCAAGGTCTATATCCCTGTTTATTTTTTTAATTATAAGAATGTCTTCCCTGAAGAGTGCTGAAGCTCTCTGATTGTTAAGGTCTATTTGATAAAAATGATTGAAAGAAATCTGTGAGCAACTCCCAAATACACAGTTTTAGTTATCTATTTGTTAAATATCACTTTGGCTTAACATCAAGACCACTAGAACTGAATATTTCACCTCTTTATGGAAAAGTAAAATCTGGATATCCCAGTGAAGAAAATTCTAGATTTCCAATGAGCATTCAGCCACTGATTCAATACAATCCAATGAATATTTATTAAATGCCTATAATATATACAACAAGTTTACCAATGAAAATTAATTACAACAGAAGACCAGCAAATATATATTCAGCAAACATCTCACTTACTTATTAAGTGCTACACCTTGTAATGTCACATTCAAATATAAACTTGTTTATAAAATCTTTGGAAGAAGAATGATAAAGAGTTATGAGTAGTATTATTTTATAAAACAGAAAGAAGCAATATAGGATAAAACCAATTTAAAGGAGGTTTGACCAGACATCCAACTAAGATTTCATCCCAAGTATGGTTAAGAAATAAAAAAGGACAACTCAAAGAACAATGGAAAACGGTTGTTTTTTAATCATTATAATGCACACATCCAGACTGACTCCCAGGGATACAGAGTGCTTCTAATACATTCTAATACTCAGTCATTAACTGAGGTAAGATTTGAATGCAGATCTTTCTGACTCTGTTGAGCTGCAAATGACATTATCAGGTGAGAGAATTACTTCCATAAAAAAATCTCACAGAACAATCTGGAAATCCAGAAACTATCTCTGATGAGTGGACATGGTTTCAGTAAACGAAATGGCAGCAATGAATAGTAAACAAACTGGCATCATTTTCTCCATCAAGAATAATTAAACTGATCATAATGCTTGGACCCTCACATTGCTATCCTAGACATATTTTAAAAGGAGAAAACCCTGAAGAATTCAAACATAGGAAAAGCAGCTAGGTTGGATATATATGTAATATGATATAAATCTGTGGGCTTTAAGAGATTGATATAAAAAGTATCTGAAGGAAGACAAAAGTATCAAAATTTTAAGGGGGGGGAACATCTAACTTTAACAATACTAAAATACTGTGTCTGAAACTTAGTAGCTGCTATATAAATGTTTATTTATATAAAAAATATTGCTTTACAAATCCTTCAACAGTAAAATGTCCCCCAGTCATATATCAAAATCCTTCAGGATTCTTGGAGAGATATGACATAAATAACTATGTTCTATGACCCTCTGATCTTTAACATAAGATGGGACATAATGGAGATGTATGCTTGACAAAGTTGGGCACTATGATAGAATAAATCCAGTGCAGAATACAAATTATAAAGAGATTCTCTGTAGATATTAAGGTGCTCTTGTTTGACATTGGATTGATTGCATCAAGTTACAGAATATTACAGTCTCCTAGAAGAGATCTATGACTATTCCACATGAGAAAGATCAAGTATGAAGAATGGTTATTGCCTTTATTACAATATATATTTGGATGGAAAATATATATATATATATATATATATATATATATATATATATATATATATATATATATATACATGAAACAGAATAGATGGACCGTGAGTTTGTTGTTGCAGATCTGAAGTATAGATGGAGAGAAATTTCAATGCTCTTCTTATGACTCTGCTTCCCATGAAAGCAAGGACCCATATTTTAATACCAACATTCTAACAGTGCTTTTTTATGGTAGTGAAACATAGAATGCAACTATTCCAAGGAAAATATTGTTATTATTAACAAACATTTATAGGGCACCTATGATGTACCAGGTACTATGTTAAATGTTTCGCAAATATTTTCTTATCCTCACAACAAGCCTGTGAGATGATTGTTATCTCCATTTTAAAGATGAGAAAAGGAAACAAACAATTTTTAAAATTATTACTTAGAGGGCAATGGAGTATTTGAGAAGATTATAATGTATTATCAGTAAGGAATTCTTAAGAACAGAAGTAAATATTATCTCAGTGACTAATGATAGCAAACAAGATGGACTAACTTAAGGACAACCAGAGTATTTTACCAGTACCCTTATACTCTCAGGAGAAAGTAAGAAAAGCTTCTAACACATTTAGAAAACCTCCTGAGGCAAATTTTTGGAAGGTCATGAGCAAAAGTCCCAAAGAATGGGCATTCATATATTGGTTATAGATTCATCAAATTCATTTGATTCATTTTAATAAGTAAAAAAGATTGTGCTGTCTCAGAGCATAAAAACTTATTGAGATGTATCCCCTGCCTTAATGGGGTTAAGTCTAGTATAAACAATGTTCTCTGCTACAAAATTGTATATAGAAAAGGGAGGAGAGAAAGCAAGTGAAAATGAATAAACAAAAAACCATGATAGTATAGACATGTCTAAAAATGTTTAATGCTTAAAAATTCATTTATTGAATGCAAATAATTCCAAATTTCATTTGTCA
Organism: Macrotis lagotis; assembly: GCF_037893015.1. NCBI lineage: Eukaryota > Metazoa > Chordata > Mammalia > Peramelemorphia > Peramelidae > Macrotis > Macrotis lagotis. The sequence continues at coordinate 785,325,361 of NC_133658.1, forward strand.
AACTGAAACTTAATATGAAGCTTTTTCCAAACTATTTAAATAAAAATAAAAATACAGCTTATGTGTACAATAATAATAGAGATATAAACAAAGTATTCAATTAAAAAAAGAGGAATGATTGACAGCAAATTGGTGAAGATGAAGAAAAGCTTCATGGGGAAGATGAGTGAGGTCTTGAGGGAAGGATAGGATTTATGTGGTTAGAAAGGGGGATCATTCAGAACATACACTATAGTATGAAGAACAACACAAAGGCAGGAAAATGCAGTATGTATTAGAGTTACCTGGGAGAGATTGGAAAGGAAAAAAAGATACCAGCAACTAGCAAATACTCCCTATTCAGAAAAAACAGAGCATGTGGAGGAGATTAGAATGGCATAAAATTAGAAACTTTCAGTTGAGATGCAACATCCCACAGGGAAGCTGCAGTTTCATTGAGAAACAAAAAAAATGTGACCACAGTGATGCCTTGCCAATGCATTTGACAAAGCATTTCATGCTATTCTTTTGTTTAATTTTATCTAATTCTCAAGGTTTACATATATAAAGATGAGTTCCAATAGTTCAAAATGCTTTTAAACCACTAGGGTAAATTATAGAATCATAAATTTAGACCTAGAAGGAACCTGAAAGACACCAAGATTAACCCTTTTGTTTCCTCAATGAGGAAATGGCACATCAAGACTGACTCCCAGGGACATAATCAGAGTGCTTCTAATACATTGGAAAAGTCATTAACTGAGGTAGGATTTGAATACAGATTTTTCTGAATCTGTTGAGCTGCAAATGATGTTATCAGGTGAGAGAATTGCTTCTATGAAATCTCACAGAACAATTTGAGAATCCAGAAACTATCTCTGATGAGTGCACATGGTTTCAGTAAATGAATTGGTAACAAGTTAAGAAACGTTTGACTGAACAAAATATCCCATTGAAATCAACAAGGACTGACTTCTCCGGAACAAAACATAAGACCTTTGCCCAAAATAAATAAAATGAAAATTGGGTATACTAATGCCACAATAAGGGAAAATTGATTAAAACAAGAAAGGAGGATGGGGATGAGTGACTGTCCTGATAGAAGTACAATGCTCAAGGGTTGATTTATAAGCAATACTACCTCATACCCAAAGCTTCTGTCCAAGTACACTCCCCTTCAACTGTCCCATTATGAATATAGTGCCCAAGAGCAATAAACAACATCAAATTATAAACAATTTATATTACAGCCTCTTTCCAAGGACCCTCTTTAAAAATACAATCCTCATGAGCTAAAGTATCATTGAAAGCAAAATCACTTAAGAGCTAAAACTCAGATCATATCACAGTCAATTTATACCTACACCATTTTTCTAAATATATTTCTTTCGATTTCCCTAAGAGAAAGAGTTATCAAGAGTTAACTAACTTTTCCTCCCCCTTCCATTTACCTTTTTATGCATCTCTTGAGTCTTATATTTAAAGAACAGATTTTCTTTTCACATCTTTATATCAGTTAAGTTTGAAAGTCCTCTATTTCATTTTTTTTATCTTATTGTTTTTTTAGGTTTTTGCAAGGCAAAGGGGGTTAAGTGACTTGCCCAAGGCCACACAGCTAGGTAATTATTAAGTGTCTGAGGTCGGATTTGAACTCAGGTACTCCTGACTCCAGGGCTGCTGCTCCATCCACTGCGACACCTAGCCGCCCCTTGTTTAATTTTTTTTAGGAAAGTCCTCTATTTCAATGAAAATCTTTTGCCCTGAAAGAATATGCTGAATTTTATAAGTAATTGACTCTTGGTAGTATTTCAAACTACTTTGCCCTCCAGAAAATCATATTCCAGGCCCTCTGATCATTTAATGATGAAGCTAATATGTCCTGCTTAATGCTAACTGGTATTCCCTAGTATTTAAATCCTTTCTTTTTGGCTACTTTAAAGTGTTTTCTCCTTTAGCTGAGAATTCTGAAATTTGGTTATACTATTCTTGGAGTTTTTATTTTTGGAATCTCTTTCTGGGGTGATTGATAGATTCTTTAAAGGGCTATTTTATCTTCTTGTTCTAGAATATTATGGCAGTTTTCCCTGATAGTTCCCTGCATATAATATTGTCCAGGTTCTTTTTTTCTGATCTTGGTTTTCAGGTAGATCAATAATTCATAAATTATCTCTCTCCTGGATCTATTTTCCAGATCAGTCATTTTTCCCAAGAGACACCTTATATGTGCTTGTATTTTTTTAGCCTTTTGTTTCATTTGATGGTATCTTGGTGTCTAAAAGAGTCATTCATTCCTTTCTATTTGCCCAATCCTAGGTTTTAATGTTTTATTTTATTTTTCTAATTGGTTAATTTTTATCTTCCATGTGGTCAATTTTACTTTTAAAATCATTATTTTCTTCAGTTAATTTTTCATAATTCTCCTGCATGACTCTAGTTTCTTTTCTCCATTTTTTTTCTTCTACTCTTCTTTGGTTTTTAAATTTCTTTTTGAGATCTTCCAAGAGGTTTTTTTGTAATTGAGACCCAGTTTATCACCCCCTTTAAGAGATATTTTGTCACTGCCTTCATCTTCTGATGGTGTTTTGATGACTCCTATCTGATTAGTAGCTGTCTTTGTTTTTTGGGTGTTTCTAGTCATTTTGTCAGTTGAGCTCTGTTCCTGTTATATAGGGTGCATAGGCTCAAGTTTTTTTGCTGAGGACTAGGGTTATGGTCCCTGACTTCCTGCTTAGGCATTTTTGGTGTTTCTACTTTGCTCCCTGTGCCCATCAACTCATCAGTTTCCCAGGTCTCAAAATCATGCTCTCTGAGTTAGGGTTGGAACCCTTATTGCTAGCAGAGTTGCACCAGGACCTTAGCTTTGTTGTGGTTAATGCCTTTTGCTGACTTCCTAGCACTCCTGCCTATACTGGGCTATATTTCCCCACATGACAGACTTTTCCTGAAGTTCCTCCAAGACATTATCTCACTGAGAAGTTGTTTTACTAATGGAAAACATTCTAAAGGAGATGACATCTAAATTAGCTTTTCATGGATAAATTTCATAGGTGAAGAAGAGACACAAAGGATCAATAAATAAAGATAGAAAGTCAGGAAATCACTGGACATTTTTATATAGTGGTGAATAATCAGGTTTAACTAAAGCCAAAAGTATGTAAAGAAAACTATGAAATAAAGCTAAAAAAGTAGGAAGGAATCATGAGGACATTAAATGGTAGACAAAGAAACTTGAAGTACTTGCTAGGCACTAGGTAGGGGGGAGGTCAGAGGAGGAAAAAGAGGAAAACTTTCAATCTTATAAATACAACCTAGCATAAGTTGAATATTTTTGTGGAAAAATATATCCTAGTCATAATTCAAAATTAATACATTTGACCCTGAATTTTCTTCTACTGAGATCTCAGAATAGGAAGAAATATGGTAGTATCAAATTTCACTTCTTTAAGGAGGGTCAACTGATATCTTTTATGATTATATCTGAGCCTTTAGATAAGTCAGCTCACTTCTTTATTTCTACGAGAAACTCAAAATAAAAGATTGTCAAGAGAGCTCCAAGAAGTTCGATTAATTTCATTATAAGCCTCTAAAATTGATTTTGGAATTGATTCCACCACTTCAGGGTTCCTTCTAATGTTAATAGCAGCAAAGTCAGCAGGCTTAGCTCCTTTCTTCAACATCTTAAGGTCATCTCTGAGTCCTTCCACCTGGACCTCATTTCTAATACTTTACTGTCTCCCTGATCTTGAAGATGTCCTTGAGCCAACAGAGAACAATGACTCCCAATTACTCTTCGAAGTCAGCATTTCTTCTTCTGGTATAATGGACTTACTTTCAAACCTTTATGTCTCATATCAGTTCCTACTTGCCTCCAACACCCCCAATAGAAGCAGCAGTCAATAGGCAACAATCATTTGCAATTTGGGCAAATGATACTAGGCAAGGTAATGATCAGTGAATTAGGATGAGGTAAGATGTGGAAGGGATAGAGTGAGGGGTTTCATTGCATGTTTTATATATGTATATATAAATATGTGTGTATATTATATTTCTTTGAATTAGAGGAACATGAGTTTGAATCCCAGTCCTGCTATGTGTTAGCCACTCAGCCTTGAACCTTAATCAATCTAGACCTCATCTAATTTCAAAGGTTCCCTTCAAGCTCTAAATCCTATAATTAAATTCATTGCTCATAATTAGCAAGGTGTTGATGGTCTGCCTAGAGAAAAACAAATAGAAAAAAATATGAACTTAGAGAACATTCAAAAATACTTGAGAAAATGCCAAGTCTAGAATCTTTTGAGGTATTTGCCCTTTAAGAGCCTGAAAGAGGCATGGAAGCCACCACGTATGAGCTGGTCAAGTGTTCTTGTATTCTAGGCAATTCCTTTTAGTTGTTTTTCTTCAGGTAACCTGACTCTGACTCTGACTCAGATTTTCTACCTCCTCGGATCTCTTTTTGTTGTTGTTATTGTACAATCCACTTCTCTTTATTTATAGCAGTACCAAGCTCCATCACCCCAGTCTCTCAGCTCTCAGATTGCTATCTTGACAATACTTTTGCCAGACTTTCACATTCATCATTTTGTCTTCTTGGGTTTTCCTGTTTCATCTAGATTAGCCAGTAGGACCAAAGTTTGTTTCTTACCCTGGCGGACCTCCCCCAGACAAAACCAAATAGATACCATAGAGCTTTGAGGACCCTCCCATTTGTACCTAGCCATTTTAAAATATATTCAACAATAATATTTAGCATTTATAGAACTGAAAGGATAGTGTTATTATCACCATTTATACATAAAAGAAACTGAGAACAAATAATTTAGGTAATTTTTCCTAGGTGCATTAGAGCTACTAAATATTTGAGGCTGAATTTGAATTCAGGTCTTCCTGACTCTCAATCCCATATCTATTGTACTGACTAAACAGTTAGCCTTTCACTTAAAGACATATGTGTGTGTGTATGTGTGTGAAAGAGAGAGAGAGAGAGAGAGAGAGAGAGAGAGAGAGAGAAACAGAGAGAAACAGAGAGAGAGACAGAGAGAGAGAGTGACTAACAGGAATAGAAGTAGTGGGATATATTTCCTTCCAAGGAAATTAATTTCATTTTTGTATAATTCCAAATGTTAGGGAATTTTTTATTCTCTGCTATTGTTGTTCACTTGTTTAAATCATGTCTTTCTCCTTGTGACTCCATTTGGGGATTTCTTGCCAAAAGAAATTGGAGTAGTTTGTAATATCCAACTCGTTTGACAGATGAGGAAACTGAGCCAAACAGGTTTTAAGCCAAATTTGAATTTGGGTATTTCTGACTTCAAGTCCAGTACTCTAACCTCTGAGCCACCCACTGCTTATATTCTGCAATTTCCATTAATTATTCCTAGTTCTTTCTACTAAGAGCAATCAATTAATCAATTACTAAACATCTATCAATTCTTCCTATGCATTAGTAGACCAAGAAAAGTGAATTTATTTCTTTTTCTATATGACAGTAATTCATGTACTTTAAAAAACAACTATTGTGTTTTCTCTGAGTCTTCACTTGCCTAAAGACCTCTCATATCCAGAAATGGCATGATCCCAAGCCTCACAACATATTAGTTGCACAACTATGTACTCCTTCATCTCTTATTAAAAATTGGTGCCAGGGGTGGCTAGATGGCCAAGTAGGTAGAGTGCCAGCCCTGGAATCAAGAGGACCCGAGTTCAAATCCAGCCTCAGACACTTAATAATTACCTAACTGTTTGACCTTGGGCAAATCACTAAAACTCATTGCCTTGCAAAAAAAAAGGTGTTTAGTGCACATTCAGGGAAGTTCAAATAGCCTGATGCTATAAACAAATTCTATAAAGATCATCTGAGAAAATATGGAGTACATTTAGCCTGGAGAAGAGAAGATTCCAACATAACTAAGTCTTTAATTAATTAAAACAGAGAAATTAGACTAATTCATCTTGGCTGTATAAGGAAGAAATAGGAGCAATGGTTATAAAAGTTATAAAAGTTGAATGGAGACAGATTTTATTCAGTTTATTCAAAGGAAAACCTTCATAACACTTAGATATGTGTCTCCAAAATCAGAATGAACCTTTTTAGGAATGTGCTAAGTTCTCCAAATTTGAATAAAGGCTAGATACCAACCAATTGGAAGGGATTTTGTAATTCTTGTTCAGGTATGATTGAAACTGAAGGATTGACTCTTAAAGCTCTCAAAACTCAGATTTTGTGATACTAGGACTTGGGGATCTGCATGTCCTGGCATTCAGTTCATCAAATGGACAGACAATTATGAAGTACCTGCCATATTCAAGGCTCTGAGATAAGTTACTGCTGTTACAAAGTCAAAAAGAAAATAACCAGAAACTTCATGGGACTCCCATTGTATGGAGGGGATGCATATATGCCAGGGACATGCATTGAGGGGCTGTATATGTTTAGCTCTGGTATATATATATATATATACATATATATGTATATATATATATATATATATATATATTCAACCATTCATAATCAGAAGTAAGGTGGGACTCTGCTTCACCTGCTACCCCCCTCCCTGCAAACCCAAATACATGCAAAGCTAAATGAAAACAGGGCAATCAGAAGAGGGAAAAGATGCTAAAACTAGAGGTCAGAGAGGTTTCGTAAAGAAGCTGGCACCTGAGTTGGGAACTGAAGATGGGAAAACAAAACAATGTGCTTTTGATCATTGGGCAATGACTTTAACCAATGCAAAGTGATAGAATGTGGAATTTCAAATTTGGAGAACCAATTTATTAGAAAGAAGGCACAAAGGAAAATAATAGAAAATAGGGTAGAAAAAGTACATTTAAATCAGTTTGTAACATGCTTTAAAAAGCATGAAAGTAAGGGGCAGCTAGGTGGTGTAGTGGATAAAGCACCAGCCTTGGAGTCAGGAGTACCTGGGTTGAAATCTGGTCTCAGATACTTAATAATTACCTAGCTGTGTGGCCTTGAGCAAGCCACTTAACTCCATTTGCCTTGCAAAAACCTAAAAAAAGCATAAAAAATAGTCAGGTATTTTGTATTTTATTCTCTAGGCAATTGAGAATCAGCAAAGGTTTTTTAAGAGTTCTATGAGATGGCACTGGGAATAGACTGCTGGGCCTGAAGTTAGAAAGAGTCAAACTAAAATCTGACCCATGACCCCATGTGAGTCATTTAATACCATCTGCTTCAATTTTTTCCTCAGTTTTTCAAAATGATAGGTGTTAATAATATCACCTATCTCCCAGGTTATTGGGAGGATGAAATAAGATAATATTGGTAAAAAGTGCTTTGATAAATAAACAATAGTAATATGTTATAATCTATGATAATAAATTGAAGTGCTCTAATAAATGCTTGTTCTTGTTATTATTATTATTACTATTATTATTATCATTATTATTGATCTAGGAAGTGATCTGTACTGGCAGCTATATGAATAGTGGATAAAAACAGAAGAAACCAAAAGCAAGGAAACCAATTAGTTGTCTTTACCAAGAGTCCAGACAAGAGGGGATAAGAACCTTTTCTCTGAAGATGTTCCTATAAAAAGAAAAAGAAGGATGAACACAAGATATGGTAATTACATCAAATAGCTGTGCCTTGGTAACTGCTCAGGTATAAAGACTCAACGAGAGAAAAGGAAATGTGGACCTGAGTAATCAGATGGATAATGGGTTTCTTAACAGAAACTGGGAACTTTGGAAGAAGTACCAATTGAGGTGGGAAGGATGATAGATTGTTTTGGATGTACTGAATTTGATGTGCCAGTGAGAGAGGAAAAACAAATCCAAATACCTAAAATTCAACAGCCTAGGAGAGAGAGAGAGAGAGAGAGAGAGAGAGAGAGAGGATTCTATGCTGCAGATGCCTCACCAAGCATTGTATTACCTGAACACACATAAAATCTGATTGTCTTTTGTTGTGCTTCTGCAAAAATAAAACTGCCAAATGTTACAGTGAGATCTTTCATTATAGGAATTCGATTAATTTTACATGATGCACTACAGCAATTTTATCTGTGTACTGTTAAGCATTATCATAATTAAAACTCAATCACACCTGTCAGAATAAATGAGTAAAATTTATTTTGTGTCTCCTTGTTATTTTAAGATCAGGAACGATTGGTTACCCTGGCAGAGTCATGCCCTATGATTCCCAGTATGTACTGCGTTGATTTTATACTGCATATTATTGCGGTTGAGACAAGCTCTACTTCCTAGTCTTACAATGAATTGGAGTAGCTACAAAAAAGAAGAGAGAAAGGCACCAAGGCTTTTTAAGGGTCTCTGCCATCCAAAGAATAGGAATGAATGGGGAAAAGGATGATAACTATTCTAGTTTTCAATCTTTATGAGAGAACTCCTTCAATAAAACCAATATTGCATCCCATGTCCTGAGGTCAGAAGACTCCTTACAGAACTTACCTGGATTCCTCTTTTATTCTTCTCACAGTCTTCCTATGAAAGATGCAAGATCTGGGACTTCAGTATTTGGAAGACTTTTCTTAGTGAAGTCACATACAAGCCCTAACAGTTTGCACAGCATGTGAGACATCTTTGAGGGTAGAGACTGTGTCATTTCCCATAATTTTATCCATAGTTTCTAATCTTGGACCTTGAACACTTAAATAATATATTTGTACTTAAATAATATTTGTTTATTAGAACTTACACAGTTTGGAAAAGTTCAGTTAGATGCAGATACAGGAGAGAACTCGACAAAATTTGCAAATTTTTTTCTCCTTTGCTAAAAGATTTTGTCTCCTCTATATTACTTAAAGCTACCTAAGCCGTTGGGGTCTTCATTGTAGACATGTTTCTTGATCCCTCCATTATTAGACTATGGGCTCCTTGAGAATAAGAACTGTCTGTACCCTTCCTTTGTATCCTCAACATTCAGAAGGCAATCAATAAATGCTAGTCGACTAAGTTTCAGAAAATAAATGCCTACCTGCCATGGAGAGAGTTTTTCTGACACTAATAATATGTGAACTTATAGTTCAATGAATCCACAGCCTAGTACACTCTCCATCAGAGATCACAGCTTACCCATACCTGTGCAAATCTTTTTCATGTTCTCCTAGAAAATATTCGCAGAAATTCTTGAGTTTTGTGATCTTTAGTGCTATGCTTCAATTTATTTGCCACAGGAGTGGGACCACTTTTGAGCTAGCAGGCCTCACAAGTAACTACACCTCCTCATTCCATTCAACTAGTCACAGCTATTACTTGGAAGAGATATGAAACATACTCATGTCAAAACTTTTCTTTTTCTTTTTTCTCTCTGTTTTTCCTTGCCATGAAGAAAAGAGTATGCAGCAAAGCCTAAAACATAGAAACTTGGAAGAGCAAATACAGATTTCATTTTTATTGGAATCACTATAAAGAATCTAAATGTTTAGCAAGTTTGTGAGATTAAAGACAAAAAGAAAGCCTCTTTTGATAACTTCATTCCAAATTGTCCTGAAATCCCAAAGCCAAAAACATAGATAAAAACACATATGAATTCATCTATGTGTATACACATGTACATTCACACATACACATATGTGTGCACACTTTCTAGAAGATATTTGACTCTAAGGAAAAAGTAATAATGATGTTTAATGAGAACATACCAGATTTTACCTAAGGGTATATTTTTTAAATGAATTATTCTTTAAACTTATGGCTAATACTAATGTAAGTCTGAGGTTTGATTGAATCAATCTTCCTAATCCATTAGCCAGGTGAAAACAGCTTTATTCAATCAATCAAAGACATTTTGACTAAATGTAAAAAGAAATAAATTCAGATTGGTTGAGGAAACTCAGCTCCTGTGAAGCTTGTATAAAACTATCAACCTAGTTCATCTTTGAACTTTGCATAATCTGACCTATGAGTGACAGAAGCACAGTCCCCTGGGATGGGAGGGGAATCACTGTGAGGTGGGGGACTTCTTTATCCTTTCCTCTCATTTTCTTAGACAGAACTTTTGACTTCCCATTGTGTGCCACCAGCATCTCCATGGTTATAATAGTTGGAGGCAGTGATTGCATTGGGAGTAAAGGATAAACAACATACAGACAGACAGACACACACACACACACACACACACACAGCCCAAAAATCAGCTTGGAGACTACAAGAAACAAAGCAGAAAGCTAAACCATTCCAAAGGGGAACTTCTCCCCATGAAAGGGGAGAAGAGGATTTCTGGCAACAAAGAATTGTGAGCTAGTTCTCTTCAACATGGGTTTTCTAAATTTGAGTCCATTTTCCCTTTGGATATACCTTTGGGAGACCATGACAGACTTCAAGATGTTTATAACAACTATTTTTATTAAGATGACTTAATAAATACCCATTTCTAAATCAACTGATAATCATTGGTTGAAGCACATAGCTTGGGAATCACAAGTTATAGAATTAGAAAACTACCCACTTTCCCCTCAAAATCCCCTAGGACCTCAATCCCTAGGGACCCAATCTTCTAGTTAAATGGGAGTTGTTCCAAAGTATCATTACATTAGCAATCTATGCGATTGCTTATTGCGAGTGATAGTGAAAAAAGGTAATATGAAAAGCACAGAGTTGACTAGAAACTAACTACTCTATCCATTAATCACACAGATAGGAAATCCATCCATTAAGATCTTATGCCTATAGCCCAAGCACCACTTTTCACCTAACTAGTTACAGGAATTTATAATAATATCAGTTAGTAGGGTCAACCCCAAACTAACAAGAGATGAGACAACATCATGGTCTGTCACATTAAGTTATTGGATGTTCATAACTCTTCATGTGCTATGTGCCCACAATCATATTAGCTTCATGAACATTGCCAGGTGGGAAATTGCTGATAGTTCTAGATTGGTTTTATCATAGTGAAACAATATTGCCTGGCTTGTCTCAGACCTTAAAGACACAGTGCAAATGTTTGACCAGATACACACCCGGAGAAAGAACAAAGCAGATTCTTACCATTTATAACTTAATTTGACTTCAGTAGGATCTCCTGACATCTTCGCTTGCTTTCTCAGTAATTAACTTTCATACAATTTTGTTTTGTCCTTGGATCTGGCATCAAGTCTATATAGCGTTCTTAAAGTTACCTAAGTGGCATGATGTGCCAAACCTAGAGTCAGGAAGACCTGAGTTCAAATATGACTTCAGACACTTCCTTAGCTATGGGACTTAGGAAAAATTGCTAACTTCTTCAGTTTCCCCAATTATAAAATGGACATAATAATAGTCTCTATTTCATAGGTTGTTGTGAAGATCAAATAAAATAGTATTTGTAAAGCACCAAGTCCAGCAATCTGACAAATAACAAGTACATAATAAATGCTTATTTCCTCCCCTCCTTCTTAGAGGGAGAGAAGAAAACTTATTTGCCCTTGGCAGTCCATGACTTCCTCTGTAATCAGCAAGAGAGAAATAGGATAAGTCCATTGTGATTGAGATATCTGCTTTTCAGCTTGAAGGGACCTACATTTTCTGATTCAGCATTCTGTTGAAAGTAAAGCATTTGTGTCCCCATTTTGCAGATAAGGCTATTGAAGAACCAAAGTAGTTTACTTTATATAGTACTTTAAGGTTTACAACCAACTCTATGGGTAAGTAATGGAAGTATATACTATATCCCTTTTTACAGTTAAGGAAACCAAAACCAGAGATACTGTGGTTCACCCAAGAAACTAAGGTTGAGGAGAGACTAATCCCTATTTCTCCTATCCTCTGGGGTAGTATACTTCCTCTTTTACTGTGACATCCTCGGTTCTAAAAATCAGGGTCTTTACATTAATTATTCAAGCAAAAACAAACACACTCAAAAAAACCCACTGATTTCATTTCCCTGCACAAAGAACTGTGGGAGATACAATAACAGTTAAGACACCATGGTATTGAGAAACTTGCAATAACAAATGGGAACCCCCAAACAAACCATGAACAAACTAACCAATAACCAACTAGCTCCTTCCCTCTTCCTGCCTCAGGACCTTCTTTTTCCTTTCGTGTTGGTCAGTTCTCACTCTTAAGGGGATGATTGGTGGCTAGATGCTCTGTGTAGAAAGCAAAGGGGGTAAAAGAGAAGAAATCACTCCCACTGTGATGACAGAGAGAGATGTCCTACCTCTCAAAGTATGAATTGATACCCAAGAAAACAATTCCTGTATCTTCCCCCAGCAGTTAAAACATGGATCCTTTGGAGCCAGACAGTGACAGATGTCCATCTATAAATCACTCTGCTTCTGCTGCAATGTTCACTGATACCTACCTGCCTATGTTTATGCCTAACCAAAGGGGGATTTCACCAGGGCACAACCTAGACATGATGATATTGTTTTTTTACATGCAGTGTCCATTTTGACAGTGATAGGAAAAGGATCATTTCATTTTTTAGATGCTGATATTTTCATACACATACATATGCACACATACACACATACCTCAGTCAATAACTGCATCCATTTGCTGTAGATATTTCAGGAAACAAAATAGGGTTTGTTTTGATTTCCTACTTTTACTGTCATTCCTTGTGGGGTTTTTACGTAGCATCAGGTTTTGAAAATCAATGCCATGAAACCTCAAAACTAAAATACTTCTCAAGCAGCATTTGCCCATACAGCAGACATATCTGACTATTTATATCTATGGAGAACAGAGGCAGAGGATTTATCTCATTTTACTACCCCCTCCTTTGGGGATTGGTGGCACAATGGGGAGACAGGGAGGAGGAGGAGGAGGAGGATGACTACCATAGCAATAAAGATTGCAGATATCATTTATAAAATACTCTAAGATTTCCAAAGGGCTTTATATACTGGTGCATCACAACAGCTTCACAAGGGAAACCTCAGGTATAACAGGCTTAGGAAGCTTAAATGATTCACCTGTGGTCATGCATCTAGTAAATCTAGTAAAAGGCATTTTAATGTCTTTTTTTTTAAAATCAAAACCTTATTTAATAAAAATTAGTACTTACACATAACACTGACTTCTAGCTCTAGAGGAATTTCTCTTGAGGCTAATGCAGATGTGGCAATATATCAGCACTTTATCACCCTTCTTAAATGAATTGAAGTTTCTGTCTTATTGTTTTATCTCATCTTGACACCCCCCCCCATGCTAGAGAATTCTTCTAACAAGGTTCAATTCATAAATTTGTCAAGTTTGAGTTGTTCATTAGGGTGCCAAGGATTTTATCTCTCTCTTAATGCCACATGCAATCCCCTAATTGGATCATTTGGCAAAGAAACTTCAACTGATCTTAAAGGTTAATAACATCAAATTCAAGATTCAAATATTCTTAAAGAACTCTGTGATTCAAAATGACTAATATGGAGATATGTTATGCATGATTGTACATGTATAACCTATATCAGATTGCCTACTTTCTCAGGGCTAGAGGAGGGTAAGGAAAGAGAGAGATAGAATTTGGAACTCAAAATCTAAAAAGTGCATATTTAAAATTATTTTTACACGTAATTGGGGGAAAATAAAATATTAACTGCAATTGAGTTTGGTGTGTATAAGGAAGAGTTGTTTATAGTAGTCCTACAACATTAAATCATTAATTTTTCACCTAAAGTTAAAGTGTGATATACTCAGTCCAACAGGGAAGAGAGGCCACGTCTCCAAGAGTGATAGCAGGCCAGGAGCAGAGTATGAGGCAGCATTTCAATTTGGGGGACTGCAAACTGAAGGTGAGTTATGCTGCACAGCTGTTACAAGAATTTTGTCTGTCACATCTTTCGAATTTGCCTGGCCATTAGCACAAACACCCAACCCCCTGAAGCCACCAACACACTTATAGGCTTGATTGATAATACATTTGACATCAGCAGTTGTGGTAATTATTGGAAAAAGTTGCAACATCTTCTAGAAAGGAACTGGAGTTCAGCTCCTATGGATTATTTTTTCAGACAATTAATATTTTAAAGTAGCTACTAGACTTCTTCAGAGTCAAAAGGGAATACAAAATGGTATTCCTGGGATGGTTCCTGGCACTCCCAGTTGGATTCTGTTACATCCTTTCTAACCATCACGAATATACTTTCATTACTACATGATGTGACCAGGAATCAAATTAAGCTGTGCTAGCTATCAGGTAGACAGGCAATGAGAATGATAGCCTCATCTTTATATTGCTCAAGGCTGCAACCTAACAGCAGCTGACACTTTGCAATACAGTACTGTGATTACAAAAAACTAAAGTAGATGGAGGTGACTAGGCCAACCCTATATAATTGATTTTTCCAAGGAGGTACTTGACCTTTTTCTTGGTCTGATGCCTGCCTGACCATAATATAAATATTTTGTCTGAAGACCATAGCTCAGTCATTGTTAGCACAGCACATACTGGTAGGCATCAGCTCACATGCCAATAACCTTTGTGTTGGGTCAGGTCTGGGATCATAGAGAATTATCACCCTTGCATAATGTTGGAGGAAGGGGGCAACCCAGGAAAATGGTATTTTAGTGTGACTTGTGAATAACTAAGATTCCACAGTTCAAATGCCATAGGGAAATTCTCATGCCTGAAACAACTGAGAATTGTATTTTAAAGGATGTATTATCAAGAGATTTCTGAGAAACAAAAATTTAATTAGTACTATTAAGCATTTTTTAAGTGAATTTCTGATCTGGAATGATATTCTCAAGGTCATCAGACCTGAATTCTGAAAGACTCATTTCCCTGAGTTCAAATCTAATCTCAGAGACTTATTAACTGTAATACTCTGAGTAAGTCACTTAACTCTGATTGCCTCAGTTTCTATATCTGTTAAATGATCTTGAGAAGGAAATGTCAAAACATTCCAGAAACTCTGCCAAGAAAGCACTAAATGGGATCATGCAGACTTAGACAAGACCAGCAAAAGACTGAACAACAATGATACCCTATTCTACTTTTACTCTTCCCCAGCTATAGAAATGCTGAGGCAATATTAACTTTAATATTTTTCATCACCCTGCCATTCCATGTATATATTCAAGGATTGATGGGAAATGACCAACTGAGGAGGGTTGCTACATGCTGCTCATAATCTCATTGAAGCATCATAATCAACCAGGGATAGAAAATGAAAATAACTACAATAAAATAATTAGGTATTAGAGATTCAGGTTGCATAAAATAAATGGTAAGCTCCCTGGTAGTCCTTGCATCTTGGCTTCCCAATCATAAATAGGATCTCCTAGCCTTCAGTCACTGCTCTACAACCAATATTTCTATTCATTTTGCATTGAAAACTAGTGGTTCAGAGACATTCTGATAATTCTCCAGGCTGGCTTATCCATTCATACACTTACTCTCTTCCAAGAACCTCACCTCCTTAAGGAAAGCTCTTTTCCAAATAGGGCTTTTCCTATTCCCTAGTCAATTTTGCCATTACTCAGATAAGATGTATATAGTTTAACTCCAAAAATAGACTTATTAAAATTACAAAGGATCCACTTTCCTTCATATTATGCATAGATTCTATGTGATTCCCAGACCTGATCCAATACAAAGGAGTGATGAGTACAATATGTGCTCTGCTAATAGTGACTGGGTTCTGCTCTGTCAAAATAATGCTTATATTGCCCGGGTCAGGTAGTCAACTAACGAAGAAGTAAGTTAAGCATCTCTTTTGAAGAAACCATGGAACTGTGATGCCTCAGAACTTTAAGGAAATGGAAAACATACAAGGCATGGCTAGGAATTCTGAAGAACATAAGAATCTCTGAAAGTCTACAGCTGGTGCATTTATCAGAGAATCTTCTATGATTCCTGGCCCAGTCCAAGATGTTTATAGAGTTCCCATCTTGATATTCATTGGAATACTATAGACCTTACTAGTGCCACCAACCCTTTCTCTCACTGAAAATGAGATTATTACCAAATTGTTTTAGGAAGATGTTCCATGTACTCATTTGCACACATACATACATACATATGACAATACACAAAAAGGTCAATAAAGCAGATTGATTCAGTTAATTTGTTAGAAAGTTAGAAAAAATATAAAAGTCTACTTTGGCAAGAAATAATCAATGGATGGCCTTTCTGACACCATAGGGAAGAGATCAGCAAGATCCCCCAAGAAAAAAATTGCCCAGAGATGAAGGTGATACATGCAACATTGCCATAAAAGTCATCTCTTACAGACCATAACATCCTCCTCTGCATCCTGACCTACACATACTTATTTTGTAAATTGACTGGTTTAGGAAGGAGCTAAGCAGTCTTGGAGATGGACTTTTGTTATTGTTTCTGTTTTCTGGTTTTTTTTGGTCAAAGATACTAACATTGTTTGCTATTTCCTCCTCCAGCTCAGTTTTACAGATGAGCAAACTGAGGTTAAACTGGATTAAGTGACTTGTCCACACTCACACAACTAGTAAGTGTTTGAATTCAGTAAAATTAGTAAGACTGACTCTAGGCCCCATAATCTATCCTCTGTATCACCTAGCTTCCATGAAGATGGACCTATTTGCAATCAAAGCTACATTTGAGATCTAGAAATCAGACTTCCAAGGGAATATAATATCCCTGCACTATCCATATTGAACATAAGAAAGAAAAGTCATATCTGAACATTTATTAGTTGAAGCACTGCTAAGTTCTTCCACAAGACCAAAACCTTTCCCCTAAAAGTTTAAGCAACTTTGATTTTGTCAATATGGACACATCTTCTCACTGATGCAGATTTTAACCTGTCTAAGATTTTAGATAGTCTTTTAGCATTGTCATGGTGGGAAAATTCATCACCCAGCAACCCTAATGGTGATGAGTATGAAAACTTATCTAGACTTGTCCTCAAAGAACAGACACTCATCTATCATCTGACTGCAAACTTGACAGTTGCAGAAGCTCAACTAGAGCTTTCCCACCAGTGGCAAGTGGGAAGCATTCACCACAGGGCACAGTTCTCCACCCATAGTGCTGTATAGTGTTACAGCAATTTAAGTTTTGCAAAGGACATCACATTCATTTTCTTATTGAATACTCATATCAGCTAGTATGGTAGGTGTTTTCATTATTCCCATTTTACCAACAACAGGCCTGAGGCTGAGGGGAGTAACTTTCCTAATGTTTGAGGAGGAATTTAAACTCTGGTCTCTATGACTTTACACACTATACTTCACTACATCCAAATGGTAAGTGAGTGTTCTCTCATATCATCTCCAATTTAGTTAATCTCCCATTTTTCAACTGCTCTGTTTCAACTGCAAACTGCTTTTCAGTTTAAAAAAGGATCACTATAAATTAGAGAAAATAGAATTCAAATCTATCCTAAGATAACTAACAGTATGGCCCTAGGCAAATTACTTAACTTCTCCCTGCCTCAGTTTCCTCATACATAAAATGGAGATAACAGCATCTCACAGGGTTGTTATAATAAACAAATGAGATAAGATTTGCAAAGCACTTAATACTATGCCTAGCACTCAGTCAGCTTACTACTTGCTTGTTTCCTTCCTTCCTTCTTTTCTTCTTTATTTCCTTCACTTATCCTTCTTCCTTTCTCCCTTCCTTCCTTCTTTCCCTCCTTCCTTCATTCCTAGCTTCCTTCATAAGTATTCAATCCTTCAAGAATATTCAATAAGAAACTGCATAGTGCCACAAATGCAATAGTCAGACAAAGGGACCAGTAGTACAACATTATTATATCTTCTACTCACAGAATGACCAGGTTGCCCTATTTACTATAGTATTATGATAATAAATTATTCCAGATATAAATAACATAAATAAACCTCCCCAGACCATAGACATTTTGATTAATTAGGTTTTTGATCTCTTCTTTTTCTTACTCTATGCATTGCAATTCCTCATCCAAGGATAACTTCAGAGAATTTGAGGTAGCACATATTTACTTTCAGTAGTACCATTGTTCTTTGCCATGACAGGATAGAGAGCCATGACAGGATAGAGATGACTCATGACTCACAAACTATACATGCCCTCACCCATCTTTACTAATTATGAAATAAGAGGAATACATTTCTCAAGATACCCTTGACTCAAGGGATAATAGTCAAACTTCTAGTACTTAGTAGTAAAGGTACAGAGTCGAGTAGAGGGCATAGGAGCTGTCACACTCTGGAATTGACCAATATTATCCTACCAATCTACCATTTCAAGGTCTGAAGAGGCATTTTTTGGATGGAATAGATGGCCTAATGGCCACCTGAGCTGAGTCAGAATAAGAAACGTTCTCTGTGACTACAATGGCAAAACAATATGAAGCAGAATCAAAGAACCCTGACTGAAGTTTGACTGAGTCAAGTTGAATCATATGATCAGCTCCCTGAATTTATGATTTCTAACCTTATATTTAACTCCCAAGAATCTGAATCCCTGGAAAACTGAGGTTTAGTTTACTAACCTAGTTTTCTAACTAAAGAGGGTTAAATTACTTGCCCAAATATGAGGACAAATATAAAATCCTGAAAAAGAGTCTTCCTGACTCCAGGCCTGGCACTCTATCTTCTGTACCACCTAGCTCCCCATTTTAATCCATAGTCTCTCTTTAATATTATTTACCATTGCTTTGTTCAATAGGTTTTTCTATTTCTTCCTAAACTACACCTACATCTTTTATCCCTCTCCAATTTTATCCATGTACTCTGTCTTTAATATATATTTTCTCCTAATTAGTTGTCTTCTTCAATATTCTGCATGCCTCTTTTACCTCTACCTAGCTTCTCTCTTTGCCTTCTCCACTTAGAACAAGTCTCCCCTTTCCAAAGAAAGTAAGTAGGAATTTAATTCTGACTAAATCATTCAATTGACAAACCACCAAGTTTGGATTCATCCCATTCTGGCTTAAAACAAGAAATTGCCTTCAAGTAATTTAATGTCAAACTAAACAGCAGCCAAGGTTTCTGAATAGATAAATGTATAATTGTCCTGGTGATTCTAATAAAGGCATACATAAATATGTGTTTGAACATAATGCCATTATTGCACTGTAAAATTATCGTGCCCATTAATAATGACTGATTGTCAGAATCTGTTACAAATGTCAAAATCAATAACTTGAGCATATTTCATTCTGAGTATAGCAATAGACAAGGGATTTATTTTCAAACATTTTATAGATTGCAATCAGGAAATGATTAAAGGATTTGGAAAAACTATACCTAATAGCTAGCTGCAAGTGAGAGAAAAAGAACATATTTTGTGAAGCTTAACATCTAGCGTATTTTCTAATAATAAAATTTCTTAGAAGGATTAGCCAAAGGCAAAATTGTGAAATAAACAGTTGAGTTTAGAGACAGTTTCCTTTCTTTAACTGTTTTCCTCCTTTCCTTTTGGCTCCCTGCTTCCCTTAGGAATCCAATAGTTCAGATTTATTCATATTTCCCAGTATTAAAGTCTTCTCTCTATAAATGATGATGATGATGATGACAATATGAAATAATAACAAAAGTTCACATTTATGTAATACTTTCACTCATAAAGCATTTTACTTACAACTCTGAGAGGGAGGGAATGCAACTATTTTCATGCCCATTTTGTAGTTGAGGAAATAGGATGTGAAAGTTGAATTGATTTGCTTAACTACACACTGCTAATAAGTGTAAAAAGAATATTTTTACCTAAATTTTTCCTCATTCCACATCCAGTTCTATATTATGCTGTCTCTCCAGAGTCAGCAAATGATTCTTCTATATGATAGTTATCCAGGCCTTAAGGACTATCATATTTCTCCCTGGTTGTCTTTTATGTAGGCTAAAGCTACTGACTTCCTTCAAGTAGTTCTCATAGAAAATGAAGTCCCCTTACCATAGCAGTCACCATTTTCTGTAAGTATTTTAGTTCTGTAATGGTCCTCCTAAAATGTGACTTCTAGAACTAGATCCATTATTCTGAATATGATCTGTCCAGAGCAGGTCAAGTAGATGGGTTGGTCATCTCCAGTCATCTTGATTTATTTCTTTTCACTAGACTCTGATGGTCCTGGAGAAATGAATGAAATTGAATTGAAATGAAATTTTGCATGACTCTGCCACACTTAAATACAAATCACTGGGATGTCAAGACATCACCCTCTCATATTATTTGTCCCCTTTGAAAACAACAACAAATAGTAACAAGTAGACGGGACAATTGCTCTCCTGTTCTAGACACTCTAAATATCTTACTGACTAATAAGCCTTATTGTGGAGGGAGTAAGCACCAAAAAGAATCAGATAGCTCCTCCCACTATCAGCCCCTCCACAGAGTGTGAATTCATTTGACATAGTGTGAATACCCCATAAAAGGTCTTCATTGCCCTTCAAATATTTTCTTAAGTCCCCACCACACTCATCACAGTGTGCTAATGTGTCTTGCAGTACAATAGACTTTAATACATAATTTGGACCTTAGACTTGAATTTTAAACAGACAGATATTTGACCTAATAAGGAAAAAATTCCCTAAGGAGAGACCTTTCTATGAGAAAGGAAGCTAGAATGAGCAGGAAAGTCCACAGGATAAGAAAATTCAGAGACAAGAGATGAGCTCCAAAAGTCCAGGAGAAGAATATCAGAGAACTAAGATACAGGAAAAGCAATTTAGACTTCCTGAAACAAGAAGAAAAAGAAGTCCACAGAAATTGGACTGCTTGAAGACCTTAAGTGAGTTCTATATATTCTTTCAGAGTCTAAAGCAAGTATTCTATACATGAATGGTATGTTTCAAAAAATATTTTGGTAGCTCTCTACATAATTGGATTTCAATATAATTTGTAATCCTATATATTTTATGCACTTGAGAAAAGGACCCCAAGGTTTCACCAGAGAGATCTGTGACACAAAAAAAATTTGGAGTTCTAAAAGAACTGACTACAATCTCCTGTGAACAATTTGACTGACAGAAAATTGGAAGAAAACACAGAACTTTCACAAGAAATAAGAAATGTATTTGGAATTTCCACAAAAGAAGGAAGGAGAGGAGAAAGGGATAGTTGACCTCATAACCTTCCAAAAGAAAAGAAGGATCAACAAGTGTTTGTCCTGAGAATAATGCAGACCTATTTCATTGCTTTGCATACAATCCAAAGGGAAGGAGGGACCCACAACAGGAGGAATGGGTTGCTTGATGTCCTCCAGAAAAGGAAGGAAAATGTTCCTGACTTTTTACTATTCCTTTTTTTATTTTATTTTTTGTTTTATATATTATTATACCATTGTCTATGGTACTTTTTATCAAAATGTGGTTACCCTGTTTATCTCTTTTAATTTTATATATATATATATGTGTATATATATATATATATATATATATATATATATATATATATATATAGTATGTATATGTGTGTATATACATATATATTTGTATATGAGCCGTAACTTTGTCTATCATAATTGCTATCTCTTCCTTTTTTATCTCAACCAAAACATAATAAATTCTACTCCGACCCTGTATTTATCTCTCATTTTAACTCTGTTTATTTCTCATTTTAAATGTATTTCTTGAAACAGTACATTTTGGGATTCTGATTGTTAGTCCATTCTATTGCTTACATTTTATGGGTGACTTCATGCCATTCACATTCAAGGTAATAATTGCTTTTTATGAATTTCTTTATAACTTATTTTTACTCACTCCCCCCTTTCTCAGGCTCTCTTTACACCCTATCCCTATTACCTTATCTTCCCCCTTTACTATATTATTTCTTTTTTTTTGCCCTACTTTTTTGTATGCTCAAAACACTTTTAAATTCAATCCCCATTATTTCTTGTCTAGATAATTAATAAATAATAAATCAAGCCCTAATCTGAACTATTTGCTAATTCTCAAGGCATAAAGCTCACACTGGAAATTTAACAATCAGCTCTCTCCAGTTCTGACATACTCTGGTATCACACACACACACAACAATACTTGTTCTTTATGTTATTACTAGCTCTCCCCTATCTTTTTTGCCTTATCCTCTTAATCTTAATCAGTGCCCGCTTCTACTCTGTCTCCCAATCTTCTCACCTCTCTAGAAGTTTAGAAAACTTATAAACCTGTTTAGATATATACATTGTTTTCTATTCAACCCAGATGAGAGTAACATTCCAGTTTTACCAGCCTTCCTCTCTGATCTGCTTCCTCAATATTAATTTCTTTCATGCCTCATTTAATGAAATAATTTCTCCATTTTTCCTTTTTCAATCTAATTTTGTTCCTTAGAATCACCTCATCATATCCAAAGCCATCTCAACTTTTCTTTAAAACTATTTTAGACATGATAACATTTTAAGAATACTGTTACTAATAATAACAAATAATTACTAATATTGATAACATCTTCATATATTATAAATAAACAGTCTGCCCTTAATCTTTGCCTTATAACTGGTCTTTAATGATTACCTTATATTTCTTTGGGATCTTTTATATTGAACTTTTCATTGAGTTCTGGTCTTTTTGTTACAAATACCTTCAAGTTTTTCAAATCATCAAATTTCCATTGTTTTCATTCAGGATGAGTTATTCTTGGAAGCAATGCCAGTTCCTTTGCTCTTAAAAAATACTGTTCCATGACCTATGGTCTTTTAGCTGCCAGGTCTTATGAAATCTTGATTGCTTTTCCACAGTATTTAAATTGATCTTTGCTATTGTTGTTGTTGTTTGCATTATTTCCTTTTTAACTGGGAATTTTGAAACTTGGCTCTGACATTCCTATAAACTTTCTTTCTATGTTCTTTTCATGTGGTAGTCTGTGGATTCTATTTCTACTTTTTCTTTCTTGTTCTAGAACTTTAGGATCTTTTTCCTTAATGAATTCTTATAATATGTCCAGATTATTTTTTATCACAACTTTTAGGTAGTGTGACAATTCTAATATTGAATCCTGACTGTTTAAGAATTTATGTTTGAGAAGATCTTGCATAAAATATAACTTTTGTTTACTTGAACACTTGCACATGATATGAAAATCTTTGTAGAGTGAGGAAAACTTGGCCATATTCTCATACTGCCAAGGGAAAACCCCTGGTGAACTCAGAAGTCAGAGACTTTGCAAAAGAACCTGAAAATTTTTCCCATGTCCAGGGTCAGAGGTCAGGGACACTGAGTGGTAAATATGTTATCTAATGCTACCCTTCTCTAAGCAATATTTGCATATTAATAAGGAACAAAAAGAACACCTTCTTTGTTGTGGAATTTCACACATCAAGTAATTGGAAAGAAGATGCTTGAGTAGCCTCAAATAACAATCTTTTAGCAACCACTTTCATCATTACCTATGAGTGATAACCTTTTTCTGAGGTTCTGCATTGAAAACTTTCCCCATATTAGTATCTACAGTAAAGTATGGTCTCTGGAAATCAATAGAGAAATATTTATTTATTTTTAAGGTGTTTTTTTTTTTTGGGGGGGGGCAAGGCAATGAGGTTAAGTGGCTTGCCCAAGGCCACAAAGCTAGGTAATTATTAAGTGTCTGAGGTCTGATTTGAACTCAGGTCCTCCTGACTCCAGGGCCAGTGCTCTATCCACTGCACACCTAGCAGCCCCAATAAAGAAATATTTTAACAGCCACATATGCTTCTCAAAGAGCAAGCATAGTTGTTCATTTACACAAATACACCCATTGAAGGTAGGAATTTTATTCTATTTCACCAAGTACTCCAATTCTTAAAATGAAATGAAATTACAAAATAAGAATACTGTTAAGTGTTGGTTAACAGATAGGAAAATGTGAATACGTGAATTTAAACAAGAGATTGACTGTCCTATCATTAGAGGCACCTGGATTTTCACATTGT
Source organism: Macrotis lagotis (assembly GCF_037893015.1). Classification (NCBI taxonomy): domain Eukaryota; kingdom Metazoa; phylum Chordata; class Mammalia; order Peramelemorphia; family Peramelidae; genus Macrotis; species Macrotis lagotis. The sequence continues at coordinate 785,349,069 of NC_133658.1, forward strand.
TAGAAAAAAAATGCTTGACACAATCCATTTAAGGCTTAACTGAATAAAACTTAAATTGAAATGCATTCAAAGGCAATTGATGGTTTCAATGTTTGGACAGCTGTGGCCATCTTTGATAGGCAATATGATAAGGAAAGTTATGACCAGCAGTTTGCCATTATGTATTTAGCAACCAGCTCTCCAGGACCAAAAAAACTATATGCTCAAAACACTTTTAAATTCAATCTCCATTATTTTTTGTCTAGATAGTTAATAAATAATAAATCAAGCCCTAATTTGGAGTATTTGCTAATTCTCAAGACATAAAGCTCACACTGGAAATTTAACAATCAGCTCTCTCCAGTTCTGACATACTACCAGTATCACACACATATATACTTATTCTTTATATTATTAACAGCTCATAATTATAAAAATTTAATCTAGAGTGAATAAATAGTTTTTATTAACTTCTCTTCAGGAAAAAGCCTAGCTCCTTTAGCAAGAAAAGGCCCAGAATTGTGACAATGTCCAGACTTATATACAATTTGAAAGGCTTTCTCCTTCCCTCTGAGCCAGCCATTGATCTGAATCATCAGGAATGCAATCTACTCCATAGACCCACCCCCATACCACTTTTTAATATGTTTTTTTCTGCTCATAACATCAGAGCATGTTATGTTGATGAGCCTCAATTGTCATAGAGGGAATGTATAGTAATATATATGAACCTCCTTAAGCAAGCACATGTGTCACTTTGATCTTATGAGATTTACCAAATGAAATAGTATGGAGGGAGAAAAGGAAAGGGTTCAGAAGAAAACCTTCAGGAGACCTATAGTTAGGCATGATCTGGAAAAAGAGACAACAAAAGAATTTTTTTTCAAAAATAATATAAATTTCTCAAAAAAGAATTTTAGAATACCCAAACCCAAATTAGTTAAATTTAAAAAAGAAAAACAGGAGCTGTTTAAAGAGACCAGTCTAACTAACAATGAACACATCAATTTAGTTCCCAGGAGATGTAAAATCTTCCCTCTAGGTATTTTGTAAAGTGATTTTAGATATGTACCATTACTTCCTCTTCAAACCACACCCATACCAGCTCCTTTGACAAATGTAATCAAATCACCACCACCACAGAAGGAATGTGTTGACCACCATCTTTGTGACTCCTAAGACCATAAATCATTTTCCTAGTCATCATTTTTCTGTATGTGCTGTTTCTTTCCTTAGATTTTAAGTTTCTTGAGAACAGAAACAATCATGATTTTATATTCAAATCCCCAGCACATATGTGCTAGTTACTAAAGGTTTTTCTTTTATTCATTTACTCATTCCATAACCTAAAATTCTAGAGTCAAATCAACAAGTCAAGAAGTATTTATTTAGTGGTCTTTATAGGTTGCAAATAGAAGGATAAATAATCAATTGCTCTCAGGGACCTCAAAATCTAATGGGAGAAACAACATTCAAACAACATCGTGCAGAGAACATATATAAATAAATTGGAGATAATCACCAGGGAAAAAAAGCAACTAGTCTTAAGGGAGATAAGGAAAGGCTTCCTATAGAAGGTGGGATTACTATGGAAGGTGAGATTTCATCTGGGATTTGAAGGTAGCCAGGGAAGCCAAGAGGCTAAGATAAAGATCAAGAGAGTTCTAGGGATAGAGAAATACAAATGAAAATGAATGCAGGAGCATCAAGAAGACTAGTGTTACTGGATTGTAGAGTATGGAGGGGGGAGTAGGGCAAGGTGTCTGAAGGCTGACAAGATAATAGGGAACCAGGTTATAAAAGCATTTGAACAAAAAAGGAATTTTATATTTGATCCTAAAAGTTATTAGGAAGCCACTAGAGTTGATTGAATAGCTAAAAGACAAGATTTGTACTTTAGAAAGATCACTTTGACAGCTGAGTGAATAATAGTCTGGATTGGGGATATTCTTTTTTTGCAAAAGTTCATATATAGGGGCGGCTAGGTGGAGCAGAGGATAGAGCACCAGCCGGGAGTCAGAAGTACCGGAGTTCAAATCTGGCCTCAGACACTTAATAATTACCTAGTTGTGTGGCCTTGGGCAAGCCACTTAACCCCTACTACTTTGCAAAAAAAAAAAAAACCTAAAAAAAAAGTTCATATATAATACGGTGAAGTACTATATCAGAATGATGGTAATTTCAAAGGAGAAAAAGACTGATGTTACAAAGGTAAATTAAAAAGAATTTAGCAAAAGATTAAATATATGGATGGGGAGAAAGCAAGGAAGCAAGAATGAGACCTGGATTATGGACCTAGGTAACTGGAAATATGTTAATAATTTGTGATTTGTGGGAAAGATGAGTTCAGTGTTTAAGATACCTAAAAGGAGGGGAAGACCTATTTGTACACAAATATTTATTATAGCTCCTTTTGTGGTGGCAAAGAATTGAAAATTGAGGGGAGGCCCATAAATTGTAGAATGGCTGAACAAGTTGTGGCATAAGTATGCAATGGGCTATAAGAAATGATGACCAGGCAGTTTTCAGAAAAAAATTGAAAAGACTTACATGACTGATGACGAGTAAAGTGAACAGAAGTAGGAAAATACTGTACAGAGTAACAGCACCATTGTGCAAAGATCAACTATGATGAACTTAGCTCTTCTCCACAATGCATGATCTAAATCTCATGATGAAAAATGATTTCCATATTTAGAGAAAGAACTGATAGAATCTAAATGAAGACTGAAGCATACTCTTTTTACTTTTTTTGGCGGGGGGAGTTGTGGTTTTTTGTTTTGTTGCTTCTTCTTTCATTACCTGACTAATAAGGAAATATGTTTTACATTATTGCACATGTATAACCTATCAAATTGCTTGCCATCTTGGGGAATTGGGGAGGGGTAGGGAAAGGGTAAAGGGAGAAAAATTTGGAACTTAAAATCCTATATAAATGACAATTGAAAATTTTCTTTAAATAGAATTGGCAAAAATAAAATAACACACATATACCGCAAACAAGATGTTTATGGGACAATCAGTATGAGATGTCCAGTAGATGTGAGACTAAAGATAAGAAAGAGATTAGGATTGGATAAATATATCAGAAAATCACCTGAGTAGAGATAATTGAATTCATGGAAACTAATGAGATCATCAAGTGAAATGGTATAGAGGAAGAAGAGAAAAGGGCCCATGATAGTTTTGAAGGATACCCACAGTTACATTACCTGACCTAAATAAATCTCAAGCAAAGGAGATATATAGTCCAAAGTAAACAAATCTCTCAAAAATGAAATTCTGAATGCCTAAACATGAATTAGTTAAATGAGGAAGAAAAATGGGGAGCTACAAAAAAAGACCAGTGTGACTGCACAATGATACATCAAATAATTTGGCTTTCTTAAAGAACATGTAAAGAAGGTAGAAGCAAGAATTAGTAATTGTTGGTGAATATAAAAGAATAGACTGGTACTTTAAGAAGTGTCAAGAATATAATTATAGATCCTAACTATCCTGGACTAAAGCCTAGAGTGAGCTCAGACTGGAGATGAATGTTAAGAACTTAAAAGGTCTTTTTTAAAGCTATGTTTAGTGAAGAGAGACCAACTAGAGATAGAACTATTGCTTGGGGTGGAAAAGATTATGAAAGTGGATTTAAAAAAAGGAGTCAGATTTTCTTGAGTCATAATTTGGAGTGGGAAAGAATATTAGAGGCCATCTAGCACAAACTTCTTTATTTGTAAATGAAGAACTGAAGCCTAGAAAATTAAACAATTTGTCCAAGGTCACAGAGATAGGAAAGAAATCCAAGATTCAATCTCAGGTCCAGTACCCTTCTCACTTCACTTCTTTCTTTATCAAGAAAAATAACCTTAAGATTTAGATGTGCAGGGTGATAAACAATAACCACTAAATTAACATTTAATCAAAACATAAAAAAATAAGATTTGTTATTGGTCAATTAGTTTAGTCCTGTCTGACACTTCATGGTCCCAGTTGGGGTTTTCTTAGCAAAGAAAATAGAGTGGTCTATTATTTCCTTCAACTCATTTTACAGATGAGGAAACCAAGTTAGAGTTAAGCCCAGGGTCACACAGCGAGGTTGAATTTAGACTCAGGTCTTCCTGACTCCTGGTTTCTCTGTCCACTATACCACCAAGCAATTCCATAAGAGGATATTTCATTGATTTCAATGATTTTGTCATTAGATTGGACGAATCATATACCAGATTAACTGAAAAATATATTGATACGGTTGCAAAAGCTTCTGAAGACAATTTCATGACTTTATTGCTTTAAAAAAATAATAACAAAAAGAAAATTTTAAGTGATACCAAAATGTAGATATTTAGATTTGTTGTAAGACTATGATGGTTCCATGTTCTCCATGTTAATATTTCTTCAGTGTGGATACTGATATAGATCTCAGTCTATCATGCATACCTTCTTGTTTAACATGTAGGCTATACCCAGGAGTCTGGAGGCTTTCATTTTATGGCTCCCCTGCATAGCTAATAAAGGTGTTTCAAGAGATTCACAAATCTGATAATACAGCAAACATTGTCATTTCAATCTTTATTTAGATATATATAGTTAAGAACGAGACCTATGATTTCAGTGACTATGAAAAAACTGGATTCAGAAATTTCCTCTACAATACAGAACAACCCTTTACTCCAATTAAGAGTCTTAGAGAATTTCCTAGAACATTAAGAAATTAAATGACTTACTCAAGATCATTAAGCAACTGAGTGTCCAAAGAAAGATCTGTTAAATAGGTCTTCTTCATTTCAAGATCAGCTCTCTACCCGCTGCCCTGGGCTAAGTTTATTTAGTTCTGACAAAACAGATAACATGACTCATTATAAAAATAAGAATACATACCTTCTGTAGAGTTAAAAAATAAGATACTTCATACACAAATGTGTTACTATTCTCCAAATGTAGGAAGATGCTGTTATGATTGATAAAATACAAATTCATTTAAAAATTATTTGGTTTCATTTTAGCAGTTTTTTCATCATTGTTTAATCATCATATACAAAGAGTCCAACTTTTATCTGAAGGAGTCTAAACATTTGGGGACATTAAAAATCATAATACTCAAAATTATTTGTAAGACCATGAATCTAGGTTTGTTAATATTCTGTTAGGTAGCAGTGTAATATAACTATTCATTTTTATTCTCCATTCTCCAGAATGACCATTTCCTTTTCTCATTATACATTTTTCAGATGCTAACTCTTATACTACTTGTTTTGAAAGTCATTGTTGATAATATGTTCTGGTCTGATTATACACATCACTGAGTCACAATTTCAGTTTCTTAAAAATCAAGGTGCTTTATGATTCACATTTAAATAACCTCATTAGGAATAGTAGCTGTGTTAAGGAACAGTGAGAAAGTACTATGTAGTTTCTAGTAATAGTGGACAGTGAAGCCCACTTTTCTTCCTATTCCTTTATATCATCCATTCACAATACTTATTTAATATATATATAATATATATATGTTGATGGATTAATTCAGTAAACTACCCAAATAATTGTATGTCATAATTTAGGCAATAAGTAGTCTTCATCCACTTTGGGTTTTCTGCATTTATTATTGTCTTTTTTTGAAGGATTGTGGAGAAAATCCTATATTATTCTGAAATTTAATACAATCAGTACAATGTCATCCAAAACAGAAGATCCTCCTTATCAATAAGAAACTATTTTCCATTTGACATTTGCATAAAATATCCTCTATGGCAATGGATTATGGGTATAGTTCTCCTGCTCTGTGCCTTTTTTTGTTATTAATAAATGGAATTATTGAAAAAAGTGAAATTTATGGTTATTGCCATTAAAGAAACATATATTTTTATACTTGCATGGATTTAACATCACTTTGTTTTAATGTTTTTGTAAGACTGTCCTGCTCTCCTGAATCAAAAGTTTACTTTTGAGGCAGCTAGGTGGCAAAATAGAACACCAGCCCTAGAGTCAGGAGGACCTGAGTTCAAATGTGTCCTCAGACACTTAATAATGACCTAGCTATGTAACCTTGGGCAAGCCATTTAAGCCTATTTCCTTGAATAAACAAAAACAAAAGTTTATTGCTTCAAATCAACAAACAACAAACCTTATTTTTTTTGCACTCTTCAGTTAGTTGTGTGACTGTGAAGATGTGGACTATAGAAAAACTACAAAAGCCTACCATCAAGGATTTCTACTAAATATGCAAAGAACATTCTTTTAAAGAGATATGAATACATGAATATGTATTAGTAAAGGATAGAAGGAAACAAGCATTTCCATATCTACTATTATACTAGCCACCATGATAAAATATTTATAAACATTATCTCATTTTCTCCTCCCAACATCTCTGGGAAGTAAGAGTTATTATGATTACCATTTTAAGTGACTTGTCCACCTAAGAAACATCTAGGTCACATTTGAACTTGAATTTTCCTGACTTCTGGACCAGGGCTGTATCCATTGTGGCACCTATTGGTTAGGATCTTCTAAGTTCCCTTCTTTTTTGGAATTATGTAATCTATGGGTTTTTTAAATGCTTCTATCTCCTCATCTTTGAGATTCTTAGATTACTTAATTTTGTGTCAGCTCCAACATAGATTCCATGAACATGCTTGAAATGATCTAGCATCTCTCCCTGAGTTCTTCTTTAGCACAAGCACTACTTACTTATTATAAAGTCCATTCTAGTACCAAATGTTATGATATTATGCTATAGCAAATCAAGTATTGAAGTCATATTCTAGTGTGGTGGTTCCATTGCAATCAATGATGAAAATAGATTGGGATAGAAATACTGGCAAATCTGTTTCTTTTGAGGTCTATATGTTAAGCTCTATCTGTTAGTATAATAGGTAAATGCTCTTAAAATGACTTAACATTTATCTGATATAGAGTAGGCATTTTATAAATGTTTATTGGATTGGACTGGATTGTATTGGATTTGAAATTAGACCAATATGACTGGACTTCAGAGTGCATGGATGTGAATGACCCAGATTATGAAAAAGATCAAAATACCAAAAAATAGGACTTAAATTTAATTCTTGAAGTAATAAGAAATCAATGGAATTTATTGAATAAGGGACATAGTCAGATTGGTAATTTAGAAAAAAGTCATTCTGCAACCTGTGTGGAAGATCAAATGGAAGATTACTACAATAATCTGAGCTAGAAGACTGATTTATGAAAGTGACTGTCTCTGTGGAAAGATGGAAATTTATAAGAGAAATGTGGCTATAGAAATGACAAAATTTTGACAACTAATTTGGGTATACAGGGTGAGTGAGGATGAGAAGTCAAAAATGACACCAAAGTGTCAAACTTGGGTGAACAGATTTAGAGTTGCAAGCACCTTTAACAATAAGAGAAAAATTTGTAGGGGAATATGAGACAAAATAGAGCAAGATAATCCTGAAATCATTTATGGACATAAAAAAGATGTTGGTTTTTTCTCTATTAACATTAATGCCATTTTTACTTCTTCACATGAAGTATAGGGTGATGGAATGTAACAGAACAATGTGGTTGCTCAGCTTTCCTTAAGGGCAAAGAAATTTGCTGTAGAACTCTTGACAAATATTTTCTATTTTGTATCTGTCTAGAGCCTTAAAGTACAGGATCTTTACACCTCAAGGGCTTTGGGGACATCATGATGCTGTCATTATACTAAATAATGTTTGTTCAGAATACTCTGTTTAGAGTATTTGGATTCTTGTTGATTTGGGATTTTTGTTTTTTTGTTATTCTGTTTTAAATTTAGCATTTTTAGTGGAAGAAATATTCACCCTGAAGAAATGACATATTAGTCAAATATTTAAGAATACTCTTTCAAAGTATATGGCACATTTTAGAAGAAATTTTATTGAAAATATTAAGATAAAAATAGCTATAATGCCAAAAACAAATCTGCAAATAAGTCATAATTTCAATATAATTGATTTCCCTTATAATACTATGTATTTTATTTAATGTACTTAAAATATTTTGCTAAAAAATGGCCCATAGGTTTCACCAGGTTGTGAAAGGGATCCATCTCTCTCTCTCTCTCTCTCTCTCTCTCTCTCTCTCTCTCTCTCTCTCTCTCTCTCTCACACACACACACACACACACACACACACACACACTTTGGCCTAAAGTGTAATGTCACAGTCCAGGGCAGAAGATAACTTTTGCCAGGGGCCCATAAATGAATACCAGCTTCTCTCTCACTTTCAGGCTACCTGTAGGCTGCTCATTTACAAAAGCATAGGGATTCTGACCCTTGGAAGTGGCCTTTAATCTACCCCATTATGCCATGTTTGTACAATTTAGTAACTTAGAAGGCAGGAAAAAAGAAGGACTAGTGGAACCCCTTTGTGGCCAAGCCATAGGAATCTTCAAATCTGACTTCTCCTCTCCATTTGTTTGTTTCCCAACATTGTGTTTATTCTGGGGCTGGTTGAGGAACCAGTTTGCAAGATTCTTGAGGTCATGGATCCAAAGGATACTGAACATTAGGGTGCAGATGGCTGTCTCACAAACCTCATTACCATTTCCCCAAATATAAGAAGCATATTTTTTTCAAAAAATTTGGGGTTTAAAACCTGGGAGGGTCTTATACAGAGGTTGAAGATTTTTTTTACTTGCATTTCCTGCTTTTTTCACCCTTGAAATGGCTTGGGAAAGATTTTTGTCTAGTGCTGAATTCAAGTTCAAAGTGATCCAGTTGCAAAGGTTAATGGAAATTGTGTTGCTGAAGGTAAGTTTGGTCCTCCTCCAACTGAGAAAACAATAAAAGACTGGCTACAGGAAAAAGAAACCCTACTGAAAATGCTCTGGCAGAAGAAGGTTATGGGAGGCAAGTCAGCCAAATTGCCTGATAGAGAGAGGGAATTGAAGAGATGGATTGAAGAGCAAAGGGTCATTGGAATTCCTGTGTCCACAAAGATAGTTCAGCAGGAAGTAAGAAGAATTGATGATGAAAAAAAGTGACTGATTTCAAAGGAGCTTCAGGTTCATGAACCTGAATGGACTAAGCATAGGTCCATGCACCAGACTTGACCAAAAGATGCCTGAAAGCTCTGAACAGAAGGTCCTTGAATTTCATGATAAATAAAACCTGAGTTCAATAACTTTATGTAATACATTTTGTTTTTAAAATTCTGTGCCCTGGGGGCAGCTAGGTGGTGCAGTGGATACTGCACTGGCCCTGGAGTCAGGAGTACCTGAGCTCAAATCTGGCCTCAGACACTTAATAATTACCTAGCTGTGTGACCTTGGGCAAACCACTTAACCCCATGGCCTTGCAAAAATTAAAAAAGAATTCTGTGCCCCAAAATTAAGGTGCATCTTACACATGGGGGAATAAGGTAATCTTCTTCAGTGGTACACACAAACAAATTATATTCTACCTTATTTTCTGAAGGAGGTCCATTTTTCAACTGGTAAAAAAAATTGTTTCATTTAAATTGATCCTGAATTATTCAGATAATTTGCATTAGGAAACAAAATCCCTAATTTGTTTTATGATTATTTAATTCCCTAAACCTTAACAACTACAAATAGTTGCAAGATAAATCAAAGTGTATATAGCCCCTAAACAGAATTTCAATGATACAAAACAATTTCAAATTTCTTGAAATTTCTTTTGCCTTTTGTAAAACATGGCAAACAGAAGAGATCTTGAAATTGTCTCTGAAGTTGACTAGAATTTATTTTGCTCTCATTTATGTTTAAGGCACTATTGGTGCTAATGATACAAAGATAAAAATAATACTAATAGAGTTGTTCTTCAAAACCATATTGATATTAAGTCCCTGAATAAAATGAGTACCCCTAAAGAAGTCAGGAAGAGAATTAAGAAGGAAATAATTGAAAAAGTTACAAGAGGAGATCTTGAAAAAATGTTGAAAGTGCATAACTGATTAAATGTAAGCCTAATGAAGCCACCATTGTGGTTTTAATCTCCCAAAAATCCATTTTTCTTCACTTAATTTCCTGGTTATATTTTAGCATTTTAATTCTATTTGTCTATATTTATGTGTGTGCATGTGTGTGTATGTGTGTGTGTGTGTGTGTGTACTACACCCCATCTGATTTAAAATATCCTTGTTCTGTGTCTCATCTATTCATGAGTCTGTCTATATTTTTCAATATTATAATAGTTGTGTTAGCTATAATGTAAGCCTCACCAGAACATTAACAGGAGGTCAAATGAGGCCTTCTTATCTTACAGGTAACGTGAGTATTAATTTTAATGTTTTTATTTATTTTATTAGATACTTCCCAACTACATGTAAATATTTCAACATTCATTTTTTAAAATTTGAAATCTAAATTCTCTCCCTCTCTCTTATCTCTCTCCATCCTTGAGTAAACAATTTGTTATCAAATATGCATATAAAGTTATAACTTGAATAATATTGACTAATCTATCACCATGACTCTGAAGATAGGAATTTCATATCAGATACATAGAAGAACAGCAAAACGAGAAATTCTCAGTGTCTCACAATTCACATTGAGGAAGTCATTAGCTTCTTCCCTCCTAAGTTTCCCCAACTTCTCTATTTGTACTAAAGGCATTTTTTTCTTATCAGTTGTCCTTGTTCTTTACTTCAGAGTTCTCCTGGACTCCTCCCTCTTCGTCATCTGGTTGAGTTTACCTACAAGATACATTTCTTGCCCATCTCCTTTCCACCTACACTGCCACTATTCTCATTAACACTATTTTCACTTTTTACCTGGAGTATTGTAATAAATCTAATTCATCTCCAGCTTCTTCCTGATCTGTTCTATCTTTCACATAGACTTTCTCACAATCCTCCTAAGGTATAGTTATAACTATGCTGCTTTCCTCAAATACCTTCAATACCTCCCTGTAGCCTCTACAATAAAATATAAGGTCTCTATCCTGGAATTCAAGGTCCTCCATAGAGCGACTCCAATATACCTTTTCAATCCTATTTCATATTACTTCCTTTCATACAGTCCATTTTTCTATCCAAACTATTAGACATTTTCTGAACTCTGTGCTCCATATTCTGCCTGTTCATTTATATGTACTCTTCTTCAAACATGAAATTCATCCCTTCATTTTCACCTTTCAGATTTCTATCATCCTTCAAGTCTCAGCTTAGGCACTCCTCCTCCAATAAACTTTGCCTGATCCCCCCACAATTACTGATTCATTGCCTTGTATTACACTTATTTTTGTGCATGTTATTCCACTCTACCCTTCTCAGGAAAATAAAATTTTCTTGAGATTACAAAAATTGTTTACCTATACTTGAAAACTAGTATTGGCATCAATCTCTCTAGGTTAGTTATGATTCTTATTGCTTTTAATATATATATATATAATATTTCCCCTATTACATGTTAAAATAATTTTTTAAACTCTTTTTAGTTCTAGATTCCAAATTCTTTTCTTCCCTCCCTCCCCTTCCCCTCCCTAAGATTATATATAATATATATATATATATATGTTATACCTATGCAATCATATAAACTATTTCCATATAAGTCATTTTGTACAATAAGATTTAAATGAAAGAAAAAGAATGAAAGTCAAAAATAATATACTCCAATATTTATTCAAACAATATCAGTTCTTTCTCTGAAGATGGATAATATGTTTCACTTTTATCATTGTTTTGCTGAGAATAGTTAAATCATACACAATTTTAAATCATCCTTATTATTGATGATTATATTAATATAGTGCTTTGGGGCCCAATAAGCAAGCATTTATTATTTCCTATGTGTCAGAAACTATGAAAGGGACTAAATCTATGAAATCAAAACAGTCTCTTTCTTCAAGGAGTTTGCATTCTGACAAGAAAAACAGTATGTCCACATATGAGAAAGGTTACAATAAGCATTTGAAGATAGCATTATAAGGAAAAAATTACCTCTAGAGATAGTATTTCAGTTGACACAGCATTTTAAAATATAGCACTGTAGGGGAAGAGCATTATAGATATAGAGGATACAAGATGAAGAGTCACAGATAAGAGATTACCATCATTTCATTTGATATTATTTTTCCTATTCATAAATAACAAATGAAGATTTGGAGTGGCCAAGTGATCCCACAGTTTAAAAGCATCAGAATGAGACTTCAAATTCAGTACTTCAGCTACAAGTTCAATAGTCTTTCTCTAGCACCACAGCACAACTTTATCCATGATGGTATTAGTGGGGATGATGAAATGATCTCTGGCACTCTCTTCTAGACATTGGATGGGATCCAATGGTGAAGCCTTCCAATGTTTTCCTCGCTACAGAAAACTCAGACAAGGTCTGTGTGCTCCTTCCTCCTCCACTCCATCATGAACCACTGAGATGGACAAGCTGACAACGTAGCAGATGAGATCTAAGGTATGCTCAGTCCATTTTCACATTTCACTGAAGGTAAGAAGGAGAAAATCTCCATTTCCCTGTGGATTATCTTTCTCTATCTCAGGTCTGTGATGTTCGACATGGGTGAAAACAAATCAGAGGTGGATTAGCTATCATTCTCTCCATGGAGCAACAATCAGAGACAGAATGTGCAGGTGTGTCCAGACAATACTTCTGGCCTTCTGTGTCTCTAAGATGTAGATTCTTTCAAACACATTTAGCCCGGAAGAGAGCCTTCTAAAATCATAGATAGTCCAGATACAGTACAGTATGACTGGGACTTTTAATATTAATACTAATTATTAATTAAAATATTAAATAAATAACAAAAATATTAAAATAAAATATTAGTTAAAATTAAAATATTGCTATTAATAATAATTAATATTAATATTACTAATAATAGTAAATTATTGGCACATCAGCTAATTGCTGCCTCATAGACATTTTAATTGTTTTAGGATTAGTGCAATAGTCTCAAAAAGAGAGATTTTCATCCTTTCTGAAGTTGTAACATTAATATTTGTTTGCTTTCATAATAAAGCTTCCATTCCACAACATAAATATCATAATGGCTCATTTTTATTTCCTAGTTTTAACACTATTTTTCAATATTTCCTCAAGTATCATTTCCATTTTCTCATATTAGAGACTGAAGGAGTAGAATATGATGGTTCTACTTTAATTGATGATAAAAAGATTTTATTATAGAAATATTAGCAAATCTGGTTATTTTATGTATATTTGCTGTCCTTCCAATTCCATTCCTAAATACTATTGGGATGATCTAGTTTAAGCAGGGCTCAAACCACATTTTCTGAAGTCAATAGGTCAGCAGATTTGATTTTGACTTCTGGTAAAATCACACAGCATATCAAAAAAGGATGGCTTTTGAGCATTCAGAAAGAAAAGAAGCACTCAACAAGAGCCAACATATGTAAATCAAATATATGTCATGCCAGACTGACTTCTGTTCCTTTTTCACTTGAAATAATAGATTATATGTCAAGGAGTTGCCAAAGACATGTTATGATTTCATGAAAGTATTTGACAACACCTTTCACAGTATACTTTTTGACAAGTTAGAGAGTATGGACTAGGTGCTACAGCTATTAGAGTGATTTAAAACTAAGTGAATGACTGATCTGGGGTGTCATGATTAACTTATCAAAGTCCACCTTGATAGAGGTCTTTAACAGAGTATTATATGGATAAGCCCAAATCTTTTTTATTCCTTCAACATTTTTATTAATGATATAAATGAAGACATTAATGACATGTTTTTAAAATTGATAAATGACAAGATTAGGAAGATATAATAATTGATAGAATTAGAATTCAAAATGATCTTAAAAGTTCAAAAAAATAAAACAAAAACAGAAACCTGAATGTCCTTATATTCTATAAATCTAGGTAAATTAACCTAGGGAATTTAATACGATGAAAGTATTGGAAAAATCCAGGTAGTAACTACTAAAAGAATATCTCCAATATTAGAAGTATCTGTTTCCATATTGTACCTTACTTAGGGATTTAGCATGAGAGTACAGTGAAATCATCTTCTCCATTCATTCATGCTAGAATGGATACTTAGATACTATATGTGGAGCTATCACTAGGAATTTTTTATCTGAGGAATGAAGGCTACCAGACTGACTAATTGGGAGTAGTGAGATCATACCCATATAAAAGTGATAGCACTTCTCACCTGGTTTAGATGGAATGAACTAGAATCAAACACACAAACAACAAAAAAATACAGGCTAGTGGTTGGCATTAGAAGTTAACAACTGATATTAAAGAACTCATTGGAAAAAGTCAAGGAATCAGAAAAAGGAAATTCAGTCACTGGGAGAATTTGTAGAAATGGCAAATGTTAAACCATTGAGCAACTGAGATACTAAGCAGGAGATTTAATTATTGGAGAACTGAGGTATAAGGCAGATTTCTATCTCAAAAGAAGTAGGGAACAAAATAGGAATTAGATACTGAGGAAGAAAGCAATATACCAATTCCCAGGAACTGCAGTATTAAGCTTGCCCTAGAATTTGAGTAAATATGAGCCCACAGGTAGAGTATGAACAGGTTCAATGGGGAGATTTAAATAGTTCAGGAACAGGAAAGTGCTGATTGCATAGATGACATTTTTCAATTCTTAATTACATTAACATTCTTCCTAGTCTCATCTCTTTTAGTCTCTATCTAGACACTTGTTGGCTCTGAACATGACTCCATCTCTAACCAAACCTGAATAATGAAGGGATAGTTTTAATATAGTAGAAAACAATAAAATTAACTAAAAGTAGGGTCCTCCAAAGAAAAAGTGTTACCTTTGAGATCTATGATTTAGAGAAAATTTATAACCAAAAGACAGGAAAAAACACAAAAGATAAGATAGATCAGTTTGACTATGTAGAATGTAAAAGCTTTTATACAAACAAAATTAATGCAATTAGAATCGAAGAGAATGTGCCAATGAAAGAAATCTTTAAATTGAATCTCTCTGCTGAAGGCATGTTATTCTAATTATAGAGAGAATTGATGTCAATATATGACAAAAAGTCATTAGTCAATCATTTTTTTCTAAAGTTATAGACAGTTTTCAGAATGAGTAATGCAAATGTTTAACAACCATATAAGGTCTAAATCACCATAAAAATTGAAATGTTGATTAAAGTGAATATAAGGTATCATTACATAGCTAAAACTGGAAATAATGTCAAAAGATAGAAATAACTCATGTTTCAGAGACTCTGGAAATACAATAATATTAATACACTCTTAGTGAAGCTACTTATATGAATTGATCCAATTGTTCATGAATGTATATCTTAAACTCTTCTGGAAAAGCAATTGAGGAATGGCTAGGTGGTGCAGTAGATAAAGCACCAGCCCTGGAGTCAGGAGGATCTGAGTTCAAATCCAGACTCAGATACTTAATAATTACCTAACTGTGTGACCATGGGAAAGTCACTTAACCCTATTACCTTGAAAAGAAAAAAGAAAATCAATTGAATTATTATTACTCTATTACTCAACAGTAATAGTACTGAGAAAATATCCAAGAAAAGAGTCATAAAGATCTAAGTTCAAATCCAGCCTCAGACTCTTACTGTGTGACTTTAGATAGGTCAGTTAATATCTGTTTGCTTTAGTTTGTTGTTCAGTCATTTTAGTCATATTTGACTCTTCATAACTCCATCTAGAGTTTTCTTGGGAAAGATACTGGAGTGGCTTTCTATTTCCTTTTCTAGCTCATTTTCTATATGAAAAAACTGAGGCACACAAGGTTAAGTAACTTGCCTAATGTCACACAACTAGCAAATGTCTGAAGCCAGACTTTAACTCACAACGATGCATCTTCTTGACTCCACATCTGGCAACAACAAACTCAGAGTAGTGAGTATCGAAAAAGATAATAATTGTAAACTGCTAAACTGAGTTGCTATTACAAAGTAAGCATTATGTAAATGTTGGCTAGATAGGTAAAGAAATTTTAGTAATATTAAGTAGTGAATAGTAGCAGTAGTAGTAGTAGTAGTAGTGGTGGTGGTGGTGGTGGTAGTAGTAGTGGTAGTGGTGGTGGTGGTGTACTATATTAAATATTTAGAGCAATATTCTTTGTAGTAATGATAAGAACTAGTAGAAAAACAAATGCCCATCAATAGGGGAGTGAATGAACAAAACATGGTATAGGAATATAAGAGAGAAAAGCTATTAAAAAACTCAGAGAAATTTCAAAAAATTTGTGTGATTTGGTTCAAAATAAAGTAAAGAGAAGCAAAAGAATAATATACAAAGTGACAATACAAGAAGCTATCCAAAACCAAGTTTGACTTCATTGATTTAATGAAATTTATTTTCCTCCTCTTGGTAGTTAAATTGTTGATGGACTGCATTTGCAGAATGGGACATATGCCACCATGGTCAATGTGTTAGTTTGTTCTAATTAGCTGCATTTCTTAATTAAAAAGAATGCCTTATGAGGGAGGATGGTTGGAAAATGACAGTGATGAAAAGAGCATCAGTGAAAACATTTTTAAAACAAATATGGCTCATAATCAATGCCTCCATCATAATAATACCTCCTTGCTAGAGTCTTCTTATAAGACTCTTCTATAATCTCTGCTACTTACTTTGTGTTATGAGTTCACTTTAATTCTCTAAATCACAGGCACTTTGTCTGCTGGAATTACAGCTATAGCTCAGGAGACCTAGAAGAGCTTTTTAATTCTGACACCATTGCCCTTTCCAAGCTCCACATCAATGTCACCCTTCCATAAGAAAGCTCGTGGTCCTAGGCTGCCCAGGGTGATTTTTCAGTCCCAAGAGTGACAAGCTAGATTGAATTAGTTTTGCTTTCTCCATCACTAATTAGATAGTGCAGCAGGCTTGCCTTGGGGTGGGAGGGATGTTGTTCAGGGAGAGACATTCGGCTCTCTTCCTGTGATCGTGCTAATAAAGGTACTTCACCCCTGACAGCTTCAATGGAATTGTCAGAATGTCCTTGTATGAACTCCAGGAAGAGACCTGTTTTATGTTTGGCAAACCTTTGGTTAACTCTTTATTTGTCACTTGGTTAAACACAATTAGTTTCTTGAAAAAAATCATCTATCTCCTCTTAAAAAAAGAAAGAAAGAAAGAAAGAAAGAAAGAAAGAAAGAAAGAAAGAAAGAAAAGAAAGAAAATAAATTCTTGTGATCCTAAGTGATAACTTCATTGCCCAGAGAAAACAGTTTCTGAAGAGGGTGATTAGCATCAAATGGAAACCAAGGGGCTGATATCTGTACTTTATAAAGTAGCTGAACAGCTTGAGAATTAAAAGAAAAAAAACAGAAAAAGGAAAGCATGAAAGAAAAAAGAATGTTTAGACAGAAGAGACAAATTTAGAAAGTGAATTTAAAAGCAGTTGTTGAAGTTCCAGTCACAAAGGATTTCTTGAGTTCCTATTGTGTGCAAGAGTTAGTGCCAGGATATACATTTGAGACTGTGATTGGGGAGTGGACTGATTTCATCAATAGGGAGCTAGATGGTGAAACAGGTAAGACAATGGGTGACATTGGACAGTTCATTTAATCTCTGTGTATTTCAGTTTCCTCTCCTATAAAATGGAATTAACATCATCATCATCATCATCATCATCATCATCATCTTCAGGATAATCATCTACCTCCCAGAGTTGTTTTGAGGATTATATGAGATATATTTGCACTAGAAGGTATGTGGATCCCAGATCAGTGCAGGTCTCAGGGCAGCCACAGGAACCTTCTGAGTCACCCAGAAGCTACTTCCAGAGAGCTCAACCCACAAATGGTGAAGGAGTGGGAGAGAGACTGCAAAGGTATCTCTGCTTTTCCTAGGGCTGGATGCTGCTGTTCTGCCCATACTCAGATCCAAGTCACAGTCTGGGATCCCATCCTACCATAGAGGAACAGGGAACCTCCTCATAGCTCCAGGGCAGAGGGGAGTGCTCATGGTCATCCATAGACCAGGAGAGCACAGGTCAAGAGAGCCTCTCACAAGTCATTGGAGGAATTAAAGTCCTGATGGATGTCCCAAAAACTCCCCAAAACTTTGGAAGCATGGTAAATCATGTCAAAGGCTGAGGACATGAATAAACAACAGAAAAAATAGATCAATCTTTAAAAATTGCTTTGGTCCCATGGATAATAAAAATATACACTCAGAAGATGACCAAGTCAAAGCTTCTGTATCCAAGCACTCCAATAAAAATAGGAATTGGTCGCAGGCTTTGGAAGAGCTCAAAAAAAGACTGAAAATCTAGTAAGGGGGGTAAAGGAAAAATTGGGAAGACGAGGAAATATAAAAAACACTGAAGATAATAACCTGCTAAAAACCAGCTTAGGTCAAATGGAGAAAGCAATCCAAAAAATTAATAGGGAGAAGAATGCCTTAAGCAGAATTGGTCAGTTGGAAAAGGAGATTAAAAAAACTCTCTGAAGAAAATAACTCCTTAAAATGTAGAATAGAGCTAAAGGAAACTGATGACTTTGTGAGAAATCAAGAAACAATAAAACAAAACCAAAAAAATGAAAAACTGAAATATCTCACTGGAAAAACAATTGCCCTGGAAAACAGATTCAGGAGAGAAAAATTTAAAAATTATTGGACTACCTGAAAGTCATGACCAGGAAAAGAATCTAGACAATATTTTTCTAGAAATAATCGAGCAAAATTGCCCTGAGATCCTAGAAGTAGAGGGTAAAATAGAAATTGAGGAGATCCACTGATCACCTCTTGAAAGAGATCTCCAAATAAAAACTTCCAGGAATATTATAGCCAAATTTCAGAATTTCCAAGTCAAGGAGAAAATATTGCAAACAGCTATAAAGAACAATTCAATTACCATGTACTACAGTCAGGATTACACAGGATTTGGCAGCATCTACATTATGGGCTTGTAGGTCTTGGAATATGATATTTGGGAAGGCAAAAAAGCTTGGTTTACAAACAAGAATCAAGCTACCCAGAAAAAATGATCATCCTATTTCAGGGGAAAAGATGAATAATCAATGAAATGGGGGACTCTCAAACTTTTCTGTTGAAACCTCCAGAGTTGAACAAAACATTTCATCTTCAAGTACAGGACTCAGGTGAAGCATAGAGGGGGTGGAGGTAAAGGATTAATTATGAGGGATTTAATGAACTGAATGTATTCCTATATGGAAAGAAGATAATGATAACTCATTATAAACCTCATTTATAAGAGCTATTAGAAAGAGCATATATAGATAAGGCAGAGGAGGGAGCTGAATATAATGGTATAATAGAGTATAAAGATGGAGTCAATGGGCGAAAGAAATGTACTGGGTGAAAGGGAAAAGAAGGATAGAATGAACTAAGATGAACTTTTGCAATGGAGTGAAAGGAAGGGAGGTGAGGGGGAATGACTGAGCCTTCATTCTCATCAAAAATCGTTCAGAGAGGAAATAACATACACACTCAATAGGGTATAGAAATCTATCTTAACCTAGAGGAAAAAGGAGAGGAAAGGGATGGGATAAGTAGGACAGGAGGAGGGAAGAGTTATAGAAGAGAAGGAAGATCATGGGAAAAGAAAGTCACATGCAACATACTTCTGAGGAGAGAGAGAGAATAGAAAAAATGGGAGTGGGGAGGAATAGAATAGAGGGAAATACAGTTAATCATAGAAAGAACTTCTCTGATGGACTTACGATAAAGAATGCAGCCCATCTCGGAGACAGAGTTGATGATACCTGAATGCAAACAGAAGCTCACCATTTTTTTCTCTTACTTCATTTCTCTTGGGAGTGAGGATGTATGTTTACTTTCACAACAAGATTATTGTGATAATGTTTAAATAAATAAATCATTAAAACTTAAAAAGATAACCTTATAAATAAGATGGATAAATGAAAGCTAACTGAAAGTACAGTTTAGTATCTTTGCAGTTGGTTGAGTAATTTTATCCAAAGAGTACTAATTAATAGTTCAATAATAGACCTATTGGTTAGTTTCTTATGGTACATAACTCTATAATACTCCATATCCCTAGAATGATACTATTCAACATAGGTTTTCAACAACTGTTGAAATCATAAATTGTTTATCAAATTTAGTAATGACTTGGATGAGAGAAAACTTATAAAGAAAATACTCAATATCCTAAGTGACCTTGACAAGCTAGAATTCTTAGTTGAAAGCAATGATATGAAATTTAAAAAGAATAAATACAAAGTCCCAAACTTAGATTCAAAATGATAAATTATCCAACAACAAATGGGTGAAATTTAGTTTGACAAAAATTTATATTTCTAAAACTGGAGACTTCAATCAACCATAATCTCAAAATAAGTCTCCAATATTATGCAGTTGAAGAAAAATCTAATACAATATCAGACTACTTTAATAAAATATTTTAAAAGAGATATACCATGGTCTTTTGTCAAGTATACAAATAAACTAGTCAATGAATGCTAATGAATAAAATAAAATAAGACAGTGAAAAACTTTGCTCTTTTTATATAGTCATACTTTACAGAATAATCTGTCATGAACCTAAAATTTCTGTTATATAAAAATCCATAATTGGACAAGAAAACATAATGAAAGAGTCTGGAACTTCTTGAACTCACAGTTATACTGAATTCCCTTTTATTCATGAGTGAAAGCCTGAATTTTTCATGGGAAGAAATCATTTCAAAGGTTTTACTCAATAAAAGAACTGTGTCTGAATAATCAAAAATTTTGAATTAATGTAATCTGAATTTGCAAAACCTTTCTGTACTTCTGAATTTCTTGGATTAATAATAATGGCTCATGTGTAAAATAGAATGTCAAGGTTTGCAAAGTACTTTTCAAATAGTCTTATTTGATCTTTATAATCCTGTGAGGAATTCTTTTCTACCATAATAATGTTAGAGATGGAGGTCACTTGAGTCCAGCCCCCTCTTTTTGCAAAGAAGGAAAGTGAGGCTAAGATTGCTCAGTAACTTTTCCTGGGATCACTCTACTGAGTAACAGAGCAAGAGTTGAGCCCAGATCGCAGTCCACTTTTTTCTCTAACAATTATTCCACTGTGGAGAGAGCACAGGCCTGGAATTAGGAGGACCAGAGTTCAAATCTGACCTCAGACACTTACTAGCAATGTGACTCAGAGAAAGTCACTAAATCACTCTTCGCCTCAGTTTCCTCATCTGGAAAATGAGCTAGGAAAGAAAATGATAAACCATTCCAATACCTCCAGTACCAATATTGCCAATAAAATCCAAAATGGGGTCACAAAGAGTTAAACACAACTGAAATGACTGAACAACAGTAAAACATAATGTCACCACATGGTCTTTAAAAAAATTAGTTATAACTATCTGAAAGAATGAATTGATAAATGAATTAATTTTATGTAATTCACCAGAATTATTCATTTGAATTAACTTCAATATCATCATTTCATATAATGTTAATTTTCCCACACAGTAAATACTATGACAAAGTATTTTGCTTAAATTTTTCATTTCCCTTCTGAGAAAAAGTAGCTGTTTATAAAAATGTTTTCACCTATTCCATTTCTTAAGAAGGCCATAAGGAAATTCTCAACACTTGTTTCAGAACAAGTTGCAATTTATCAATGAGGAACAATTAATACAAGGGTAATTCTTAGGCATAAGCTGTCAATCTAAATACCTGAAAGTTTTCAATATTTTTGTGGGGAAGGGTGATTATATTCCTCTGAAACTTTGAGGTTACTAGGAGATAAGAGTACAATGGAAACAGACTTGATCATTTATTTAGAGAAAGTACTAGCAGTAAAGTAACCATAAGTATCAAGGAAGAAGGGCTGCTAATGTTTCTTCCTCATTGAGAATTCTAGGAAATTAGGGTAGAAGAGTAAAATACAGTAATAAGTGACTAAAACACCATATAAGGCTTTAAGATTTATCACCTGGAACACTACAATACAAGGTCTAATCAGAATCTTGGTATCTATGGCTGTGCAAAAATAGCAATTGATTGTTGACACCCTTTCCCCCTAATATCTTTTCAGCTTTGTTTGGTTTTTAAGATATTATTTTCTCTTGGTTCTTCGCTTGACTGTATGACCACTCTTCAGCCTCCTTTGCTGTGGATCTATCATAAGGTCCTATTTTGGGGTCCTCTTCTCTCTATATATAATCAATAGCTCAATCAATGGCTTTATTTATTCCTTGGATTTAATTATAAACTCAATGCAAATGACTCATTTCTACATAGCCAGCACCAGTATGTTTCCTGAGCTTCAGCTCTCCAACTAGTCCAGCTAACTAGAGGATGCTTGAAATTAGTTATCTCATAAATGTTTCACTTTCAAAATATTCAAAACCTAAGTCATCATCTTTTTCCCTGCATTCCCTTGTCTTCTAAACTTCCCTATTTCCTTTGAGGATGACAGCATCCCTTCAATCTCCTACATTTGCCATCTAGGTTTTATATTTGACTCCATCTTATTGAGTAATTGCTTGCTTTCTAGGCAACTAGGCAGTACATAAAATTAGGAAGACCTGAGTTCAAATTCTGCCTCAAACAGGTACTTAGTTGTGCGACCCTGGGCAAGTCACTTAATCTCTCAGTCTATTTCCTCATTTATACAATGAGGATCTTAATAGGACAGACATTACTGAGTTGTTAGGAGTATCAATTGAGATACTATTTGCAAAAATGTTTTGAGAAACCTTAAAGTGACTTATAAATGCTAGCTTCTGGCTGGCTATATAAATACTATTCCTCCTTCCCACTAAATTTCTTTTATTACTCACTTATTTTCTATTTCTAATCTTTTGAAATAATAAGAATATGTGGGCTATGCTCAAAACATTATTTCCTCCAATAGCTCATAGTCACTGATTACTGGTGGTCAACTAGAATTCTGATTTGACAGGACTAACACAAGCCTGACGGCTCACTGTTTCTCATTTACTTAATAGTTATTTTTTAATGTACATTAGTGTTATTCCCTTGATTGTTATAGAATTTTGATGTGAATTATATCAAATTAGAGAATTAAAGGAGCAGGGTTTAGGACTTTTGGTCTAGAACAAAGGTTCTTAACATTTTTGTGTTCCCTGAAATTTTTTGACAGTCTGAAGTACAAGGATTGCCTGACTCAGAATACTATCCTATTGTACTTTAAGTAAATATGTAGGATTATAAGAGGAGCCAATAATATCAAAATACAGTTGTTACAATGCTTTTTTAGTAAACAAAGTTCCTAGATCCAAAGTCAAGAACCCTTGGCTAGAGAACTTTAACCTGACTTTCCATAGCATACTTAAACTAAATTCTGTGGAACTATTAAAGAAAAGAGCAAAGCATTCGATGAACAACCACCACTACCTTCTTACTAAACTTAAATACAGATTTAAAAAGGTTCATATGACTTCTCTCATAACAATGGTTCTACAATTGATGGGAAGATTCCTAATTCTTTTAGGCAGAATCTGAATCTGACCTTAATTCTCCTTGAACAGGAAAGAATATGAGCTTCTTTATCCAGTGTGTCTAAATGATATTCTTAAACAATCTGACCAGTTGCAAATTGTTGTTCTTTAAAGGACACATTGATACATGACTAATAGCTCTGTTCTAGAAAAAAGCTAGGAAGAAGCCTATAATTAACCCCACTTAGATAAATTCACCTTCTGGGCTACATAGGATGCATTGTTCAGCATTTTAAAATATTCTCAAAGGTACTTTTCCTGGGCCTTCTGCCCAGGAAGCTCTTGAGGGTCAATTTCAGGGATTCTTGTCACTTCAGAGATAATGGTGACCTTGGTCTCCATCATTTTGGGGTCTGGCATGAATTAAGTTCAATTATACTCTGGGGTAAAAAGTTTTTTTCTTGATGAGGGGAATTAATTCTTCCTAGGGCCTAAACTGTCTATAAAAGGCTTGTAATCAGCGTCTCATGATGTTGTTATTGTCATTATTGTTGGTTTTTATTTTAAGGTAAAATCTAAAAGCCTTGTATATAGATAGACCAAAGGGGATGAGATAGACAGATTCCTTTCATTATGTTTGACACATTGCCATTTTTTAAGGCATTACAAATCACTCGTTCCTCCTCATTTTTATTTCTCTACCTCTTCTTTGAGTTTCCTACCCAAATTCAATCACTGTGCCCTTCAAATGTCACACTCCTTCATGCTTCAAAGTCTTTCTCAAAAGCTTTTTCCCCTTTTCTCCCCAAATAAGCTATTATTGGCATGCTAACTATTATTGATAACACAAATCAAGTTCAAGGAACTCATAATTCCAGATTTTAAAAGGCTATTTATTACAAATGGTACCTGACCAAGAATTCACTCTCTAATACCCATATTGTATTTTGCCTGAAGACTTCTGATAAGAGGGACCTTAATACCACCAAGGCTACTTATTCCCCTTTGAAGAATCCCCCAAATTTTGGATTGCTTGGATTATTGGGAACTTTTCCCCTCACTAGAAGACAAAATCTTTTTCACTCTGCAAGTTTAATCCATACATACAAGGTTTTGGCCCTCTGAGCCCAAGTAAAGCAAGTCTAGTTTATCATTAATATGATGACCTTTCAGCTACTTGAAATATTATTATGTCTGCACATTCTCAGTGTTTCTTCTTTTTTCAGGTTAAAAATATCCTGTTTTTTATGGCAAAATCTCAAGGTCATATAGCATCAGGGAAGCTCTCTTCTGAATTACCTCCAGTTTATCAATGTCCTTATAAAAATGCAGTGGTCACAAATGAATGCAATGCTCCAATTGTCTTATGATAAGGACAGACTAGAATAGATTTATAATTATCTCATTCAAGATAGGACTAAATCTTAGTCATTCATAGCATCAAACATCTTACTCTGGTTTGCTCTCATGCAATGGTGTGCTGGTAAAGATTATAGCATCTATGGTGGCCAGGTGGCGTAGTGGATAAAACACCGGCCCTGGAGTCAGGAGTACCTGGGTTCAAATCCGGTCACAGACACTTAATAATTACCTAGCTGTGTGGCCTTGGGCAAGCCACTTAACCCCATTTGCCTTGCAAAAAAAAAAAAAAAAGATTATAGCACCTAGCTCTCCCCCAAAATGTATGAAGGCCAAATTTAAATTCAATCTTCATTACTAATATTATCTTTATCACTTTCAACAATCAACAAACTAAGAAATTAATCCTGAATTTTAGCATTTGCTGATTCCCTAGTGTAAATTTAACAATCATCTCTCACAAACCAGTTTGAGCTGAATCTAGTATACCTTCCACTCACATCACATTGTGGATTCCCCCTTATTTTTTATTCCACTAAGCATCCTGATCTTTTTTTTTACCAGAATTGCTGACTTTCCCATCTGTTAGGCTTTCTCATCTCGTTGATGGTAAATCATTATTATGTTTTTACATTAGGTTGACTATATCTGCAAATTCATGCATTCCATGTGTTCATCCAAGTCATTGATTAAAATGGTGAATATCATGTAGCCAAATACAAATCCCCAAAACTCTTTCCATTTCTGCTTCTCTCTTCAAAAATTTCTGTTTTAAAAAACTTTCTATCTTATTTGGACCAATTTCTCATGTGAAATATTAATCCATTAGATGCTACCTATTCCTTCTCTGATCCTTTGGAAATCTGTTGTTTCCAAATTTAGATCATACAAAAGACTATAGGAGGCTTTTCTTCTTTATCATGAACTCTACAATGAAAAGGCAATTTTTCTCCAAAGTTCTCTTTTCTACAACAAATTCTTCCTTTTTGACCAGAATCAGGAATAGACTGGCAATTCTCTATTGTTTGTTTCATCTTCTGAGGATGAAATTGTCATTAAGGCAAATCACAGGCTTTTCAGCTCTTCTGCTATTTTGCAGAGAGAAATGCTGCATATTTCCAAATCACTATGATATCCTGAGCCAAGTTTGATATCTTTTTCTCAGTCACATCAGGTAATCTATAGCAGAGTTTCACAAGTACAGTGTCTTTTAGTTTCCCTTCCTAGACTTTCCCCCAAGTATTCTCTACCCATCTTTTTTTCCAAAATTTCCTTCTGTGTTTAAATCTCATTAATACACAATGTTTCACCACAATCCTTTTTGTACTTAAAAAAATACCCTTCCAGAGACACAATTCAGTAATATATTTCACATCCCACCTAATCTCAATGATGTCTCTAAAGTTAAAATTACCTCATTTCAAGATCTCTAATTCACCTTGCTTCATACGTTTAGGTAAAAGAAACAATATATTTTTATTGTTGGCTCTATTCTTGTATATTATCTTCCATAAATATTTGGTCCTTTATTCTGTTATTCTTCTTCTTGGTGGTTCTATGGTAATTGCCACTGCTCTTTATAGTACCAGTCTTGGCAGACCCAGGCAGGGGGGAGGCACGAGGGAAGAGGAGGAGAGAATAACTGTTTTCCTCCAATTCCTTTTTAAATTTAAATCTGTTGATCATATTTGTCTCAATAAGCAAATACATATACATATAAAATATAGATTTTAAAATACATAAGCTCATTTATGTACTCTATCTTTGACCAAGAGTCTATATTTATTGTATGTCAAGCTATAAATTCAAATCATATTCTCAGATATTGTCTTTTGACCAATCACTTACTTTCTGAATCCCCAATCTTAAATTAGTAGTAGTGATGAAAATACCACATATATTCCCCATTCTGTTTTCCCCTATCATCTAAAAATTTATAATCCTTAGAAATACTTTCTAGTTTCCTTCAAGTGTTCCTTGAAGTATGTAACAAACATTGGTTTGGATGTCTCATGTTCCATGTGTATGCACTAAGGAAGGAATTCGACTTCTCTTTTATTTATTTTAAACTGACCGATAGCTCCCTCAGAGATAGTCACTAATCACCGCTACTATTTATCTCTTCTTCTAACTTTAAAGGGGAGGTCACTTACCCAATGGCGCTTATAGATCCACATCATCATTTCTTGGAGTACAAGAAGCTCCTCCCTCCAGAGATGGTTTAGAATTTCATAGGGGCTTTATTGTTGCTTATCCTTGTTTATGCTATTTTGTTTTGTGACATTGTGCATTTTCCTCCTTCCTTACCACCATGTTTTGTAATCTCTAGTTCAAAGTTTGGTTCAGTTGCTACCTCCTACAAAGGGTATTTCCCTCTGACCCGAATCCTTGGTATTGTTCTTAACCAAAATTACTCTTCATTTAATTTGTGTATATTTTGTACTCACCTGTACACAGCACTCACACACACACACACACACACACACACACACACACACACACCAGGAAGAATGTAAGTTCCTTGATGTTAAAGACTTTTGTCTTTATATCCCTGTACCTAGAACACTTCCTGGTACATCATGGAAGCTTAATAAATACTTTTTGGACTGAATTTTTCTTATCAATACTTGAATGACATTGGACAGTGTGTTGCATTGCTCAGTTCATTGATATTCTCTTTACCAATTTTATTAAATTATACAAAATCTGTTGAGTGCTTCCATATAGGGAAATTTATTGTCTAATGCTCTCCCTGGGAAGAATACTGATGGGAAAGTATATAATTCTACATTACTCAGGGGCTGATGCATTACACTTAAGGTCTTACTTTTGGAAGGGTACGCCATTAATGGAACACTTATCTCGTTTTATGAGGTCATCAATTTCAAATTCTCAGGGGAAATAAAGAAATTGAAAAGAAAAACCAAAGCTCTCTTCTGAATTGTGATTATAGTCATAGATTCTTTGCTTGAAAACAGTACCATCTTGATTATTTATTATTAAAAATTTAACTAAAATTAGTACATCTCAAGTATCGAAAAGAATAATTCATCTTTTGCTAATTCCTTGCTAAAGCATGGAATAACATGTTATCAGCTCCTTGGTTAAGAAACTGTTCCATATTTCAGAATTCCCTTTAGCCTCTTAGGTGCTCTTCATTTGGTATACAAAAACTAGAATAGAAAATAATATTCGATATCTGATATAAACTAGTGGAGTTAGAAACAATACCAACTTTTAACTTTTAAATAAGAATGTTATCTGATTGGTATATTTCCCAGTCATCTTCAAGCCATGCTGCCTTCACTCCAGCTTTCTTTTCCACCAGCCCATCAGCGCCACATGTCCCACCTCTATAATCCTAATCTCTAGTTTATGACCTTTTACCATTATCTTACCCAGTTCCAGTCAAATCTTGAGCTTCTTAAGTCTTGACACCTCACTCCTATAAACTATTTTGCCCTCCATTCTAATTCTTATTCACCTTACATATATTGTTTTCTCCCATTAGAATGCCAGTACCTTAAAGACAGGTGCTGTCTCTTTTATTTGTATTGTATCCCCAGAGCTGTTAAATAGAAAGTGTTTTTCTCATGTATTCATCTTCTCAGTATAGTATTATGGAAATGACATAATTTAATTCAAAAAGTCTTAAATGTTTATTTACATTATTTAGGGGCATTCTAACAGGGACTGTTTATAAACATAAATAGTACAAAAATAGTTCACCAATGAAAAGGGCTAAAAGATTTATTCTTTATTCTAATGAGTGAAACTCTAAGTGTCTCTGGGCCAATCAGCCACCCCTTTTATACATAAGGTGGGGTTTCATATTTGCTCTATCACAGACACAGTCTACTAACCAAGATCAGTTAGTACTAGAAGGTTGGCTCTACTAATAACTAACTCTCCACCTTTAGCAACACTTAGAGTATAAGGAATTCTATCCCCTTGAGAACAAAATGGAACCATCCTTTCCTCGGTCAGTGAGCAAAGTCTCAAATTTTGAACAAGGTAGCAAAATCACATCAAGAGAAAATGGAGCGGGGAGGCTAGATAGCATAGTGGATAAAGCACTGGCCTTGGAGTCAGGAGTACCTAGGTTCAAATCCGGTCTCAGACACTTAATAATTACCTAGCTGTGTGGCCTTGGGCAAGCCACTTAACCCCATTTGCCTTGCAAAAAAAAAAAAAAACCCAGAAGCCCTGTAAGAGGGTACACATTGGTAGCGGAAATGAGAGCCTTGGCTCCTGGGATGGAAAGGTTAGGATAGAGCAGAAGTTAGAAGTCATTAACTAGTGAAGAGGATTTTCTTATGGTAGATCTTAAAATGCCAGCTGCCAATGACTGCCCCCTTGACTGGAAGACCACTTCAGGGGGATCCATCAACATGCCTACTCCTGGTCCCAGTGCTTATGTGCTTAACACAGTCTACAGAAGGGAAGTAAGGACAAGCTGCATTCATTGCTTCTGGTGTAGCCAGTTTATCAGTGATACTCTGAGATCAGGGGCACTCCTGTCCACTTGCCAAAGTTGATTTGATGTTTAAGACATTAATAACAAAATTTTTAAAAATTCATCTTAGGAAGCTTTATTTCAATTAAAGTATTAAACGTCTTTCTATAGCTATCTGTTGTTATAGATCAATCATATTAAAATTTTGTTTAAACTAGAAGATTACTTTCTATTTAAAAAAAAGATAAGATGCATGCCATGGTGAGAAAAGGGCATTAGCAAGCATCTGGTAAAACTTTACTTTTAATTTATTTTTTAAAATACAATTTATTCATTTATCTTTAAATTTATTTATTTTTAATTTTATTTGTTTTTTTAAATTTATTTTATTTATATTTATATTTATTTTTGATTGATTAATTAAATAATGAGTTTTATTTATTTAAATTAATTAGCTTTAATTTTTATTTATTTAATTTTTAATTATGGGATAAAAAGGATTTCTATAACATAGTATAATTTTTAAAAAATTATTACACATGACAGCTAGGTGGCACAGTAAATAGAGTACCAGCCTTGGAGTCAGGAGGACCTGAGTTCAAATGTGACCTCAGACACTTAATTCTTACTTACTTAGCTGTGTAATCTTAGGCAAATCACTCAACCGTATTGCTTTGCCAAAAAAAAAAAAAATGATTGCCCATAAAACTGCAATTTGTTACCTACAGGTAGCAATTTGCTACCACCCTATAGGTGGTCACCATTAGACAAAGATATATGTGTGCATATGTAAAATCATTTATACATACTAGTTGTCTCTGTGTCTTGTACTTAATAGCAATTTATTGAATTGAATTGACCCATGGTTTGAAAAGCATTACAATCACTGAGCATTCAGGTCTTACACCTGGGGGTCCCTGAACTAGAGCAGCCCTAACCAGGTCTAATACAAACAAATTTATAAGTAGAAGTGCTTTGCCTCGGGGTTCCAAAATTCAAAGGGTACAAAAACTGTACCCCTTTAGAAATATGGATACAAAAATTGCTAACAACTAGTTGGGATAGATAGAGGAACTGTACCTGTAATTTCACTCATATAGGGAACTTCCCAGTTCCTGCTTTTGTACATTTTTTTTCTGCAAACAAGTTACCTAAACCAGTGGGACATTAGTTTGGCTAAGACCAGACAATATAATGAAAATAGTAATACCTTGTCTTTTCTCTATTTTTTAAATTTGGATTTAATTCTTCTTACACAATATGATTAATGTGAACTTGTGTTTAGTGCAGTTATTAGAATGCTTCTATCAGAGGAGTAGAGGACGAAGGGAGGGAGAAAAATGTAAAATTCTAATGATTGCTGAAAACTACCACTGCATGTAGTTGGAAAAATAAATAAATAAAATATTTTTAAAATAATAATACTCAGCATTTATGTAACATTTTATACTAAATATCTCATTTCATCCTCACAGTAACTCTGTAAGCGAAATATTACTTTAACCCAATTTTACAGACTGACTTGTCTAATGTCAAATGATAAGTAGCTGAAGCTGCATTTGAACTCAAATCTTTGTCATGTCAGAACCAATACTCTATTCCACTATATTACCTATGGATGGATTGAAAGCCAGGTCCTCCTACTCCAAGAACATCTTTCTAGTCACTTTGCCCCATTGACTCTATAGTTCCTGATTAACAAGAACAATTTCTTAAAATACCACTATTCTTCCACTCCTCCACTCCGTAACAATTTCCTCCCAAATCTGGTCTCATCCTACTTCCTGATCCCAACAGGTTTATGGGCTCCCAAGAAGACCTTTCAAGTTGTCCCAGAGTTTCTACATCACCCATCATTATCTTCAAACCTGACTCTCCCCCAAAACTTAATTATTTAAACAGTTGAAATGAGAATGTAGTTATTTCAACTAGTTCTGGGTGCCAAATTGTTCATTATGACTTTGACTGTAAAGGACATGTAGAGGAAAAATAGGGACATGAGTTTCCATGTAAGCACCATACTTTTTTCCCCCTTTTACCTTACTATTTCTTAACCCTCATGAGAAATCTTGTGCAGTCACACAAAAGGAGTTCAAGGAATGTTTGATGAATCAGGGTTCAGTGTAGTGTAGTACCTTTCAGTAAAGTGCCAACGTCAATGCTGCTGAAGGGGGAAAGCTCTGGGCTTGGACTCTAAGTAGATTTCTATGGGAATCACTTACTAGTTATTTGAATTAGATAAGTTACCTCACCTTTGTGTCCAAGCTTTGTTATCTGAAAAATGACATATTTTTATTAAATGATTTCCTAAATCAATTCCATCTGCCAAGAGACAATGGCGTGGTGGAAGAACCCTGAATTTGAATAAGATTTGGGTGGAAATCTTGACTCTTCCTTTACTAGCGAGGTGAGCTTCAACGGGACATTATACTTTTCCAAAGTCTATTTCTTCATCTGTAAAATGGGAGGCAATAATTGATATGGAGGCAACTATGTGACCCAATGAGATAGAGCACCAGGTCTGTAATCTCGAAGACGTGAATTCAAACCTGGTCTCAGATACTTATTAGCTGTGTGATCCTGGACAAGTCATTTAGCTATGTTTCAATTTCCTTATATGTAAAATGAGTTAGAAAACAAAATGGCAAACCACTACAACAACCAAAAAACAACAAGAAAACCCTAATTGGGATCATGAATATTAAGATACAACCAAACAACAATTGATCTATTTGTAATCATGAATATCCCTCTCAGACAAAAAAAAAATGCAGACTGGAGGATGTGGTTTTTAAGGTCAGAATGGAATTTTTTTTTGGGGGGGGTTGCATATCTTGCATCCCTCTCATAAGAGAGAGAGAGATGCATATGTGCAGGAATATTAGGAAAAACTGACTCCTTACAAGAGTTTTGTCTATTTTAGCTGAGTGAAAGTAAGGCAACACAAGTAGTCTAAGTTCAGATGTTGCTTGAAGTTTACAGAGTTGAGGGTAAGTGCAATGACAGAAAATCAGTACTCAGTGAGCAAAAATAGAAGCAGCTAAATTTAAAACTGGCTTGATTGAGTCTATCTCAACTCCCCACTATCCAAAGGACAGGGGCAAGAAGCTGTCCTCAGAATACTCATGAGAAAGATAATATTCTTCCTTTCCTTCATTTCAGCCTCTGGGAAAGTACATTATTAAAAGTTCAGAGCTAATTCTATCTTTGTTTTTTTGTTTTTGTTTTTATTTTTTTTTTAATCATGTTAATGCTGACTATATAAAATGATCAATTTTTTGTGAGGGCTTATCATTTCTGAAAGTACAATAGTATTTCATCACAATCATGTACATATGTATCCAGTCATTTTCCAATTGATGGACATCCCTTCAATTTCCAAAAAGTTGCAACCACTCAAAAAGTTGCAAACCAGGCTTTTGGGGGCAGTGGCAATTTCCAAACCATTAGCCCATAGATAGTAAGAAGGTCAAACAAGGGGAGAATAGGGGAATTACAGGGTCCCTTTGCTGTACATTTTTTTCACAGTAATGATTACTAATTATGTATTTCCTTCCATCCTATTAACCTATTATTTATCTTATTCTCTCTCTTTTTTTACACTGTCCATTCTCAAAAATGTTTTGCTTCTGACATTTACCACCCCCCGTAGTCTGCCCTTCTGTCTATCAGCCCATTCCTTTTCTACTTTCCTATATGGTAAGATAGATTTCTTATACCCAACTGAATGTGTATGTTATTCCCTCTATGAGCCCATTCCAATGAGAGTATGGTTCGCACACTCCCCGCTATGTCACCTTCCCCCAACTTCCCCTCCACTTTAAAATTTCTTTCAAGCTCTTTTATGTTAGATAATTTATTCTCCTTTTTCTTTCTCCCAGTGCATTCTTCTTTCTCATCCCTTGATTTTGTTTTTTGTTTAAGATAACAATTTCATCATATTCAATTCATACCTATTGGGGCCTCCCATGTAGGAATTTAAACTATCTAACCTTATTGAATCCATTTTAATTTCTCTTTTCTATTTACCTTTTCATGCTTCTTTTGAATCTTGTATTGGAAGGTCAAATTATCTATACAACTCTGGTCTTTTCATTAGGAATGCTTGAAAGTTTTCTATTTCACTATATATCCATTTTTCTCCAAAAGTTATATCAGTTTTTTTGGATATGTGATTCTTAGTGTAATCCTAGCTCTTTTGCCCTCCGGGATGTCATATTTCAAACCCTCTGATTCTTTTAAATAGAAACCACTAAATCTTGTGCTATTCAGACTTTGACTATTTGAATTGGGTTTTTTTGTCTACTTAAAATATTTTCTCCCTGCTGGAATTCTGGAGCATGGAAATTAGGTTATAATATTCCTTTCAAATCTCTTTCAGGAGGTAGTTGGTAGATTCTATTTTTATTTTACTCTCTGATTCAAGATTGTG
Organism: Macrotis lagotis; assembly: GCF_037893015.1. Lineage (NCBI taxonomy): Eukaryota > Metazoa > Chordata > Mammalia > Peramelemorphia > Peramelidae > Macrotis > Macrotis lagotis. The sequence goes on from NC_133658.1 coordinate 785,382,583, forward strand.
AATATAGTTCTTCTTGATAATTACTTTAGAGATATTATCCAGGCTTTATTTTTGATCATGCTTTTCAGGTAGTCCAATAATTCTTAACTTGCCTCTCCAGAACTTATTTTCCAGTTCAGTTGTTTTTCTAATGTGATATTTCATATTTCTTTTATTTTTTTCCATCCTTTTGATTTTATATTACTGTTTCTTGATGTATCATGAAGTCATTACCTTTCACTTGCCCATTTATAATTTTTAAGGACTTCTTTTCATCAGTTAGCTTTTGGACTTCTTTTTTCCCTTCCATTAATTCTTTTTCTTTTTTTCAGTGGATTTTTTTACTTCTTTTTCCATTTGGTCAATCTTGCTTTTTCAAGGCATTGTTCGTTTCATTGGATTTTTGTGCCTCTTTTAATCATTTGGTCTAGTCTGTTTTTTATGGTGTCTTCTTCAGTATTTTTTGTTCCTCTTTTACCAAAGTATTGGCTCTTTTTAAAAGATTTTCTAGCATTATTATCATTTCTCTTCCAAAATTTTTGTCTATCTCTTTTCTTTGATTTCTAAAATCCTTTTTGAGGTCTTTCATGACCTGGGACCAATTCATGCTTTTCTTTGAAGCTTTGGATATAAGCATTTTGACTTTGCTGTCTTCTGAGTTTCTGTTTTGAGATTCCCTGTCACCATGGTAACTTCCTAAAGTCATGATCTTTTTCTGCTTTTTGCTCAGCTTTTAACTACAAGACTTCACAAGGATAAAATTCATAATAAGATATTATCAATATCACATTAAAATATTAAGGATTGGGAGGTAGAGCCAAGGTGGCAGCAGGCAAACAGCCTTTCCTAGGAGCTCTTTCCAAATTATTCCAAAAACCTTAAAATTATAACTCTAACTAAATTTGAGAGACAGAACCCACAGAAAGACCTAGTGAGGCAATTCTCCAGGCCAAGGTAACCCAGAAGATTGTGGGAAGGCTCTGTTCCTCAGAGCTAGAGGGGGCAGCAGCACAGTCAGTATCACCATGTTGGAGCAAAGGAGCTCCAGCCCTCTGGGAACAGCCCATGATGTGCCTGGGTTCCTGAGAGCAACAGAAGCAGTTTCCAGGCCTGCCAACCCAAGGGTCACCAAGCACAACATGGAAAATCAGCAGAGAAACCTCTACCAGAGTGAGGACAAAGCCTAGGCCAGCATGTCCCTCCTCAGCACAGCCACAGCCTTCAGCAGAGCCCAGGTCCTAGGAAACAGAAGCAGTCCCACAGAGTCACCCAGCAGGGAGCCTCCCAGCAGCTGCTTCCAGAGTGCTCAGGCCACAGGAGGTAAGGGAGTAGGGGAAGACTGTCAAAGTCTCTCCTCTGTCTCTGAGTCAGGAGTCTTGTGCTTAGTTCATATTCAGATCAAGGTTGAAATCTGGGTCCTCATACTACCTTAGAGGAGCAGGGAGGTTCCTCACAGCTCTAGGGCAGAGGGGAGTGCTTGTGGTTATGCACAGACCAAAGCACAAACCAGTAGAGCAGTCAGAGCCTCTCATAAGGCCTTGAGGGAACTGAAGTTTTTAAGGGGTATTCCAATAATACTCAAAAGCTCTGGAAGCACCCCCCCCCAAAACCAGGACACAGGCTGGGGAAATGAGTAAACAGAAAAAAGGAACTTGATCATAGACAATTACTTTGGTACTATGGAGGATCAAAACACAAACTCAAGGATAACAAAATTCAGGCTTCTGCATGTAAAGCCTCCAAGAAAAATAGGAATTAGGCTTAGGCTATGGCAGAGCTCAAAAAATATTTTGAAAATCAAGTAAGGAAGGTAGAAGAAAAATTGGAAGAGAAATGAGAGAAATGCAGGAAAAAACAAAACCAAGTCAGCAGCTTAGTCAAGGAGATCCAAAAAATGCTGACGAAAACATGTTAAAAACCAGTTTAGGTCAAATGGAAAAAAAGCAGTCCAAAAAATTATTGAGAAGAATACCTTAAATAGCAGAATTGACCAGATAGAAAAAGAGATGAGAAAGTTCTCTAAAGAAAACAGCTCCTTCAAATGCAGAATAGAGCTAAAGGAAGTCAATGACTTTGCGAGGAATCAAGAAACAATAAAACAATACCAAAGGAATGAAAAACTAGAAGAAAATGTTTTTCCGCATTGGAAAAAACAACTGACTTGGAGAACAGATCCAGAAGAAACATTTTAAAAAGTATTGGTCTACCTGCAAGTCATGATCAGGAAAAGAACCTTGATTTCATTTTTAAAGAATTTCTACAGGAAAATCTCCCTGCTATCCCAGAAGAAGAGGGCAAAATATAAATTGAGAGAATTCACCAATATCCTCTGGAAAGAGATTCAAAATAAATAAATAACCCCCCAGTAATATTATAGCCAAATTCCAGAACTCCCAAGTCAAAGAAAAAATATCACAAGCAGTCAGAAGGAAGCAATTCAAATATTATGGCGCTGCAATCAGAATTGCACAGGACTTAGCAGCATCCACATTAAGGGCTCATAGGGTTTGGAATATAATATTCCAGAAGGCAAAAGAGCTTGAAATGGAACCAAGAATCAGCTACTCAGCAAAACTGAACATCCTCTTCTAGGGGAAAGGATGGACTTTCAGTGAAACAGGGAAATTTTAGATGTTCCTACTGAAATGCCCAGAGCTGAACAGAAAGTTTGATCTTCAGGTACAATACTCAGGTGAAGCATAGATAGGGTGGATGAGAAGGGCAAATTATGAGGGAGTTAATGATGATGAACTGCATGTATTCCTGCATGGGAAGATGATACTGATGATACTCATGAGAACTTTCTCATTTAATAGAGAATTTAGAAGGAGTATATATATATAGTCAGGCACAGGAGAGAGCTGAATTTGAAAGTATAATATATTGTAAAGATAGAGTTAATGGGCAAAAAGTGAATGTACTGGGAGTAAGGGGAAGGGGATGCAGAATGGGCAAAGATATTTCATGTAAAAGAGTCAAGAAAAAGCTTTTGCAATGGAGTGGAAGGGGGTAAGGTGAGAGAAAATGAAGAAGTCTTAATTCTCATTGGAAATGGTTCAGAAAGGAAGCAACATATATACTTAATAGGGCATAGATATCTAGAAGAAAAAGGAGAGAAAGGGGATGGGAGAAAGGAGATGGGGAAGGGGAGGGGGAAATGTAGGTGATAGAGGAGAGGGTAGATCATAGGAGAAGGTAGTCAGATACAACATTTTTTTCTTTTACTTTTTGCAAGGTGGTGGGATTGGGTGGCCTGTCCAGGACCACAGGGCGCGTGATTGCTGGGTCTCTAGGGTGGGATGTGGTCTCAGAGCCTCCTAACCACAGGGCCAGTGCTTTGTCCACTATGCCACTGCCCCAAAGGACACTTTTGAAAAGGGACAGAGTAAAGGAGGGAGAAAATAAAATAAATGAGAATGGTGAGGAATGGTTGGAGGGAATTACAATCAGCAACTGAAACTGTGGAAAAAAATATGGAAGTAAATTCTCTGATGGACTAATGATAAAGAATGTGATCCATCCCAGAGACAGAGCTGATGGTATCTGAATACAGACTGAAGCACTTTTTTTCTCTTTATTTCACTTTATTTCTCATGAAGTTTTTTTTATTTTTGTGGGAAGATGGAGAATTATTTTTACTCTTACAACAAGACTATTTTAGTAATGTGTAAATAAATAAAAATGTAAATTTAAAAAGAAGTAAGGCTTAAGATATTAAGGCTGATTGGTATAATAATGATAGCTAATATTTATATAAAGCTCACTATGTGTTATATTGTGTGAAGTAATATACAAATATTTTCATTTGAGATGAGGTAATGAGATATTTGGCTGTCTTGGAAGAGAAACTGGAATAGTTTTTGAGTTCTGCCACATTATCTATATAAATGCTGTACTTCCATGAGAAAGTTTCCTTCCTAACCTGTCCAGAACAATTTTTCAGTTCCAAGGGTGACAGACTAAATTGAATTAGCTTTGGTTCTTCTGTCACTAATTAGATGGTACAGCAGGCCTGCCTCAGGGCACAGAGGCATTGACAACGTCCCTGTGATCATCCTAATGAAGTGGCTGCACCATGCATCAAGGCTTAGCTCTTTATAAATTGCCCTGCAATGTAGTCCTTGGGGAATATTGGTGCAATACAGTAATCAATTCACAGGACATAGCAGATAAAAAGAAAAATAACTAGACTACTATTTTTATGGTAATATTTTGTAGGGTTGGAAATGACTTTGAGAAGTCATTGAGACTAAGCTCCTGTCTCCAAGCTGAACAGGTCTTGCAAGGAAGTATTAATTCTAATATTATAAATTTGGAGATTTGTGCAGCATATTATGCACTTTAACAGCATTTGCTATTGTCTCGGTGAGCTGTCATAATCATTTATCCTATTCATAATTAAATATTGTCTGTGCAAAAAGTTCCATGCACAACATGGTTTTGACCTAGAGAATTTGTGAGTAAATGAAGAGGCAGATGCAGAGTATATGAAATAAGACAGTACACTGTTAATGTTATCATGAAAACTCATGATTTTAGATTGCTTTACACTTTGCAAAACTACTCCATTTGTATTTCTTCATAAGATAAAAAGTGCAATGGCTTGTTAAACATAATGGAATGAGTAAATACCATTCAATTGAGGATATTAAAGAGAGGGAGAAGAAGCAATCATAAATGGATAGATTCAGTGTTGGAAGAGACATCAGCAGTCCTTGAGTGCAGGTTCTAATACAAACAGGATTGAAGAGGAAGAGAAATTCAGTCTAGGTGATAGATTTCATCTTTGTCATGAAGAGGATAGTTGTCTGATCTGACAAAAATGTAGAATGCATGAAGAAGAGTTGAAAAAAGTGGCACTATAGACAGAGATTGGAACCATGTTGTGAGGGGCATTAAATGCCAACCTCAAAATTTTGACTTAAACCTATTTACAATAAAAAAAAAACCATGAAATATTTTTGAAAGAAGGAAGGAGGCAAGGAAAGAGAAGGAAGAAGGAAGGAAAGAAATTGAATTTATAGACTATTCCCCTTCAAAAATGTATCTTTAAAAAATGTATCTGAAAAATAAAGTTTGAAATGATAGAGAGATTTACAAAAATTACTTTCTTTGATGCTTCCATACATAGCTCACACTTGAATCTCTATATACAATCTTCCCTTCTCTTTGAATATCACCTCATATGAAGAAGCTCCAAACATCATTCATTCATTTTAATGAGCTCAGGTTAGTGGACTGATGCTCTGGAGAATAACACTTTCAGGTATAGTAAAGACTATACCATTCCAGCTGGGGTCTTAAAGAATTGTCAGATACTAGATGGAGGCCCAATATAAAGGTAAGATTGCCATTTTCAAAGATGGATAGCTTTTATCTTCTGTATTCTGATAAAATCTTTTTTTCTTCTCCACTGTATATCAATTACAGAGGTCATTAAAGCTCCTTGTAAGAGAAAAAAGGGAGCTACCCCCTTCATAAGTGATCCAGGGCCAGAGCTTTCATCATACTTCAGAGAACAACTGTCAAAAAAAAACCTTCACCTTCAACTGGAGGCACAGGACCAAGATTGTCAGTGACAACAGTAGCTTAACCTCAATATGTCAAAAATGTCCTTTCTTTTACTCAGTTCAATAAATCCAAGTAACATGTTCTTCTGGTCTTTCTTTTAGACAGGATTTAGAAGAGCTTAAGGAAACAGCTTCAAGTGAGAGCACACAGGGTTTAGATTTGGGAGAGGACCTAGAAAAACTAAAAAAGAAGAATGAGTGCTGAAAGGGAAGAGGGGACAATTAACTTGATGCCCCTATTTACTAAGGTCCCCCACCCAGAAGTGATTTTGTATTTACTTTGGGTTTTTTTACACTCATCTAGGGAACAATTTACCATAATCTCACACAACAGACTATAAACTATTTGAAGGCATCTTTGCATTCCCAACACCTTATTTACTTATTTAGTTTATTAATAGGTCAAAGTAATGACAGACACATTTCCCCATCAGTTCTGACATTGTCAACAATCCTTATGATTCTCGAGGATGGAAGACTTTGATCTGGAAGAGGTTTAAAAAGTCAACTGTTCCCTTACTATTTAGATGAAAATACTGATCAGAATTCAAACCTGGGTCCTCTGACTCCAACTGGCCTTTTCATTACAATACATTGCTTTTCCTTCCTCCTTAACAATATCAAATAGTTAATTTAGTACTTTAAAATCCCATGGCTTACGTAAGGCATTTTATTAGCTGTGTACAGAAACTGAGGCTCAGTGGCTTTCTGATGACCACCTAATTAATCAGTGAGAGAGTCACAGTTTTTCTGACTCTAAGTCAAGAGCTCGTACCTTATGCTACTATGTTCTTAGGGTTACCGCAATTTAACTCTTATAATTTAACTTGAAATATCTAGGACTTACTAGAAGGTTGATTGTCACTGAAACTCCTTTGCCTCTGGAATATGATTATGAGCAGGGGGAGGAGTCTTTGGTTTACAAGTACACTCTGAATGATGACAAAAATTGTGCTCCAGTAAATGTAAAAAAAATAAAACAGGAGTAGCTATCTTGATATCAGATGAACAAAAGTAAAAATAGATCCAATTAAAAGAAATAAGGAAGAAAACAACATCTTTCTAAAAGGTACCATAGACAATGAAGTAATATCAATACTAAACAAAAATGCACCAAGTGATATGGCATCCAAATTCTAAGAGGAGAAATTAAGAGAGTTATAGGGAAAAATAGAGAGCAAAACTATATTGGGAGACACCTAACTGACCCTTCTCAGAACTTGATGAGCCCTATCAACATGAACAAGAAGGAAAATGAGGAGGTGAATGAAATAGTAGAAAAGTTAGATATGATAGAACTTTGGAGAAAACTGAATGGGCACAGAAAGAAAAATACTTTTTTCTCAGCAGCATATGGTACCTATGGAAAAATTGACCATGTATCAATGCATAAAAATCTCAAAATTAAATGCAGATATATTAAATATATTCTTTTCAGAATATAAATGCAAAAATTACATTAAATGGAGGGTATTAGAAAAATAAGATTAAAATTAATTGGAATCTAAATAATCTAATCCTAAAAATAGATTAAAGAACAAGTCATAGAAATAATTTCATTTATGAGAATGATGAGACAACATCCCAAAATTTATGGAATGCTACAAAAGCAGTATTTAGGGTAAATTTCACTTTTCTAAATTCTTATATCAATAAAATAAAGAATAGATGAATAAATTGGTCACAACTAAAAAAATTAGAATTAAATTATCTTAAATCCTTAATTTGTATTAAATAGAAAATCCTGAAAATTAAAGGTGAAATTAATAAAATTGAAAGTATAAAAAAGCCTACTTATCTAATAAATAAAACAAGGAACTAATTTCCTGAAAAAAACTAATAGGGCATTTTTAATTTGATTTAAAAAAAAAAAAAGAAGAAAACACACCATCCCAGGAGTCAGGAGGATCTGAATTCAAATCCTTCCTCAGACACTGAATAATAACCTGACTGTGAGTTCTTGGGCAAGTCACTTAATCCCATTGCCTTAAATAAATAATTTTTTAAAAAGAAGAAAACTAAATATTCAGTATGAAAAATGAAAGGGTGAAATCACCAATAATGAAGAAACTATTAAAGCAATCATTAGGAAATATTTTGTTCAATTATATCCCAATAAATGACAATCTGAGCAAAATCAATGAATATTAAAATAATAAAAATTACCTAGAGTAATAGATCAAAAATAGAATGCCTAAATAAATCTATCCTAAAAAAGAAACTGAACAAGTAATTAATGAATTAAGAAAAAACCCTGGAGTTAGATGGGTTCACAAATGAATTCTAAACATTTAAAGAATTACTATAGGCAGACAGAAAGAAACATTTCAAATACCAAGAAGTCATAGGATTACACAGACATAGGAAGCTTTAACATTAAAGGATTGTAGTGCCTTGAATATGATATCCAGAATATGATTCTTGGTTGTAGCCAAGAATCAACTACCCTGCACAATTGAGTAGCTCTTTCAGGGAAAAACGATAGGCATTCAATGAAAAAGGGGACTTCTAAACTTTTCTGATGAAAAGACTAGAGTTGAACAGAAAATTCAGTCTTTAGATACAGGACTCAAGAAAAGCAGAAAAAGGTAAACAGAGAAAATGAAAAGAAAAATGTTATCCAATAGGATTAAATCACTTACATCCCTATAAGGGAAAATGATACTTATGACTCTTGAGAATTGTGTCTTTATTAGAAGGTATGTACTTTGACAGAAGATGTGGGCATAAATTGTTTTTGATGTGATGATAAAAAAAAAACTAAGGCATGAAGAAAAAGGTTGTACTGAGAAAAGAGGAATAGGACAGACAGAATAGGGCAAATTATATCACGTGAAGATGTGTAAAGAACCTATTACAATAAAGGGGAAGAAGGGAGGGGTGACAATTACTCTCATTGAGTTTGATTCAAAGACAGATGCACTTAACTGGATTTAGAAATTTATCAAACTCTACAGGGAATTAAAGAAGACAAAAGTGAAAGAAAAGGAAGCATGAGCTGATTGGGGTCAAAAGCAAAACACTGATGAAGATGGATAGGGTGAAAAAATGGAGCAAAATGTACAAACTGGGAGAAGATAATATGGAGGATATTATAGAGTTAATAATCATAACTGTGAATATGAATTCGAATAAACTCTCCAAAAAAATAGAAGATAGAGTGGATTTAAAAACCATAATCCTAAAATATGTTGTTTATAAGAAACATATCTGAACAGAAAGATACACACAAAGTAAAGATAAAAGGCTGGAGCAGAATATATTAAAACATTATGCACAGCATCAGCAACATTTTGTGTTGTTCAACTATGAATGACTCAGCTGTACTCAACAACACAGTAATCTAGATCTAATCTAGATAAAGAATTGATGGACTCTGGATGCAGACCGAAAAATACTTTTTTTTTCACTTACTTTATGTTTTTCCCCCTTTTGATCTGTTTCTTCTTTCATCACTAATATGGAAATATGCTTCACATGATATTACATGTATAGCCTATATAAAATTTTCTGCCATTTTAAAAAAGAGAGGATGATGGGGAGATAGAGAAAAAAATTTGGAAGTCAAAATTTTGTAAAAATTAATGCTCAAAATTGTCTTAGCATGTATTTGAGGGAAAAAAAAATATCTTTCACAATGATTGTCCTAGGAGACAGCCTGATCATGTTTTCTCATAGGTAACATGGGGATAATAATACTTGCACAAAGGACCTTCTTGAGCTGTTGAGAGGAAAGTGTGTCATAAACTATAGAATGCCACATAAATAAAAACCAGCTCTTTAAAAGAGAATCCCTCTGTCTTCATATCCTCTAGGGTTTTATTAGAGAAACTATCCAGAGTCCTCATTTGCCAGAATTCATAGTTTGAAATTCATTTTATAGTTTTCCTCCTTTTCAAAGAAAGAACTGTGTCCTGAAGAAGACAGATTTTTCTCCACCCACCCCCATCTCTATTCTCTACCTTCATCCTAAATGTTGAAAAGGAAAATAATTCCCTCCAAGACATTCAGCCACTGGGGCTCTCTGGGGACACCTTATTGCAAATACAGTGGTGCTCTCTGTGCTTTGTAGCATGTTAAGTAGTACCCCAGTGTCTCCAATTGTTTATTTTTTAATAAAATGCTGAAAGTTGAGCATCTTCCCACATAACTGAATTCCTAGGTATCTGTCAAGAGTGACAGCTGTTCAGGAAAGCATAGAAAACAATCCGCCAGATAGCAAGCCTGTCTTGATTCTTCTTACAAATTGCTATACCCTTGAAACTAATTTTAGTTGGCAATGGAAAATCAATATATAAAACAAGAGACATTTTAATCTCTTTGGTATCTCTTAACTCACATTTTCACACACATATCCAACCTTTTACAAAGATCCTCACCAAGCTTCCATGAATTCTGGATAGAAACTTAGTAAGTAAACAAAGACAACCAGGTGGCAAGGTAGGTGACATATAAGAATATATCTAGTAGTTATGTTTCTCCCAAGGCCATATGCCAGGAGCACCTGGATTTTGGAGAAGTATGGATATTATGAAAAATAATGTCTGACAAATGTATTCTTTTTTTTCAACATAATTTTAGTTTATTTTTTAATTACATGCAAAAATAGTTTTCAATATTCATCTTTCTGTAAACTTTTGAGTTCCATATTTTTCTACCTCCTTCCCTCTCCCTCCCCATTTTAGCAAGTAATCTGATATAGACTATACATGTATGATCATGTTTAACATATTTCCATTTTAACTATATTGTGAAAAAAGAATCAGAATGAAATGGGAAAAATCATGAGAAAGTAAAACAAACCAAAAACAAGTTTTAAGAAGTGAAACTAGTATGCTTTGATCTGCATTCAGAATCCATAGTTTTTCTCTGGATGTGGATGACATTTTCCTTCACAAGGTTTTTAGAATTGACAGGTATATTCTTTAATAAAATAAATTTGAGAAAGTCACAAATGGAAGCAAGGCTGGGGAAAAGTAGGGTCAACCCATTCCTCTTAGCTGACTTGCTTCTCCCAAGTCCCAATTAAAATGCACACACACACACACACACACACACACACACACACCCTGCCAAAGGGTTGATCTTTTGTTAGTCTCCTCTGTCCTAAGGTAGAAAGCATAAATATGGGGATTTTGTGGCAGTCAACCCCTTGCCAGGTGCTGTTCAAGAAGCAGAGAGTGTTAGAGTTGACAGGAACCTTAGAAATATTCCAGTGATCTCTTCCAAGTCTCCCTGTTTCACAGATGAAGAAACTGATACCCAAAGGCATTCCCCACAGTTAGGGACAGAGAGTTTGAAACCAAACCTCCAGACTTGCACCCAAATTCTCTTTCCACTGAATCAGATTACTTTTATTGCAGCATAATTAGGGTTTGAAATTCCTCAGACTTTACAGGCGGAATTCTAGCTCAAAAATTACCCTCTCCATCATCCTAATACCAGTATTTCTTGCTATGCTATCCATTGGTCTGGTTTGGGGGGAAAATACTCTGAAACCCATCCTCTACCTTGTATTTTTTGCTATTGCTGTTATTGGTTTCAGAACTCTCTGTGAACGAGAGAATATATTTTTCCCTTCTTTTTTGCCTCTACATGTTGAAGTGGAATTGAATGTTTTCCATATTTCAAGAAATAAATGGACAAATAGATGATAAAGAGGACAAAGAGAAGAAAATAGAAGAAGGAAAGGGAGAGAGTGGAAAGGAAAACTGGTAAGAAAAGAGGAGGGGACGAGGGAAGAAGGATGACAGGAGCATAGACTCTGAGTCTGAGGACTGGTTCAAATCTTGCCTCAAATGCTTACTACACTGTGACTTTGGACAAAGTGACTTGACCTTCCTGAGCCTAGTTTTCATCATCTGTGTAGTGGAAGGACTAAACTAGATGGTGTCTAAGGTCACTTGCAACTATGACATTTTATAGTGGCAAAGGTTGTCTCAAACAGGACTGTCACTTTCTAGTTGTGGGTCCGAGCAATTCAGAATATCACTCTGTGCTTCCATTTCTTCATCTGAAAAATGGGAAAAATACCATCTCTCAGGATTACTGTGATAAAAATGCTATAAGAAATAAACTGCTTTATAAATGTAAAGTATTATTATTGTCTGGACATAATTAAGTAATAGAAATGAGGAATGGAACTAAGATTTTCAGGTGAGGAAGTCACAACTATCACTACACACCAACATCCTCTCTGAAACTTAAAGTGTTAGAAAGAGAATTACATAATTGAGAGGATGATTTGTCAGAGGTCTCAACCAATTCATGTCAATAGTCAAACTTGAACTGACTCTATATCCAACACACAAAGAAAATCAGATTATGACAATTTCATACATGGATTAATCTATTTGAATTCTTCTCTAACATCTATGAATTTAGGTCCTTATACAAAAAATTCCTTAGCAGCTGAAACACTATGGAGGAGTTACCGAGGCCAAATAGCACTGTGATATTTTTTCTTGCTGTATTTTATGTTCAGTCTTCTATTCTATTCTTTTACTTCACTGTGCTTTAACTTCCTGCAGGTCCTGCTTTTGTGGGGAACAGAAGAAGAAGGTAGTCAGATTGAGTTGATCTGGCAAATCCAAAATCCAGAGAAAAGAACATTGTTCCCAAGGCATGGTGTCATTTATGACTCAGGAGTCACAAGAGAATTAAAGATCCCCATTCTTTTTTCTTAAAACCAACAGGACTGGGTTACCAGTGGGGGAAGGTGAACAGGAGGATGAAGCCCTGGCAGTGATACAAATGCTAAGGAAATTTCCTGCTCTTGCTACAACAAAGAATGTTCTTAAGCATCTCTGTCATAAAATCATGGCATAGAGCACCTTGGAAAAGGGTAATTTCCCAAAGATAGATCTGCCCCTCATTGGTCGAAGTATGATGAGATCATAGGATCTATATCTGGAAGGACATTAGAGGTCACCTGGTCTAACCTACAAATTTTATAATATACAAAGGAAGGGAAAAAAGTTCCAAAAAACTGACTTATCTAAGGACTCACATATACTTAGTACATGTACACTTGAGCTGGGAAAAATGGTTGCCTGTCTCTATAATAAGCATGTCAATTCTCAATTTTTCCTTATTGAAGTTATTAGAAGGGGAAATAGTTTGTTGGACTATGGAGCAGAATAATTTTTGAAAAAAGTATATTCAATTAATATTAACCAGAGGAGAGATTTAAATTATAGCTATTTTACACCTCAACAATATGTTAACTGATTTTAATTCAAATTACTATTATTCAAAATATTGTTATTTACCCTTCTAATGATGTCCCTGTAAAGCCTAAATTTTCTTCTAACATTTTATATAAGGGAACTAAATACTGAAAGATATAGTATAGAAATAATTCTGGTTCTGATGGCTAATGAAGAAGAAAGAAGATGCATATGTGAGGGCTCCCTGCACTATTGAACTTTGGTACACTGCCCCATTTGACATTTATTCACTGAATCCTCAAAACTGAGGGATATACAGTATAATGCTCAGCTTAACCCCCACAAAGCAGGGAGGAAGGACAGCCTAGTGAAAAGAACACTGGAATCAGATGACCTTGGAGCAAGTACCAGTCTATGTTACTTATAAACTGTTTGAACATGGCACTTCATTTCTCTCAACTGGGCCTCAACAGCATTAGATGATCCCTTCTAGTTTTTGGTCTTAGAATTATCACATCTTTTCAAGGTCCAGGTGAATTGAATTTCATGCCCTGGTTTTATCCTCCAATCACTGTTTTCATCTAAAATTACATTTTAAAGAATATGAAGGATGCTAGTGAAAATGTAATATATTTCCTCTTAAAAGTGTTTTGGACTTTTTTGCCAATATGGAAGATGATGTATTTCAACTAGATGAACTCTCAGATTCTTTCCAGTTCTAGCAAACTTAAATTCTATGAAGTTCATATTGAGTAAGCCCAATCACCTGCCCACTGGTGGGGAGAATTAAGCTAATCAATCTATATGGAATGCCTTCTCAACATCTCTAAATATTGATTTAAAATAAAGTAGGTTTGAGAAGCAGTTGTGGCACAACTAAAAGACAGAATATAATTGAATCAGCATTAGAAGATGAGTTTCATTGTTGACTCTATCATTTACTAACCATGTGATCCTAAACAAGTCACATAATTTCTCTGAGCCTTATTTTTTCTTTTTTAATAGCTAATATAATTAAACTTTCATTATTTACACCTCACAATGTTGTGAGTATAAAATGAGATAATGTAGGCAAATTGTTATACCAACATAAGATACCACCATCATCTCTAAAGTAGTAGGCTAACAGTAAAACCAATCCCACAATATTTTTAAATCTCACTGAAAAATTATTATTATATTTCAATTTAATCTGACGAAACATTTTTATATTCAATTTGCATTCCTTCTGGGTGTACACAAATATTGCTCAGTGTAGCCTATTGCCAGTCAAAAAAACCTTATTCTAAACTCAGCATTAAGTCTGCAGCACCACCAAACTGCTAACCTTTGACTACCTCATCTGCAGAGCTACATAACTGTTCCATTGCAGAAAGCTCTTGAACTGTTTTCTCTCAACTAGAAAAATCTGGGTTGCACAAGGCAGTGATTAATCAATAAGCCAACCAGCCCCAAAGTCTATTACATAACTCGGTAAATACAACAGCACTGGAAATGGCAGAATATAGAAGCTGTGTTCACCTTGACTAATGGAGGACACAGCTAAGAATCAATAGCTGAAGAAGTCAGAAAGGACTAAAGCATCTTTTTAGTTCTCATTAAAAGAAAGTCATATTTTCGCAATCAACTACTATATCTGCTTTTTTACGAAGGCAGACAGGAATTTCCTGGGGCTTTTAGTAGACTCAGTATGCAAACTCAGTATGCATCTACTCTGTGACGTCTTGGCAAAATAGCTATTATAATAACATGCTGTACTAAGAAAAGCATTGAGTACATAGTGAAGGAAGTTGTAGTGCCTCTATATTCTGCATCTAGCGTCTTCCTTCCTTCCTTCTTCCTTCCTTTCTTTTTCTTTTTTTTTCCTCTTTCCTTCCTCTGTCTCTGTCTCTCTCCGTATATATGTCTGTTTCTGTCTCTCTGTCACTCTCTGTCTCTTTCCATCTCTCTCTGTCTCTGTCTCTCTGTCTGTCTTTCTCTCTCTCTTTTCCCAAGAAAGGATCTAACTATCTTGCCTAGGCTGGAAGGGCAACAATTACTCACAGATCTGATCCCAATTCTGATATACTCCAAAGCTTTGACCTGCTCTGCTTTTTCCATTGTAAACCAATTTGCCCTTCCTTAGTAAGCTTGGTGACCCTCTGCTCCTGGAGTTTCACCATACTGGTGTCATGCAGTATGCACATCTGATTGATTCCAGACCTAGATAGTCCAGAGTTCATTCCATTCACCAGTTTCTGCCTCCCCCAGGAGCGAGAACTACAGACTTGTGCCACAATGCACAGTGACTTCTGGAAATATAGTATGACATTTTCTGAAGGATAACAAAAAACCAGAGCATGTCAAAAGAATGACAAAAAGAAGACCCAAGGAAACCTACTATTTGAGGGTGAAAGAATTGGAAATATTAAGTCTGGAGAAAGAAAGCTATGGAATATATCTTCAAGAATAAGATTTATGTCTTCAGATATCGGAAGGACTGACAGATAGAAAATGATTAAATTTGTTTTGCTTGGCTCCAGAGGGTAGAGGTAGGAGCAGTGGTTAAATGTCATAACTCTCAACTTGTTATACAGAAAACCTTCCTAATAAATATCACTATCAATTTATGTAATTTGAAGATCTGGGAAATAATAAGTTCCCTATCACTAATGTTCTTCCTTCAAAGAGTGGGCAACCCTTGGGTATGTTTTTTAAAGTACTACTGCTTGGATATTTATGGAACTAGATACTGTCTTGCATTCCTTCCAATTCTAAGATTCTATAATTCCTTCTCAGTTTAAGGAGTGTCGGGGCAGCTAGATGGCGCAGTGGATAGAGCACAGGACCTGGAGTCAGGAGTGCCTGAGTTCAAATCTGACCTCAGACAATAATTACCTAGCTGTGTGGCCTTGGGCGAGCCACTTAACCCCAGTGCCTTGCAAAAAAAACAATAATAATAAGGAGTGCCCCCAGGCTAACCAAGTTCACTCCACTTTTCTCTAGGCCCTACTCTGAATTCTATAAGTTTTTCTCTCCACCATGAGACTGAAAGAATGTCTCAAGTCAAATCCCTCCCATGCATATTTTTTGTCTTCTTTGTATGTTATCTTCCCATGTAAGAATGTAAGTTCCTTGAAAGCAAACCCTGTCTTCTTGCATCTATTTAAATCCCCAGTGCTAACCATAGTGCTTGGCACAGAATTAATGTTTATTAGATGCTTATTGACTTGGTGAGATATCATATAAGTGTTCTTTTCTAACTCCTTCAACTTTTTTCTTTGCATAGTCTAAAGGCTCATAACCATCTTAGACAATCTTCAGCCTATCAATATGCTACCTAAAATGTGCTTTCCAGAACATTCCCAAGGTGGTGTGACCATGGTTTGGGATTAATACCACTCCTTGTGAAGACTATACAAGGTTTCATACTTCACTCTACTTATTAGTGGCTTATTATCCCATTAATTCTCATGCTGGATTATACAATACAATCAAGGGGTATTATGATATTTCTTCATAAATTGCTAAAATTATGTTTTTAAATATTTCATCATTTTATGATATGAGAAAGATCCCAAAGTCACCTCTCACCCTCAGTTACAACTATTGATTTTTTCATGGAAACTGGAACACCAGCACAATATGATATTTCTGTGGATAGCAGTCAATCTCTCATTTATTAATCAATAAGATCTGAACCCCCACATTAATTTGTTAAATACTATTTATTGAACAATCCTCTTTTCCCACCAGCTTTTATTCCTCTCTCAATATCAAATCTTCAACTCTTCTAGATTCAGACATCAATTTTATTGGCTATACAATTTACTAGCAATGCAATAAACAGGGGAAAGCTATATTTAAATATTTCACTTATTTATGTTATGAGAAAGATCACAAAGTTACATCAAACCATCAACTACAGCTATTGATTTCTTCATAGACATTGGAACCCATTTTCTGGGATTCTGAGGATAGAAGTCAAGTTAATTTTTGAAATTCTTTAATTTATTGATACCTCTTTTAAAGTATTTCTTTTCCACAAGATAAGAGTTAAACAATTCTCTTCAGACTCTTTCTCCTTGATCATTGATTCATTCAATTTTCCATGAAAGAAGTTCCCTTGATCTCTTCTTCCTGTATATCACAGTCTCTCCTTAGTCTTGACAGTTAGTAATTTAGATACCAGTTCAACTTTCAGTCTCCTTATCATTCTAATCTCTCTTAAAACTATAATAAAATACCCATAGTTTTGTGGAAAAGATTCTAGAAGCTGGTATTAAATAACATTTTTGTCTCACTGTCCTGGAAGACATAAGATCTTGAATTGAAGTTTTGAAAAGTACTTTAGAGATCATCTAGTTCAACTTTTACAAGTGAAGAAATTACAAGTTTGCTTTTTTGAAACCAAAATCATCACCACCTTTTCTTTGTGAGGAAGATAAAATTCAGAATCACTATTTCTATTTGCAACTGAAAGGAGAAAACATCTGGTGCAGTGATTTCTCAGTCACATAATAAGCAGAGCTCCTAAGCTCCTGATCTAGTGTCCTATTCCTTAGCTCATGTTCTCTATTATCATATACTCTTTTTTTCTTTTTTTAATGCACCAAATAGATAGAGAAATATGGTCTCTCAAAATTAAATATCACTAGATTTAGGAGCATACTATTTTTCTTTTCAGCCCCCATAGGTTCAATTATCATCTCCATGCAGATCTATATGTCCATTTCAGTCCCAAATCACAAATCAACTTTTGGATATTTATACTTAGGTTCCCCATAGACATTTCAAATTTAACAATCCAAAAGAGAAATTATTTTCACCTTCCCTAAACTTACCCTTCTTCCTAACTTCTATGTCATTTCAATGGTAAAATCATGTTTCTCAATTTTGGTGTCAACACTGAACTTGTACTGTCACTTATTCCACATATTCAATCATTTTCCAAATATTATTCATGCCTATCTCCACAACACCTTTCTAATACTTTCCTTCTCCATTTGCACAGCTGCCTCCTCAGTCCAGATCGGTCACCAAATTGGTCTCTCTGCTTTCCATTCCAATTCTTCCTCTACACAATTGTCAGTGGTTGTTTGGGTTTTTTAAAAAGCTGAGATCTTACAAAGTTATATCAGTTCTCCCATATACACACACTCTATAAACCACAATGGCTTCATATTGTTTTTAGAATCAAATACAGATTCCTCTGTTTGGAATTTTAAAACTCTTCATAGCTTAGCCTTGTCCTATTTTTTGAGTCTTCTTACTTATTACTTCATTCCATGAATGTTTTTGATCCAGCTACTCTAGCCTGCTTCCAATTTTTCTCATACATGATGTTTCCTTTCCAATCTTTACACCCAAGAGGATCTTCCTCTTCACCTCAACCTCTAAGCACCCCTGGCTTCTTTCAAGATGAAGAACATTTGCCACCTTCGGTAAGAAGACTTTTCCAGGGGGCAGCTAGGTGGCGTAGTGGATAAAGCACCGGCCTTGGAGTCAGGAGTACCTGGGTTCAAATCCGGTCTCAGACACTTAATAATTACCTAGCTGTGTGGCCTTGGGCAAGCCACTTAACCCCATTTGCCTTGAAAAAAAATAGAAAATTTTTCCAGTGACCTAAGCTACTGGTTCTTTCCCATCCAAGATTACCTTCATCTACTCTCTACGTATTCTTATAGACCAATTTATATATAGTACATGTTGTCTCCTCCTTTAGAAAATAAGCTCCTCAAGGGGAAGGAATGTTTTTGTTTTTCTCTTTATGTCCCCAGTGTTTATCACAGTATCTGTCATAAAAACAAGTGCTTGTTAATGAACTGATTGGAGCTTCCTCTCAACCAAAAGCAGAGAATCTAATGATTTCTTGGCTTGTCTTAATGATAATTTTACTCTTCAAAAGATGAATGAACTGATAAGTGGTCATTTGTAATTACACTATGGATATGATTCTCACTAACAGATGATAATTGGTTGAAAGGGTAGATAGTATAGAAACCTTGCTGGGGGCGTGACTACTCTCCTTTAAAGTTGTGATAAAGGAGAGGAAAGCTGAGCAATAGTTTGAAATTCATACTAAATTTTGAGAATGCACATTATAAAGGGTTCATTTCACAGTGTTCCTGTCTTAAAGAAAGGATCCCATAAATTACAATTCAGCAGAGAAGGAAAAGAAATTCTCAAGAATTAAAATCTGAAGATAGAAAGGGTTAGAATTCTGATGGGGAGGAGAACATGGGATCTGTCTGAAAAGGCTAGTATGGATGCACAGAAAACTCATCGATCAAATGAGATTTTTTTAATCCTATTACAGACATGTACATTCAAACAAAACAAGTTCTCTCATGATGAGTCCATTACTTCTCTATTCAAAGATGGATAGCATATTAAATCATAAGTTCTCTGAAATCATGATTGATCATGAATTGATCAAAGTTCTAAAGTCTTTCAAAGTATTAAGGCTATTATTGTATAAATGGTTACTCTGCTGTATACCCTATGGTTTAAATTGTTACTTAACTCACTGTGAACCAATTCATACAAGTGTTCCCAAGTTTTCATGAAAATATTTCCTTTATCATTGCTTACATCACAACAGTATTCTATCACATTAACATACCATAATTTGTTCAACCATTCCTCAATTGATGAGCACTATCCAAGTCTTTGCCATCACAAAAAAAGAGCTGCTTTAAATATTATTTTACAAATGAGTACTTTTCCTCTCAAATATAGAACTAATATTGGTATCACTGTTGAAGGATATGAAGAATTTAATAAATGTTCCAAATTGCTTTCCATGAGGACTTGCATCATTTCACACTTCTAACAATGGTATATTAATGTACCTGTTTTCTCACAGTGCTTTCAGAATTTATCATTTTCTTAACCAATCTCATAGGTATGAAGTAGAAATTTAGTAATGTTTCCATTTGTAATTCTCCAATTATCAGTGATTTAAAGTATTTTTCAATATGGCTATTGATAGTTTGAATTTCTTCCTCTGAAAAGTGCCTGTACTTATTCTCTTGTCATTTATCAATTAGGGACTGACTCAATCTCTTTCTTTAATATTGTATTTATTTATTTTTCCAATTACATGCAATGATAGTCCTCAACAATCATTTTTTGCAAGGTTTAAGTATCACATTCTTCTCCCTCACTCCCTTTCCTCCCCACTTCCCTGACAGAAAGCAATCTAATATAGGTTATATATGTGTTTCTATATTAAATATAAATCAGTACTAATCATGTTGTGAAAGAAGAATCAGAACAAAATAGTGAAAAAATATTAGAGATAAAAATCACAATACATAAGACAACTTTTAAAATTCAAGATAGTATGTTTTGGTCTGCATTTAAACTCCATAGTTCCTTCTCTGGATATGAATGGTATTTTCTATCCTAAGTTTTAGAATTATTTCTGATTATCATACTGCTGAAATGAACAAGTCCATCGTAGTTAATCATCACCCCATGTTGCAGTTAATGTGTACAGTGATGTTCTTCTGGTTCTCTTCATTTCACTCAGCATCAGTTCATGCAGATCTGATGCAGTTCTGTACTTCTTAATTTTTATAGAACAATAGTGTTCAATCACATTCATATACCACAATTTCTTCAGGCATTCCCCAATTGCTGGGCCTGGAATAACTCTTTTTTTAATTAAAGATTTTATTTGAGATTTACAATTCCCCCCCCCCAATCTTACTTCCCTCCCCCCCACCCCCCCACAGAAAGCAATTTGTTGGTCTTTACTTTGTTTCCATGTTGTACACAAACTGAGTGTGATGAGAGAGGAATCATATCCTTAAGGAAGAAACAAAAAGTATAAGAGATAACAAGATCAGACAATAAGATATCTATTTTTTTCCTAAATTAAAGGGACTAGTCCTTGAACTTTGTTTAGACTCCGCGGTTCTTTGTCTGGATACAGATGGTATTCTCCATTGCAGAGAGCCCCAAATTGTCCGTGATTGTTGCACTGATGGAATGAGAAAGTCCATCAAGGTTGAACATCAACCCCCGTGTTGCTGTTAGGGTGTACAGTGTTTTTCTGGTTCTGCTCATCTCACTCAGTATCAGTTCATGCAAATCTCTCCAGGCTCCCCTGAAATCCCATTCCTCCTGGTTTCTAATAGGACAATAGTGTTCCATAACATACATATACCACAGTTTGCTAAGCCATTCCCCAATTGAAGGACATTTACTTGATTTCCAATTCTTTGCCACCATAAACAGGGCTGCTATGAATATTTTTGTACAAGTGATGTTTTTACCCTTTTTTCCTCATCTCTTCAGGTTATAGACCCAGTAGTGGCATTGCTGAGTCAAAGGGTATGCTCATTTTTGTTGCCCTTTGGGCATAGTTCCAAATAGCTCTCCAGAAAGGTTGAATGAGTTCACAGCTCCACCAACAGTGTAATTAGTGTCCCAAATTTCCCACAACCCTTCCAACAATGATCATTATCCTTTCTGGTCATACTGGCCAGTCTGAGAGGTGTGAGGTGGTACCTCAGTGAAACTTTAATTTGCATTTCTCTAATAATTATTTAGAGCAATTTTTCATATGGCTATGGATTGCTTTGATCTCCTCATCTGTAAATTGCCTTTACATAGCCTTTGACCATTTATCAACTGGGAAATGGCTTTTTTTAAAAAATATGACTCAGTTCTCTGTATATTTTAGAAATGAGTCCTTTGTCAGAATCCTTAGTTGTAAAGATTGTTTCCCAATTTACTACATTTCTTTTGATCTTGGTTACACTGGTTTTATCTGTGCAAAAGCTTTTTAATTTAATGTAATTGAAATCATCTAGTTTGTTTTTTGGTGATGTTCTCCATTACTTCCTTAGTCATAAATTGCTTCCCTTTCCATAGATCTTACAGGTAAACTAGTCCTTGATCTTCTAGCTTGCTTATAGTATTGTTTTTTTAATGTCTAAGTCCTGTATCCATTTGGATCTTATCTTCGTAAAGGGTGTGAGGTGTTGGTCTAATCTAAGCTTCTTCCATACTAACTTCCAATTTTCCCAGCAGATTTTTATCAAAGAGAGAGTTTTTATCCCAATAGCTGAACAGCAGATTGCTATAATCGTCTCCTGCTACTGCACCTAGTCTATTCCACTGGTCCACCACTCTATTTCTTAGCCATAACCAAACAGTTTTGATGACTGATGCTTTATAATATAATTTTAGATCAGGTAGGGCTAAGCCCCCTTCTTTTGTACCTTTTTTTATTAAATCCCTGGAAATTATTGACTTTTTATTTCTCCATATGTATTTACTTACAACTTTTTCTAATTCATTAAAGTAATTTTTTGGAATTTTTATTGGTAGGGCACTAAACAGATAGTTTAGTTTTGGTAGACTTGCCATTTTTATTATATTAGCTTCTATCCATGAGCAGCTGATATTTGCCCAGTTATTTAAATATGGTTTTATTTGTGTGAGAAGTTTTTTTATAATTGTTATCAAAAAGTTTCTGATTCTGTCTTGGCAAATAGACTCCCAGGTATTTTATATTGTCTGAAGTTATTGTGCTGTATCTTGCTAGACATATATAGAAAAGTTGAGGATTTATGAGGGTTTATTTTATATCCTGCAACTTTGATATAATTGCTAATTGTTTCCAGTAGGTTTTTTTGGATGATTTCTTGGGATTCTCTAGGTAGACCATCATGTCATCTTCAAAGAATGAGAGTTTTGTCTCTTCCTTCCCAATTCTAATTCCTTCCATTTCTTTTTCTTCTCTAATTGCTGAAGCTAACATTTCTAATATGATATTGAAGTAGTGGTGATAATGGGTATCCTTGTTTCACCTAGCCTCTCCCCATTGAATATAATGTTTGTTGACGGTTTCAGATAGATACTGGTAATTATTCTAAGGAACAGTCCATTTATTCCTACACTCTATAGTGTTTTTAATAAGAATGTGTGCTTTATTTTGTCAAAAGCTTTTTCAACATCTATTGATATGATCATATAATTTCTGATAGGGTTGTTGTTGATATAATTGATTATACTAACAGTTTTCCTAATATTGAACCAACCCTGGGATAAATCCTACTTTATCATAATGTATTACTGGACTAAACCTTATTATTATAAATTTAAGTCAATTCCCTACAAATCATAGAAATGAGGAGTTTGTCAGAAAAATGCAAGGCAAATATTTTTCTCCCTTTTATCTGTTTCTTTTTCTAATTTTAGCTATATTGGTTTTACTTCTACAAAGACTTTTTTAAGATTTGTATAATCATCTGTTTATCACTTATGATCCTTTCTAATTTTTGGTGAATCTTGAACAGTTACCCCTATACAAAGGTCTCTTTCAGATCTAGATTGATGATACAATGAATGAACACTAGGCCAAATCAATTTAAACAAAACAACATTGATGAATGAGTTTAACAAATATTGACCTTATCATATGAGGAGACGCATGATTTGACAGTGCTTCAAGGAGAATGAAAGTTCTAAAGGACCATAAACTCAATGAGAGTCAATATATTTAGGGAGTATCCAAAGGAAAATGGAGGCAGTTGACTAAGGGAGTGTGAGAAAGTGGTTAAAGGGTATCAATTATCATGGAATCTTAGGTAGAGGCATAAGAGTGGTATTTGTGCTGAGGAGGAGAAAGAAGAATGGAGTTTTCAAAGTTTTGGAAGAAGGGTCTCCAAAAAAAGTATCAATCTTACAGATAGATAGAGAGACAAAGTGACAGAGTGAAATAATTCTTTGAATATTAGAAGAAACAATATCAAAGAATGGGGGAAAAAACTGAACTACATCCCTTTCCACTACTGAATTTTAGCCAACTGACCTAAATTGAAATATACCTTTTTTAGAAAAGAATAATTTTCTCTAAAAAGTAAGAAGTAGATAGAATAAGTAAGATCATAGAAAACACATCTTTTCATTCCAAAATTAAGTGTGCTTTATAGATTTTATGATGTTGTTAACTAAGGGAAAAATGCTGAGTCTGGATTCAAAAAGGTATGAGTTCAAATCTCAGAAACTTACTAGCTGTGTGACTCTGGAGAAAGTCACTTAACTTCTGTCTGCCTCAGTTTCCTCAATTGTAAGATGTGGGCTAATAACAGACCCCACCACAAAGGCTGTTGAAAGGATAAAATAAGATAATCATAAAACATTTAGCCCCAGAATCTGTCACATAATAGATGCTTGGTAAATACTTCTTTCTTTCCCTCCTTTCCACTTCCCCTAGACTATCTCCCACATCACAAACTAATTTCTAATATTTTTTAAGAAGAAGAAAAATTTTTCTTAATAATGATTACTATTCCACCCTATGGTATATGAACAATAAATTTTTCTCTCATATTTAATAACAAATTACTGCATTATACCAAGGTTTTCCCCCCTTTCTGCCTCCTCTACCAGAAATACACCAGTTTGGGAAATCTCTCTTAAAGATTTACCCTAGGGGCAGCTAGGTGGTGTAGTGGATAGAGCACCAGCCCTGGAGTCAGGAGTACCTGAGTTCAAATCCAGTCTCAGACACTTAATAATTACCTAGATGTGTGGCCTTGGGCAAGCCCCTTAACCCCGTTTGCCTTGCAAAACAAAAACAAAAAACCTAAAAAAAAAAAAAAAGATTTACCCAAGGGGGCGGCTAGGTGGCATAGTGGATAAAGCACTGGCCCTGGAATCAGGAGTACCTGGGTTCAAATCCGGTCTCAGACACTTAATAATTACCTAGCTGTGTGGCCTTGGACAAGCCACTTAACACTGTTTGCCTTGCAAAAACCTAAAAAAAAAAAATGTTGCCCAAGGGACAGTTAGGTGGCATAGTGGATAGAGCACTCAAGGATGACCTGAGTTCAAATTCAGCCTCAGATACTTGATAATTACTAGTTGTGTGAATGAACAAGTTACTTTGCCTTGCAAAAAAAAAAGGAAAAAGTAAAGAAAAAAGTAAAAAGAATTACTCAGGTCATGATCTCATCAGACAGCAAAAGAAATTCTGACTTTGGACTAATGGGTGTATTCTTGCTCATCTTGTTTGTGCCCAGATAAGCCTGGAAAAACACTGATTCTCCTATTATCAAGACAGGTCAGGTAATATGGAAATTGAAATCTTTTTACCAAGATTTGAGTGACCTAAATCACATATTCTAAGATAGCCCATCTCCCATTGTATTAACCAATCAAAGATGATTAGTCATCCCTCAGGAAATCCCCCTCTTCAAAGGGCATATAAACTGTGACCCCACCACCATTAGGGACCTTTGTTCAGGGAAAGACAACCAAATGACCATCCTTTTATTAACAAAATGATTAAATTATCTAGAAACCAAAGTTCTCAAACCTTTTTTTAATCATCATTCATGGGATTCAAAGCTTCTAAGTCTGTGTTCTTACTTTGAATTATTTAATCTTCCTATTAACTTGTAACCTTTCAGACTGAAAAACTGTCTCCCCCTCACCCCATTTTGTTTGGCACAGCCCTGGTTTCGCTGCTAGTACTCAGCAAATAATAAACAATAATTAAGGAGATTAAAATGGCAAAGCTTTTAATTTTTCAGTCTTATTTACATAAATCAGACACTTAATGTAAGTGCAGTATTCTACTGTGAGAGGGTTTCAAATGTGCATATTAGGGTTATTAGTAATATCTGAATGTTATGAGGATGGTAATTCTATATCTGCATGGAGAGAATTCCATTAAGAAGGATTGCAAAAAGTAATTATTTTAGGTAGCTTGAGGCTAATTACTTAGGGAAGAGTAAATATTTCATTATATGTTTAAATGATTACTCATATGTTTGTATCATCTATTTTAAGACAGCCTTATTTAAGACAGCTTTGGTTTGCCCTACACAAATCTGGAAGTCTCAGCTCATTGGACCGAGTAGAAATTTTATATATCTCATAACAGGTACAAGAATCAAGGATGCAAAATACATCATACATTGTGATCTTCATCATGACCTTATGGATGTAGGTGGTGCTTCCATTCCCAGATATGTAAGTTCATCAATTTGGGTACACGTTCCCAAAGGTACAGCCTACTAACTCATTCATGCCTTCTCAACCTGGGCAACACTTTTTCATGTTCTTCCAGGAAATCTTCTGCATTAGGTCCAACCAATGTGCAGAGAGCTTTCTGTTAGGTCTCTTGGCACTGTATGGTTACTAGGAAAGCAACACAGGCTTTAATTAAAACCAAATATCCTTCACTTGAGTTCTATGACAGGCCCACCTATTTATAGCTATACATATCTCTAATAGTATCCTTTCTACCAGTGGTGTCACACTTAAATAGATAAGGAACCCTGCAGAATACCTAATGGCTCAGAAAGCCATAAATTAACACTATCTTTATTGTATTGTGGTTTTATGTATTTTGTTAAACATTCCTCAATTAGATTTTAACCAGAATTGGGCAGCACTTCAGAGTGGGCTATGAGTTAGACATCACTTCTCTCTCATAGCTCCTCCTTGTTAATATTTTGCCACCTATGTTATCCATTGCCCTTTAACTGATTCTTAACATTTTCAGAAGTGTACTATTCCACAACTTTCTGCCATATGGAAGCACCTGAAGAATATTAATATTAAAAAAATGCATTCATTAAAAGCTCTGGGCAATTCCCCTTAAGTCTGGTCTCTTCTCCTTATTTTTACCTCTGTATTCTAGACTCTGTGTCCTACAAGAAAACTCCTTCTTGTTTTACACTTCATTTGGTATTTGTGGGGTCATAAAACTAAATTCTCTTTTATCTTTACATTTTTCAAGGAATCTTATGAGATTTGGTATTTGCATGAGCAATGTCTTGTTAGGTACTCTATTTTCTTTAATTTTAGGGACAGTTTTTTTGCTATATTTAATCTAATGCTTTTTTATAATAAAAGCAAAAAATACTGAGATCTCTTTTATTCTCTAAATCTTTCAATTCATTGTAAAGATAAGATATAACTTCAAATATCATTTGTGAAAGCCATATGATTCTCCTCTTAAGCCTTCTTCAAGGATGTAACTATTATTATCCTCTTTTTATTGAAAAGGAAACTGAGGTTTAGAGAGCATAAGTGATTTGCTAAGGTCACACAAGAAGGTTCATGGAAGGGCCAAGACTAGAATCCTACTCTCCTGCTTCCTAATGTAACATCCTTTCCATTAGCCATTGTTTCTTCTAAAGAAAGCCATCACAAAAAATCTGGAGAATGTTATTTTTATTTAAAGAGTTTCAGAAAGAGCAACAAATAGAGGCAATCTCTCCTGAGGCAGTTAGGTGGCAAAGTGGCTAGGGTACTGAACCATGAGACAGGAAGACTCAATTTCAAATACAGCCTCAGATACTTTTGAAAGTCATTTCACTTTTGTTTATCTTAGTCTCCTCAACGATAAAATGAAAATAATAGCAACTTCTACTGACAAAATGGTTGTAAGGGATGAAATGAAGAAAGAACTATAAAGTTCCTACCATAGTGTCTGACATAGAATGGATCCAAATACTTATTCCCTTCCTTCTCCTATTCCCACCTCCAGGATGGACATTATCAATTAATACACATAAAAGAAAAACAATAAACATTTAGTCTAGGAAAACCCCAGGTGGTTTTTGAAAAAGCTCAATTCTCCCCCTGTGGTTTTCTTTGATGTGACTGTGGTCATGGGAAATGAGATTATCATGTCAAACATCTGTGTGTGGTCCAGTATTTTCTATAGTACACTCTCCTTTGTGAAACTGCTGCTTCAGCAGACCTTTCTGCCTGTCCTCAAACTCCTCCCTAGGGGCAGATCTGATTTAATACAGTTAAAGTAGGAGGGCCAACAAATAACTTTTTAATTCTGTGATTATATACAACTCCCTTTGACATTTTCTGAAATAATCCAAAAGACCTGGTAGAACTTTCCTCTATGGAAAAAAGCCACTCAATTAAGTGGAGTAATCTGAATCATATAACATATAAATGAACTTTCTTCATCTTGCAAAGGTTTTTTTTTCCTTCCAGGAAGTGACTAAAGCTCTAGAAAGTGAAGCTCAAAAATCAAGTGGATCCTACTAGGAGGAAAAGGCTTCAAGCACTGACCTAGTAAAGGACAATGTGACTGTCATCTGTCAACCAGAGAAGAAAAGAATGGAGAGACTCATCACCAGATGCTGAGCCACAAGGGAATGGATTCTGTTGACCAAACAAAAATTTGTGGCAACTCACAAAGACTACTAAAAATAGGGGGAGCATGGATGGAAATGATGGATTTTTTACAATGTTCAATATTTATCTACTCTTATTTGACTCTCCTGTTGTTGTTTTTAAATATATTTGCTGGACTTATTTCCACAAGGTTGCATGCTCTACCCAACAATTTAAAACCATCCTAAAAATGTTGAAAAGTGGCACAATATTCACTACAGGACATTTATACCATGGTAGTAAAGATAGTAAAGAGGAAAAGAAACTTTAATTATAAAAATGCTTATAACAGTACTTTTTGAGATGCAAAAATACAGAAACAAAGTGTGTGCCTATTAATTGGAATATGTCTAGACAAATTGTGGTGTGAATATGATGGAATACTATAGTGCCAAAATCAATTTCATGAAGGATTCATAGAAACTTGGGAAGACATATAAACTGATTAAGAGGGAAGTGAGCAGAATCAAAAGCATAATACTCACAGCAACCATGATAATATAAAAGAAAACCTTATAATAAAGGCACCAGAATTCAAATCATCTCAGCAACTATTTTGACTTCAGATAAGTGATAATGAAACATACAACTAGGAGTATTATGGAAACAGCTTGTGCCAGTTCTCAAGAGTCAACTGGGAGATACATTTAATTTGGAAATCAATACTACAAAACCAGACTTCATTTATTATTTTGTTGACTATCTATACTTGAGAAAGTGATATAGAAAATGTTAATAAACATATTTTAAACTAAAAATTATATTACATAAACATTTCTTTTTTTTGTTTGTTTTTGTAAGGCAGTTGGGTTGAGTGACTTAGCCAAGGTCACACAGTCAAGCAAATATCAAGTTTCTGAGGCTGGATTTGAACTCAGGTCTTCCTGACTCCAGGGTCACCTAGCTGCTCCATCATACATACATTTCTTTCAAAAAAACAGTTATTGACATTTACCAACCCATCCTTGTGACACTTCTTCATAACAAGAGATAGTTGTATTGTGGGGGTAAGTACCATTGGCAAGTGAAAGTAATATAAAAATAAAAATAAAAGATTATGAACTGCTTGCAAGCAGAAACTAATTATTTTAAATTGTGAATATTTGGGTTTTTTCACATTACTCTAATAGTCATGTTGTAACAGTAAACATAATCCCCCCACCCACAAAGAAAGAGAATCTTTAAAGAAAAATAAAGGAAGAGGAAAAAACTGTGTTTTAGTCTGTATTCAGGCACCATCAGTTCTGTTTTGGGGATGGATAGAATTCATTATCATAAGTCCATCAGAGAAATTGCTTCAGTATTTTTTCCAGCAGTTGCTATTGCTAGCTATATTTCCCTCCACTCTATTCCCCTCCCAACCTATTTATTCTTTTCTCTCTCTCTCTCTGTCCTTTCATCCTGTCCCATCTCAAAAGCATGTTGTATCTGATAACCTTCTCCCACAATCTTCTATCTCCTATCACCTACACCACCCCTCCCCTCCCCCTATCCCCTTTCTCTCATCCTTTTCCTCTAGGGTAAGATAGATTTCTATACACAATTGAGCATGTATATTATTTCCTCTTTGAGAGTGAAGGCTCATTCATTCCCCCTCAGGTTCCCCCATTCCACTGCACTGCAAAAGTTTTTTTCTTGTCTCTTTTTTGTAAAATAATAGCACATTCTACTTCTCCTTTCCCTTTCTCTCAGTCTATTAACTTTCTCTTGTCCATTAACTCCTTCTTCTTAATATATTATATCTTCAAATTCATCTCCCTTCTGTGCCTTGTCTATATATGCTACTCCTAACTGTACTAATAAGTGAGAAGTTTCATCTGAGTTATCAGATACACCTTCCCATGTAGGAATACAAGCAGTTCAACATCATTAAGTTCCTCATAATTTGACCTTCCCATGTACCCTCTCTATGCTTCCCCTACATCCTGAACTTTCTGGTCAACTCTGGTTGTTTCAAGAGGAAAGTCTGAAATTCCCCTATTTCAATGAATATGCATCTTTTCCCCTGAAAAAGAAGGTTCAGTTTTGCTGGGTGGTTGATTCTTGGTTGTAATTGAAGCTCTTTTGTCTTCTGAAATATATTCCAGGCCCTATAAACCCTCAATGTAGACACTGCTTAAATCTTATGTAATCCTGACTGTAGCTCCATGATATCTGAATCATTTCTTTCTAGCTGCTTGAAATATTTATTTTCTCTTTGACTTTGGGAGTACTGAAATTTGGCTGTAATATTCCTGCCAGTTTTTATTTTGAGATATCTTTCAGGAGTTGATTGGTAGATTCCCTCAATATCTATTTTACCCTCTGTTTCTAGGTCATCAGGGAAATTTTCCTGGAGAATTTCTTATAAAAGAAATCTAGGCTCTTACCCTGGTCATGACTTTCAAGTTGCCCAATAATTTTTAAATTAACTCTCCTGGATCTGATTCCCATGTCAGTTGTTTTTCCAATGAGGTATTTCACAGTTTCTTCTAGTTTTTTTGTCATCAATTTCCTTTCATTCCATTCTACAATTTAAGGAATGATTTTCTTCAGACAACTTTGTATCTCCTTTTCCATCTGGCCAATTCTTTTTAAGGCATTTTCTCCTCTCATTGGCCTTTTGGACTGCTTTTTTTCCATTTGACCTAAATTATTATTTCTTCCATAATTTTTGTGTGTCTCCTTTGCCACATTTCTGAATTTTATGATTTTCCCATATCGCTCTCATTTCTCTTCCCAATTTTTCCTCTACCTCCCTTACTTGATTTTCAAAATCTTTTTTTAAGTTTTTCTATAGGTTGAGACCAACTCACATTTTTTCTTAGAGATTTTGGATACAGAATCTTTGTTATCTTCTGAGTGTGTGTTTTTATCCTCCATAGGGTCTCTGGTCAGATTTTTTTCTTCTGTTGTTTGCTTATTTGCCCAGCCTATGACTTGATTTTAATTTTTCCTTAAGGTGGGACTCTGCTTCCAGGGTGGAGGACACACTGACCTAAGATTTTGAGGGGTTTTACAGCTATTTTCAGGGACATACCCAAAGAACCTCAACTTCTTCAAGATCTTAGGAGAGACTGACTGCTTTCCTGGCCTGTACTCTGGTCTGTGGATGACCACATGCACTTCCCTCTACCCTGGAACTGTGAGGATGGTCTCTGTTCTGCTATGACAGTATAACTCCTTTCCCTGAGACTAGGGCCTTGGACTGTGACTTGGATCTGAATATGGGCAAAGCAACAGAGGCCTGCTCAGGAACAGATAGTAAAGAGACCTCTGTAGTCTCTCCAAACCCCCCCTAAACATCAGTGGGATGAGTGCTCTGGAAGCAGCTGCTTGGTGGCTCCCCATGCCTGCTCCTTATTCCCTCAGGACCGAGTCTGTGCTGAGACCTGTGCTGGTCTGGGCTCTGTACTCACTCTGGAGTAGCAGAGTTTTCCTACAGATTTTTCAAGTTGTCCTTAATGATCCCTGGACAGAGATGTCTGGAAATCACCATGGCTGCCAAGGACCCACACATCCCCCCAGGGACCTAGTGGTCCTGCAGGCGATTCCTAGATGGCTAGAATTGGTTTGCTTCAGTGTGCCGAGAGCCTGGGCTGTGCTGTGGGGCCCTTTCTAACACCAGTGTAACAGACCCTTCCTGTATATCTTCTAAGTTGTCTTTGGGCTGGAAAAATTGTTTCATTCAGTCTTTCTATGGGTTCCATAGGTCAGTGTGTCCTCCATCCTCTAGAATTTGGTGTGTCCTCCATCCTCTAGAATTTGGTTAGAATCATTATTTGAAGTTATTTGGAGTGGTTTGGGGGGAGTGTACCCAGGATTTCCTGTCTTTACCACATCATCTTGGCACTGTACCCAGAATCTAATTTTTAAATGAGTGTTTTATACTACATAGTACATAATAGTCTACTGCGTGTTTAATTAATACTTAAAAATCAATTGATTATTATATTCTCAAATCTCATACACCAAAGCCTCGGATCAGTAAGAAAACCAAAGATAACTATATGATAATTATATTCAAAAATTTAAGGGGATAGTATACACAAGAGGGAATGGATTCCTATGTCATTCAAGAGAATACAAAAATAAGTAGAATTTCCTGAGAGGCAAAACTTCAGTTCAAGGTAGAAAAAAATTCCTAATACTTAACCATATTGAAATGGATCAGTTGAATCAGAAGGTAGATAATAAGTTCCCCACTACTTGGAAATATATAAGCAAAGGATATAAGACCATTTGGCAAGAGTGTCAAAGAGTAGGTTAATTCTTCCGATAAAGGTTAGTCCAAATGATCTCCTGACTCCCATCAATTGTCATAACAACTAAATCTAACCATAATGAGGGCCTTGACCTCTTTCCTATTGTTACTGATAGCTGGCTATAAAAAACAGATATAGCCCATATTTCTGGTCTGGTATTTCCTAACTGGCCTTTATACAGCTGAACTGACTGTTGCCATAGGAAGAGAAAGAGAATTAGGAGAAATCTTTTTCAGCAGAGAAATGTATTCTGGTGAGTGTGAAGACCTGGATGGTTTTCCGTCTATATTTGTGCCACATGTGTGTTATGGGTCCCTGGGGAGGCTTTGTGCACTTGGACCAGGTTGAAAACTATCAAAGTTCATAACTTGCTACACACAGAGTACTCATACTGATACAGTGACAGCTGCATCTTTGTCTTCCATGACCTTTCCTATTAGGCATGTCTGTGCCAAAAGTTTAGGGATCCTGGGACTCTAGAATGGCAGAACCCAAAAACATTATAATTCTAAGATACCAAGACAGAATTTCCATAGCAACGTGTTTTCCAGTTCTACCCCCTGATATTCCTGGCCAAATGCATGAATGTTGTCTTGTAGCTGAGGAAATACATTGATAGGGGTTCTAAACTCTGAACTACTTCAGCTGAACGAACCATATTGCTTACATTTTTCTTTTTTTAATTTTTTTATTTATTTAAGACAATGGGGCTAAGTGACTTGCCCATGGTCACACAGGTAATTATTAAGTGTCTGAGGCCAGCTTTGAACTCAGGTCCTCCTGAATCCAGGGCTGATGCTCTATCCACTGCATCACCTAGCTGCCCCTACTTGCCTATTTCTTACACATCCATCCTCAATCTCATTCTAATCCTCTTGTAAATTCCATTCTTCAGAAATTTTGAGAAAATCAAGATCACTTTCTTTCCTGTATAATTCTAATAAACTTACTTTTTTTTCTTTTACAAAAGAGTTTTTACTAAGTAAGCCTATGTTTGTCAAGATAGTTCCCAATCTTAGCCTGCCAAGAAAAATCAACATTGA
Source organism: Macrotis lagotis (assembly GCF_037893015.1). NCBI lineage: Eukaryota > Metazoa > Chordata > Mammalia > Peramelemorphia > Peramelidae > Macrotis > Macrotis lagotis. Next base: position 785,415,741 of record NC_133658.1, read on the forward strand.
CCAGAATTCCCCCAATGTCAAAGAATTTCCCATTCTACCAATCATGCTTGCTGCCACCCATATCTGATCAAGATTAGCCTCTGGGATTGTGGTACAAATCAGATTCACACAGAACCTGAAGGATCCTCACAGTCAGCCCTTGGTCAAAGAAACTTTGAAAGGCTGAAGTAATGCCACAATCTTTCTGACAGCTCACATACATTCCAGACTTAGCCTCAACCAAGTTTAGTTCAGATTGAAACTTGAGACTATCATAGAACCAAATTTAGATAGACAGAAAAATCCCAAGATAAGATCAAAAATTACCCAATCACCTGATACATCTCCAAACTCGAAGGCATAGGTAGTGGAAAAGTAATGATCTCAAAAATGTTGCTACTTTTTCCTATACAGCATCCAAAAATAAAATGGAAAGAAACTAAAATCAATTTTATTTTATTTTTCTCACCGAAGCTATAAAAATTTAAATGTAATTAAGCACACTACTTAGGTGCCTTGGAAACATAAATCCAGAACTGGGGTCCATTAATACTCTCAGTTTTGACCTGAAATTAGAATACACACACAAGCACATACACCACACACACACACACACACACACACACACACACACACACACACACACACACAAAATGATTCAGAATTACACGAGAAAGAGAAGGGGACAGGGAGAGAGAAAAATCAGTTGAGAATCCATTCAGTTCCACATAGGGAAACCACATAGTCTAATGTAACTAGAAGAGGAATTGTCCTTGGCAGCTTTGATGAGAAAGGGTTAAAGGGATGCTGAAAATTTTCCAGAGGGGGAATAGTAGATTGTATGCAAAATTCATTTCTGTAAAACTTTCCCAAGGTTTTAATAAATTTGTGTTGTTTCAGAGACCTAAGGGTCATTCTGTTGTTTGATGATGCCACTGGCCACATTTTAATCTCAGACTTGCAATTATAGTCATTTCCTTTTCTTTCATACAAATGTCAATCAATAAAGGGTCATCAGGGGAGGGTGTGCACTAATCTGTGGAGCCTGTGGATTCCATTAATGATGTGTAATGATTATATCTTTCTTAATGGTCTTGGAGAAATAATTTAGAAAGCAGTACCATAATTACAACAAATCCCTGAGCTCTCATGCCAAACAGCTTTAAAAATAACTCTTCCTGTTTTCTGATCACTGAAACCAAACTGACATGCTGTTTCCCCAGAACTTTATTTCTTTTGGACAGGTACATAGGAAGTCTTCCTTCCATCATCTCCCTTATTTTGTTTAAGTTAAAAGAGTTAACTTAAACTATTAACACAGATTTAGTCATGTGTTCTATCATAAAGATTTCTGGAATTTGTGTAGTTCATTACAGTTTACAATTTACTTTGCATGAAAGATCATCAAAACAATTTTGGGAGATAAGTGCAATTATCATTTTTATTTTGCAAAAGAGAAAATTGAGCCTGAGAAATCACCCAACTTTTAAGGGTCAGAAATAGAATTTAAATCTAGGGTCTCTTGACTCCTAGTTTAGCACCTGCTCTAATCAGTCAGACAATGAATATTTTTACTAAACATTTACTCTGTGTCTTTTATAATGGGAATAGAAAAATTGGCTAAAACATGGCCCTTACTTTTAAAAAAAACAGTATAATGAGGGAGATAATCTGTAAAAAAAAATGTACAAATAAGATATATTCATTGTAAATAGAAGATAATCTCAAAAGAAAGGCATTAATAGTGAGGGTGAGAGAAAGAATTAGAACATGGATTCTAATCCTGAAAAATATAGGGTTTAATCTTAGTCTTGAAGGAAGCCAGGGAAGGTAGCCAGGGACTGTTGTCTTAATCTTACCCTCTCTCTAATATTTTGCTTGATTATAAGCTTCATGAGATCAGGGATCTTGTCTTTTCTAAATTTTTTACCTCCCCAACACCAAACCCAGTGTTCCTTAAGTAGCATGTCATTAGTTAATGCTCATTGAAATGAATTCAAATTCAGGCACTATTCTGGGAACTAGGTAAAGTAAGATTGATAGAGGTCCAGAATTCCAGAAGAATTTGGAAGGATAATAATAAATAATAATCTATTGAATTGTTATAATTCAATATATAATATATTAATTATATAATTGATTGCACAATTATAAAATACAATATGTTGATAATATATTGTATATTATATTAATATATTATGTTGAGCATAACTAATTATCATATATAATTATATATGATGCATATTAATATATAGATTATAATCAAATTGATCAATAGATAACAATCATACTCAAATATATATAAAGCAGTACAGCATTTTCTACCAAATTAAGGTATACTATCATGATATAATTCTGGGGATGACACAAGCAGTGTGGTATAGTGTGTTGAAATCAGGAAGATGGATTCAAATTCTACCTCAGATGCTTACTAACTATGGGACAATGACACCTCAAGAAGATTTCAATTTAATACATTGGGGAGTAGAAGCAGTTGCTTTGAAAGGATATCCAGAAGCAATGAGGTACACCAGAATATCGGAATTCAATTGAAGTCAACACAAATGCTAGGGAAACAAAGACAAAAATGAAACAATTTTTCCTAAAGGAAATTATGTTAGATTGAAAGGATATAATCTGCACATAGACAAATGAATATAAGATTTATTTGATTAGACTGCTCTGAAAAATGGGGGGGAATTAGAAATGAGTATAACATTTTACTCACAGTTTCACAACATTGCTAGGGCAAGTACAGGCATGCATTGTTTCAATTCTCTTCAGATATATATATTGTGCTCTTTTCAGTTTTGGGGTTTTTTTAGAAATTAAAGGTTTTTGGCATCTGTTCCTTGAGCAAATCTTTTGCCACCATTTTTCTAACAACACACACTCACATCACATGTCTCTGTCATATTTCAAAGTATTTCAAGTATTCACAGTATTTCAAACTTTTTCATTATTATTATATCTGGTATGATGATCTTTGATCAGTCTTACTATTATAATTGTTTTGGGGTCCCACAAACAGTATTCAGACAGCAAGCTTAACCATCTTTCTGTCTGCTCCACTGATCAGCCATTTCTTCCCATCTCTCTCCCTCTCCTCAGACCTCCATTTTCCTTGAGACACAACAATACTGAAGAATATTACATAAACTTAGTTTATAAAATAGCAGCAGAATTTGAGAGAGCTGACTCCAATGCTGAAAGAAGTTCTACTATTCATAAAAGACTATCAAACAACACCACATGCTATCTTCAGCAACTATCACCTGATCAGACAGTAACCATCAATATGAAAGCAAAAGAAGATTATAACTAGCTGAAGTCTTGGGTGATGGTTAGCATTTTTCAGTAATAATTTTAATCACAGTATGCAGATTGGTTCTTTTTAGATATAACACTACTGCACTCAATGTATTAGAATACTGTGTAAGCATAACATTGATATGCATTGGGAAACCAAAAAGTTTATTTGACTTGCTTTATTGCAATAATTTTCTTTATTGAGGTGGACTGAAACTAAATCCACAATATCTCTGAGGTATGATTATATTATAGTTGTTATCATCCCCATTCATTAGGTGATAAGTCCTTGGAAGAACAACAATTTATCTATGCTGGAATCAGGAAAAGGTTTTTATGAGGAGATGGCATCCATGCTGAGTCTTGAATGGAGTTTAAGACTCTAAAGGACAGAGATGAGACAAAATTTCCCTTTCCAGAGTTGAGGCATAGTCTGAAGAGTCATAGACTAGTATAATAATTAAAATGAAAGAAGTCTTGAGACCACCAGTCCAATCCTCCATGCTCATAACATGCTCTATGGTTTACAAAGTGTTTTACTCACAATCATCCTGCCGACTGTGTTGGTATTACTAGTCTGTATTCTACAGATGAGGAAAGTGAGACACAGGGAAATGGAATGACCTACTCACAATCACATAGCCAGGATTAGAACTAGAACTCAAAATTTGTCCTGATTTCTGATTTCAAACTCAGTGATCTTAATGCCATAGTTCTCTGGTAAGTGGAATAAGAAAACCTGGGTTCAAGTCCCAACAATGACACTATTCATTATTGCACTTTAGCTGCTTTGAATTTCAGTTTCTTCTAATAATAACAAATAAAATGGAAATCATAATTTCTTTACCATCTGTTCCTCACAATGTGATTATGAGGATAGTATTATGTAAGCCCCACACAGTTCTATATGAATGTGAATTATTATATTTAGCATCTCTGTGCTAAGTCATCTATGAAGAATCAATATTTAGGTCACCCAGAAGGCAACAGAAAGACATATGGTAGATATAGTAAGTTACAGCATATTAGCTTGTGTAGCTCCTATGTCAGGATTCACATTAATGATATCACTTTTAATACTATTTATCAGGGTAAACTGCTAACATAAGAAGACTGAGAAATTAGATAATCATAGCTTTAGAGTCAGAGGCATTTAGAGGCCATATGGTCATTTTACAAATGAGGAAATGGTGACCCAAAGAGGGAAAAATGATTTACCTATGGATACACTGGCAGAGCCGGGTTCATACCTAACCAGAGTACTTTACTGCTAGCAATGTATGAGGGACTATGGACAAGAACCCCAGATGATAAGAATGCTTGAATTGGTTATGACCTCACACAAACACATATTGATGAAATAATTGATCAATGGAATTTTCAAAATACCATTAAGTATAGATATAAATAAATTAAGCATGACTCTTTAAGCAAACAAAGAGTTAATTTCCATCAGTGAGATTGGAAATAAAGTAGGGATTTAGGAAGAGACTGGATTCTGCAGCTCCTTCCTGAAAAAGAAAAAGAAAGATGAGGAGCATTTTTAGGACACAGAGTATATATATTGGGAGACGACTCGGATGTAGGAGAGCATAATTAAAGTCTTATTGAACTAATTTGCCCGAGGTGATGCAGATGCTTTTTGCTGGGGTGATGAGGGAAAAGGAGGTAAGGCAGAGATTCAAAAAAGAAGAAAGTCTTGCCCACCCACAGCCAAGCCAACCAGACCAGAAAAGCAATGAGAGGATTAAATTGTAATTTTTAGTAAGAATGATAATAGCTCTGCATTTTTATGGCACCTTTCATCTCCAAATGCTTTCTAAACTTTATTGACTGTACAAGCAGCTGGATATTTATGGGAGGGATAAATTCCATAAATAATATACTCTGCATGTACCTGGTCTCAGGCAGATTAGTTTAAATTAAATTTCACCCTAGCCTCCAAAGTTAGAGTGCGCTCCATTAGCTCCCAGCTGAAAATTCAGATTTAAGAGCTACACATATTTATACACTAATTGGTCAGGTCAGGGAATATGTGTTCAAATATGTAACTCATTTGACAGTAGGAACAGTTTGTTTATGATGGAAGTGTAGCCACTTATGAAATGAAACACAGTCCTGTTTCATCATACTTTAAAAGCCTTTGGAATGGGGCAGCTAGGTGGTGCAATGGTTAGAGCACTGACCCTGGAGTCAGTAGTATCTGAGTTCAAATCTGGCCTCAGACACTTGATAATTACCTAGCTGTGTGGCCTTGGGCAAGCCATTTAACCCCATTGCCTTGCAAAAACCTAAAGAAAAAAAGCTTTTGTATTCCATCCTTGAAATAAGTATAAGGGGTGGCTAGGTGGCACAGTGGATAAAACACTGGCCCTGGAGTCAGGAGTACCTGGGTTCAAATCTGGCCTCAAACACTTAATAATTATCTAGCTGTGTGGCCTTGGACAAGCCACTTAATCCCACTGCCTTGCAAAAACTTAAAAAAAAAAAAAGAAAAAAAAAGAAATAAGTATGTTCAGACCTGGGGAGGGGGGGGCAACCCAATGACATATTCTTCTTATAGTTAGAAGATGACATGCTCTGGTATGCTGAAGGAAAAAATTAACAAACTAGGAATTGGGAGATGGAGTTTCTTGACCATGTTCTACCAAGCAGAAGTGACTAAGCAAATTTTTTCTTCCAAAAGTTGAGATGATTGGACTAGATGAGAACTAAAGTCTCTTGGTTCAAGAACACTGAACTGAGGCAGAGATCACAGGTTTATAACCCAGCTCTCCTACTTACATAGGACCTGTGTTACTGAATGTTTCTGTACCTCAGATCACTCATTTGCAAATTGAGGGGATTAGAGTAAATCAGGGTATTTTAAACTGGGTTTCCTTTCTAATTCTACTTATATGAATTTTATTTTATGTGTTTAAAAACATTCCAAGGAGGGGTACCCAGGAGGTGCCAAACTACAAAAGGGATCCATAGCAAAGAAAAGATTAAGTATCTCTGACTAAATAATTTCAAAGTGCCTAATGATTATGATCATTCCCATTTAAAGAATATATGAATCTCTATGTTTTCCTTAACTCATCTGTAAAATGGAATGATCATAACCAGTTTTTTCACAGAGTAACTAATCTCTTCCTCTCTGCTGAAATTACTTTTTTCTCTTGGAACTTTACAATATGCTATTTTTGTGGTGGAACAATCACTAGATTTAAGGTCTGGGAAGGCTCAAGACCTGGCTCCATTCCTGACTCCAACAGTTACTTGTCTTGTGACTTTGGTCATCATTTAGTTTCTTTATCTGTAAATTGGAGAAAATAAAATTTGTAATCTGCCTCATGAGATTGCCATGTGGGCCATAAAGAACTAAAGAATAATAGGAATATGTGTTATTACTTAAATCTGTCAATGGAATGATGCTCTTATTGATGTGGGTACTATTGTGACGTCCTTTATATTTTCTTGCCCTGAAATTAGATATCGATTGATCATAAATTTACTTTAAAGGTCCTCAAGTGGAGATAAATGATTATTTTTCTCATGTATTAATAATTAATTGTTGAATCAAAATCAAGGATTTCCCCCCTCATACAGAAATCAACAAGTGGGGCAGCTAGGTGATGCAGTGGATAGAGCACCAACTCTGGAGTCAGGAGTACCTGAGTTCAAATCCGACCTCAGACACTTAATAATTACCTAGCTGTGTGGCCTTTAGCAAGTCACTTAATCCCATTTGCCTTTCAAAATTCTAAAAAAAACAAAACAAAAAAAGTAATTACCTATCTGTGTGACCTTAGGCAAGTCACTTAACCCCATTACCTTGCAAAAATAAATAAATAAATAAACAGAAATCAACTAGTGTAGGAAACATGGGGCTTACTCAGCCAGACTTAGAGAATTAATGAATTCCTGTTCATTTTGTTTGGTCAGACAGTTCTGGGGTATATTTTATATTTATCTTTTATATTTATACTGGTAAGTCTCTTTGACCAAGATTTGTCCAGGATCTCAGTGGAATATAGCCAACCACTCATTCTTTCTCCCATTAATTGTTATATATTAAGAGTTGAATACCTCTCCTCTTTCAGGGGCACATAAACTATGAGCCCACCACCTTGAGGGATTTTTGACATTCAACAGTGACACTGATTTTTTTATTAAAATACTTGCAGTTATTATTATATTATGCATCTTATTAATAAGACGACTAATTGCCAAGGAATTATCTCTTGAACTTTTTAAACATCACAAAGTAAAATGCTCTCACACTTTAAAAAGAAATGGGATCAGAGAGTTAAGGCCTACCTAACTCTAGGTCTCATAGTCTGTCCACTACACTACCTCCATAAAGGGATCAATTTGATCAATGCGCTAGAGGTCTACTAGATTTTCTTATTTTTTAAATTGTATTTATTTAAGGCAATGAGGTTAATGGCTTGCCCAAGGTCACACAGCTAGTTAATTATTAAGTGTCTGAGATAAGATTTGAACTCAGATACTCCTGACTCTATCCACTGTGCCACCTAGCTGCCCTAGTCTACTAGTTTTTCTATTCTTTTTGGACCCATTGCACCTTCCCAGTTGTTTCTCTCTCTCTCTCTCTCTCTCTCTCTCCCTCTCTCTCTCTCCCTCTCTCTCTCTCCCTCTCTCTCTCTCAATGACTAATATATTTTTCTCTCTGAGTCATGGCTATCCTTGATGAAATCTTTTATACTATTTCTCACATGCTATTCATTATTACAAATATGCTAGAGCTTACCAGTCATTTCTTTTGAACTGGCAGTCACAAAAAATGTAAATTGTTCTAAGATACTCTGATTGGTAACCAATTACTTTAACCAAAAAATGATGTTTGAAAAGGAAGAAGGAGCTTTCATGGCAATATTCAGTTTGAGTTGGTTAAAAAGCTTTATTCAGTTTCCCATATTATTCAGCCTAATCTCTTCCTAATTAATTCGAAACTCAGTTCATTATCTACCTGTAGTGATTGTCCCAGATGTACATGCTAATATGATAACTCAATAGATTGTTTTTCCAAATACAAATCATAATGTTGTCACTATAAGTTCTCATTTTTGCTGTCCTAATTTGCTGTTTTGTTTGTCAACATGATATTCTGCTGTTCTTGAGGAGATAGATTTGTGCAAAGGAAGAGTGAAAGTAACATCAGTATTTCTGTATAATGTTTCTCATGTATTGCCACTTTTCCCTTGGAATGTTACTAAAATATACTGGAAGATGAAAAGATTGCTTCATGATTTCCTTCTGCTTAAAATAAATCAGTTTATGACAAATTAGAATGATAATATGGAGTAGTTCAGATTGGGCAAACTATCCACCTTTAAAATGTATATCCATATTGATAAATAGGATATAGCAATGCCTTTTGAATGACTGGATTCCATATGAGATAAGTCTCACCAAATGAAAAATCTCTCTTGCATTTGAATTTTAAACAGGACCTTCTTCACAATACTGAAGAATCCACTTTAGCAAATCTGTCTCCCTGTTTTATACCTTGTTTAATATCAATACTCACAGTGGATGTTGAAGAAGGCTATCTGGTTCTATTTGTTATGGAACCTCCGGAGATTTTTAATAAATTCAAAGAAGACAACTTTTAGGGGTACATATTTTAAGTCTTCATTTTCTTCCATGAGCCAACTTCATTTTTATGGTCAACAAAAAATATACAAGCAGCTTTCTACACTTTTTATCTCTTAGTGTACAACTGTAAAAATGTGGTCTATAGAAAATCACCAGCAATCTTTCTCAGATCATGATACAATAAAAATTACAAATAATAAAGGGTCATAGAAAAATAAACAAAAAATTAATTGGGAACTAGTGACATAATCCTGAACAATGTGTGGGTCAAACAACAACAAATGATAGAAACAACCATTCCAATCAAGAAAATGGCAATCATGAGACAACATATCAAAACTTATAGGATATGGAGTTCTTAGGGGAAATTTTATATCTCTGAAAGCTTACATGAATAATATAGAGAAAGAGAACAATGAATTATTGGGCATGCAACTTAAAAGTTAGAAAAAGAACAAAGTAAAAATCCCCAATTAAATGCCAAATTAGAAATCCTGAAACTCAAAGGAGACATTAATGAAACTGAAAATAAGAAAACACAACTTTAGCAAATTTTCAGGATATAAAATAAACCCTCATAAATCCTCAACTTTTCTATATATGACTAGCAAAAGCTAGAAAGAGAAATCCCATTCAAAGTAACCTCAGACAATATAAAATACCTTTTTACCAAGGCAGACTCAGAAACTTTTTGAAAACAATTACAAAACACTTCTCACACAAATAAAATAATATTTAAATAACTGGGCAAACATCAACTGCTCATGGATAGGTCAAGCTAATATAATAAAAATGACAATTCTACCAAGACTAAACTACCTGTTTAGTGCCATACCAATCAAAATTACAAAAAAAAATTATTTTTATGAGTGAGAAAAAGTTGTAAGTAAATTCATATGGAGAAATAAAAAAGTCAAGAATTTCCAGGGATTCAATAAAAAAGGGGCAAAAGAAGGTGGCTTAGCCCTACCAGATCTAAAATTAAATTATAAAGCATCAGTCATCAAAACTGTCTGGTATTGTCTGAGAAATAGAGTGGTGGACCAGTGGAATAGACTATGTGCAATAGCAGGAAACGATTATAGTAACCTGCTGTTTGATAAACTCAAGGAGTCCAGCTGTTGGGATAAAAACTCACTCTTCGATAAAACCTGCTGGGAAAGTTGGAAGTTTTTATGGAAGAAACTTAGATTCGACCTACACTTCACACCCTATACCAAGGTAAGATCTAAATGGATACAGGATTTAGACATAAAAATACAATATTATAAGCAAATTAGAAGATCGAGGACTAGTTTACCTGTCAGATCTATGGAAAGGGAAGCACTTTATGAATAAGGAAGAGATGGAGAACACCACTAAAAACAAACTAGATGATTTGATTACATTAATTTTTTTTAGTTTTTTTTTTTTGCAAGGCAAATGGGGTTAAGTGGCTTGCCCAAGGCCACACAGCTAGGTAATTATTAAGTGTCTGAGACTGGATTTGAACCCAGGTACTCCTGACTCCAAGGCCAGTGCTTTATCCACTACGCCACCTAGCCACCCCTGATTACATTAAATTAAAAAGGTTTTGCACAGACAAAACCACTATAACTAAGATCAAAAGAAATGTAGTAAACTGGTAAACAATCTTTACAACTAGTGTTTCTGACAAAGGACTAATTTCTCAAATATACAGAGAACTGAGTCAAATTTAAAAAAAAAAAAAAGCCATTCCACAATTGACAAGGGTTTTTGTGAACCAGAAAATCAATTGGGCAACTATGAGATGGAGAATCCAAAAAGATAAGGCAAGCTTGGGTTGTCATAAGAGATATATAACATATAATACTAGAGAAATGATGACTCTGTGCCCTGGTCAAAGGATATGCAAAGACAATTTACAGATGAGGAGATCAAAGTGATCCATAGTCATATGAAAAATTTCTCTAAATCATTAATTATTAGAGAAATGCAAATTAAAGTTTCTCTGATGTTGTACAAAAATATTCATAGCAGCCCTGTTTGTGGTGGCAAAGAATTGGAAATCAAGTAAATGTCCTTCAATTGGAGAAAGGCTTAGCAAACTGTGGTATTAGTATGTCATGGAATGCTATTGTTCTATTAGAAACCAGGAGGGATGGGATTTCAGGGAAGCCTGGAGAGATTTGCATGAACTGATGCTGAGTGAGATGAGCAGACCCAGAGAAACATTCTACACCCTAACAGCAACACAGGGGTGATGATCAACCTTGATGGACTTGCTCATTCCATCAGTACAACAATCAAGGACAATTTGGGGCTGTCTGCAGTGGAGAATACCATCTGTATCCAGAGAAAGAACTGTGGAGTTCAAACACAGACCAAGGACTATTACCTTTAATTTAGAAAAAAAACTGATATCTTATTGTCTGATCTTGCTATCTCTTATACTTTATGTTTCTTCCTTAAGGATTTGATTTCTCTCTCATCGCATTCAATTTGGATCAATGTATACCATGGAAACAAAGTAAAGACTGGCAAATTGCCTTCTGTAGTGGGGGGGGAAGTAAGATTAGGGGAAAAATTGTAAAACTGAAAATAAATCAAATCTTTAAAAAATAAAAAAGTAAGAAAACTAATGAACTAGTAAAACAAAAACTGAATTGCTTTTATGAAAAAACAAACAAAATAGATAAACTTTTGGTTAATTTGATTTTGAAAAAAGAAAATCACCTGCAAAATCCTGTTTCCTTCTGACATTTTCTTCAAAATATTCTTAATATATGGGTGAGTTTAGTGTTTTTTAATACATTCTTTTAAATCTTTCCATATTTACATCACAATAATTTGGGATGATGGAAGGCAGGGGGCAGTAGTTGCATGGAGAATTCTTTTCTCTATTCTCTTCCGAATTGATCCCTTTCTTGCAGCAAAGCACCTTCTATGGAGACTATCTCTGACAGTGTACACAACATTCTTACCAGCTTTGATGCCACAACCTTCAATGATTTGGGGGGACATCAGATTTCAGTTTTCTTTTAGCGATGTCTTCAGTCATACTGATATTGTAAGGTGCATATTGTAGTGTTGGTTCTGTTTATTTCACTGTGCTTCAGTTCAGACAACTCATACTTCCCCTTGTTTTTCTGAATTCTTCACATTCATTACTTATTCTACAAAATCCTACTACTTTAAAAAAGCCCAACTTTTTTTTCAACCATTTCCAAATCATAAGGCATAGATGATTTCTTATATATTGTAGACATGAGGAAAAAGGCATAACTCAGTAAGTACTGATATCTTTGTTATTTTTTAGACAGTGAAGTAGAAGATATAGACATGATTTTATTTTTTAATTCATTTAAAATGAAGATTATCTGTCTAAGATATCTTATAAATTGATCTTTGAAGGCCTTTAAAATGGTACTGCCTCTAGCAAGGAGGGATAACTGCTCCTCCCAATTTCATCTTCTTAATCAATGTTTCAACTTCCTCACAAGTACATTGGGTATTGAGAGTCCAAATGTGTTGTTTCCACTGTCACCACTGATGAGTATAGACCACCAGAGAATGGTATAATGCTTATTTCCTTTCATGTCTAATTTTGCTATCCTTCCTTTTTTCATTTACAATTGCTCTTAGGATAATCTGACTCAGATGAGTTTCATATCAAACTCTCCTCAGGCTCATTTTCTTCTTCATTACTTCTTGCTGTTTTATAAGAAAATAAAATTCATTAATTTTCCATTCTCCTCCATAATAGCTTACAAATGAGCTCATACTCCAAACCAAAGCTGCCCTTTAGTTGATGAGATTGTCCATTTTTTGGAGATAAATAATTTCCTTGTTGGAGAAATTTCTGGGACCCTTTGATATCTGATTTGTGACACAGATTTTGCATTAATTTGGTTTTGCCATGAAATGATGAAAATCACAGCCAATGCCTTTACTTTGTTTATTTCCTTACTTTTGGGTTAAGTAGCACATTTAAACATTAGAGTTACTGATAAAATTTAACATCAGAGTTGCTATAATTCCATGCAATGTTTTATTCATCTTAACTTATTAACTTATTTTTCTAATTTGGTAGTGATTTTGACTTTTATTCTAACTAGTCTATGATCTGACTGCACATAAAGGTTGTTTGTAAAATGACTCATACATCAACAAGCAGGACTTCCATGACAAGATATATTCAATTTACTTGATTCTCTTCATAAAGTCTTTAGAATATTTAGGTATGGTATCTCTGAGTTGTCTACAACTCTTTGACTACTTTTGTTTTTGGTTATGGACTACATAATTTTTATTGCACTTTTAGAACTATCTTTACATTATAGTCACCAGACATCTTATTGACATAGTTTGTAAAACCATGTCTAATTCTTCTTAGACTTCCTTTATTTCTTAGAAGATAAGACCTTTGGAAGTAGGAATTGTTTCATTTTTTATATTTGTTTTACTAGTGCCTCACTCACTTTCTGGAATATAACCAATGTTTATTAAATGCTTGCTGATTGTTCAAACATCTATAAAAAAAGGATGTGTGTAAAACATAATCATCTTCATGGTGGCATGTTTAGTTATATCCATTGGGAGAATTTTATTTTATCTTATAGACTTGGGATAAAGATTAAAAAAATCTGCCAATTCTATTCTCCGAATTCAATTCTTCCAAGAGAATCTATCCTTTATCCTTCCATCTAGTTACAACTTCTTTCCCTCTTGATTTTAATAAGATCCTGACAGACTAGAATAACAGGCGAATTTAATAGCAGTGTTTATAAAATGTTAAATTTGTTTTCAAAAAATAAATTCCACAAATATCATATGAGGTAGTTCTGAAAAAGAAAAGGGGTTTTGTGAACCAGAAAATCAATTGAGCAACTATGAGATGGAGAATCCAAAAAAGATAAGACAAATCTTGGCTGTCATAAGAGAGATATAGCATATAAGACTAGAGAAATGTTGATCCTCTGCCCTGGTCAGATTATATTTGGAGTAGCATTCTCAATTCTTAATATGATGTGTTAGAAAGTAAATTAATGAGCTGAAGATTCTCCAGGAGAAGAAAAACAAGATGGTAAAAGTTGCCAAAATGTTGCCATGAAAGAATTAGTTATGGCAAAGAAATTTGGGCCTGGAGAATATAATACTTAAGGAGAAAAGAAAACTGTTTTGAAGTTTTGGAGAGCTACTACATAGAACAAAATATTCTTCTTGTTAACAGATAGAACTAATATCAAAGGCTGGAATCTCTTATGAGATAAATTTAGACTTGAGATAAATAAAATTCTCTAAATAATTAGAGTTATGCAAAAATGGAATGGACTGTGGTTGGAGATGATGAATCCCCCCCCCCCCCCCGGAGATCTTCAAGAGGAAACTGACAGACCCATTTAATAGCTATTTCATAGAAAGAATTCTGGTTCACTTACTGCTTGAGTTAGATCTCTTCTAAGATTCCTTTAAACTCTGAGATACTATGATTCTGATCACATTTTTCTTCATAACATCTATAAAAGTGTATTTTAGTATTGCTAGAATAGTATTAATCAATTGATAAATGGTCAATGATTACATTATTTAGACATATTAATGCGTGTTAATGATCTAAGAACTTCATAGTTCTTTGGATACCTTGTGCCTCTCTATATAATCTGGGGAAGCAAAAAGAGACTGAGTCACTATATATATATATATATATATATATATATATATATACATATTAGGTTTTTGCAAGGCAAATGGGGTTAAGTGGCTTGCCCAAGGCCACACAGCTAGGTAATTATTAAGTGTCTGAGACCGGATTTGAACCCAGGTACTCCTGACTCCAGGGCCAGTACTTTATCCACTGCACCACCTAGCCGCCCCACTATATATTTTTTATATTTTTCATGGAGCACCTACTCACAAAATCATATCCCCACCAAAAATTCAACACAAAGAGGCCACTTCTTGGTGAAAAACAAGGCTGGTCTTTGATCAGTAAATTCTATTTATTGCCAGGACACCATTTCTTTTCAATTTGCCAGGACCAACCACAACTAACACTCTGTTCTTCTACCTTTAACAATCCCAAGTTATCTCCATATAATGAGGTATCAGAATAAGATTTCTGAGGAGTCAAAATCTGCACTCTTTCCACAACTGAATTGGAAGTCCCTAAAAAATAGAGACAAAGTCTTACCCTTTTCTATATAACCACTGCCCAAAGTAAAGTCTATATGAGGTGGTATTATGGTGATGAAAAATATTTGTATAGTAGCAGGTATTATGCTACCTGAGGATTCTATAATTAGGAAGATCAAAATTTTAATAGAACTTCAGACATTTGCTACCTGTGTAGCCCATGGTAAGTCACCGCTGTCTGCCTCAGTTTCCTCAACTTTAAAATAAGGGGTAACAGGGGCAGCTAGGTGGCTCAGTGAATAGAGCACCGGCCCTGGAGTCAGGAATACCTGAGTTCAAATCTGGCCTCAGACAGCTCCTACCTCTCAGTGTTGTTGTGAGGATCAAATGAAATCATATTTATGAAACAGCGCAAGTAAGTACTTAATAATCTTTGTTTCTTGTGGGTTAAAAATAGCACACTGGAAAGTCCTTTGAAACATAGAGAGACCAGACTATGATTAGTTCCTGAAGGGGAGGCCACCAGCCTTGTCTAGAACCTTCAGGCAGCCTAGTTCTTGTCATTTCTACAGAATATAGAATAATAATGGTAGGATGGAAGGTTGAAAATAATTTCCCCATGATAGTTTCAATTAGTTACATTTTCCTTTGAGTAAGTAGAACTAGAAATATTTTTCTTAGGCAATATATATGACAGGAACCAAGAATTAAAATGGGGTTTTCTGCATTACAGATATTACCAGACTTGGTTGACAAATTGACTGGTTTTACTGAATTAATTTTGTTCTATTTTTTAAATTCTTTGTTACTGGATGTGTAAGGGAGAGAAGCTACTATGGCGACAAGGAACATCACAGCACCATCTCAGAAGAGGACAGTGGAAAAGCCTACCTGTTAAGCCCTAGAGGGAAATATGAATTGGTCTCAAGCCAAAAAAAGTCCACTTAGAAGAGCACAAAATTAATTTTAAAAATCAAGTAGAAAAATTGAAAAAAGAAATGAGAGGTATGTTAAGAAATGAAGATAATATAAAGGCAAAAGTTGGGAGAAAGGAAGTAAAAAAGAAAAGAAGTAAGGAAAAAGAAAGAGCTCCATAAGAGAGAGAGAGACAAGAATTGAACTGACACGCAAAAGATATAAAATAAGAGAATCATTCAAAGAAGAGTTTAAAGAATTCAAAAAAAAAAAACAGAAAGGATCTTAGTCTTGGCTTCTGTGTGACCTTCATTGAAAAAGTCTAGGGAAGAATTTAATAGCCATTGCCTGAAATAGTTAATTGGGGATACCAATTGTTCTCCCCCTTCAACTGAGGGGCTTACCAACCTCAGGACCTCTAAGTGAATAGAGGACAGAATAGCAGATGCACCTGCATATAGAACTTTACCTAAAAGGTAGAATTGAAACCCAGTGAATAGGAGATTAGCTGAAAGAACTATAGTCCTTCCACATAGTGAGGAAACCTACTATCTACAGCCTCCCTAGGGGATATGAGACAATTCCTGTTGCCTCCAGGATCAAACAGTAAATTTGCTGTTTGATTTTTAAAGACTTTTACAACCTGATCTCTTCTTGAATTTCTAGTCATCTTATACTTACTCTCTTCCATGTACTCTATGATCTCATTGCTTACTCATTCTATAATACTCATTGCTCTTCCTCTTATATGATATTCCTGGCTACTTGGTTGGATTTCTCCCTCTCTATTCTCTATCTAAAAGTTTCTCTGATTTCTTTCTAATCTCAGCTAGAATCCTACTTTCTCTAAGGAGTCTCTCCCAATCTTCCTCAATATTAGTGCCTTTCAACTGTGCAGCTCTCCCTCATTTAAATCCAATTCACCCAAAAGTCAATACATCACCATGTGATGTTGTTGGCTCTCATTGAAAACAAAGGATCAACAACAGTAAAAACAAAAACAGGTGCAGCAATAAGAAGCCTTCCTTCTGAGATTATCTTTAATTTTGTTTGCATATATATATATAGAGAGAGAGAGAGAGAGATTAGATATAGATATAGATATATAGAGATAATATATACACATATATACATATATATATATATATGGAGAGAGAGAGAGAGAGAGAGAGAGAGAGAGAGAGAGAGAGATTTGTACATTGACTCTTCCCTGTCCATCATTACAATGTGAGCTTGTCTTTTTGCCTTTCTTTTTCCCCTGGCACTTGGCAGATTGCCAAACCCATAGCTGACACTATGCTTGTTGACTTAACTTGGTTTAATAGGGAACTGCTGGGTTTATTGAGAAGGGAAATGACATGGTCAGATCTGCATTTTAGGAAAATTATTTTGGCAGCTATTAGAGGATTGGATTAGAGTGCGCAGAAACTTGAGGCAAGAAAACCAATTAAAAGTCCATGGCAGTGGTTCAGCGAAGGAATCATGTCCTCTATAATCTTATCAGCCTGAAAGGTCACATCAACTCTGAAATGTATATCTCCTCTGGACCACTCTTTTATGGGGTCCCTTCTCTCTTATTGAAGAGGGTATAGGATGGATAGTAGGGAGGTATCCCAGAGAACGACCTTGTCATTTCTCACCCAGCTGTGCTCTGACCTTCATCATGCCCTTCCTCTAATCAGGTTCCCTCTCCCTCCCTCCACATTAGCCCCCTCCCCTTTCAGCTTCCTTTTATGTATTGCCTTCCCCGCATTGGATTGTGAGCTTCTTGAGGGCAGGGATTGGATTTTGCCCATTTTTAATAATCAGTGCTAAGTATAGTGCCTGTCCCAAGGTAAGTGTTTAATAAATGTTTATTGAATGCCTGACTATTAAATTGAAGTTGGCAGTGCCATGGATAGAACTCTAACTCTGGAAATCATGAGGACCTGAGTTCAAATTCGGCCTCAGACATTTACTAGTTGTATCACTGTAATCAAGTCACTTAGTGCTTTTGCCTCAGTTTCCTCATCTGTAAAATGAGCAAATCATTATACAGGATCTCTGCCTACAAAACCCTAAATGGATCACTGAGAGTCAGATACAACCTAAAGGGTTCAACAACAGCAAATGAAAATCTTTATCAAGGGATTTGGGGTAGCTGGGTGGCATAGTAGATAAAGCATGGGGCCTGGAGTCAGAAAGACTCCACTTTGTGAGTTCAAATCCAGCCTCATTGCAAGCTTTATGATTCTAGGCAAGTCACTTAACCTTATTGACCTCAGTTTCCTCATTTGAAAAATGAACTGGAGTAGGAAAATATCTCTCCAGAGGGCAGCCATATATGCAATGGATAGAACACTGGCCCAAAGTCAGAAGGACCTGAGTTCAAATTTGACCTCAGACACTTAATAATTGCCTAGCTGTGTGACCTTGGACAAGTTAGTCTTGATCACGCTGCCATAAATAAATGAAATTTTGTTTAAATATGAAAATATCTCTTCAGTATCCTTGTCAAGCAAATCCTGAATGGGATCATGAAGAGTTACATCCAACAAGGATTCAGCATCAACAAATAACTGACTATTGACCAGTGGATGAAGAGCATGAATTAAAGTGGTCACTGTATTGGTGGAACAAAGTAGATAGATATGAGGTATTGTATAGACAGAAAAGAAAGGATTCAATAGTCTATTCTGGATGGTAGTGGGCTCCCCCATCACTGGAGCTATTCATACATAGACAGGGCAGTCCTTCTCCTGGTCTCTTGTATAGGATTCATTTTCAGGTCTGGCTTGAGTCTCTTCAAGCTCAGATAGTCTGTAATTTTTGTGAATAGATTCCTGATGAAAATAAGTTGCTCCTCCTCTTTCCCAAGTTAAAGTCAAAATAAAGCCATCATTCCCAGGAATGATATGAATGATGACCATGTCTAATAAAACTGAGTAAGGCTTTAGAGTGAGCACCACCAAAGGAAGCTTTCACATCACAGAGGTCACTAAGTGCTGTACACTGCTCGGTTAGCACCCAGCTTATGACAGTCTCTGTTAGAGAATGTTATGGTTAAGATGCCCCAGTATATGATTCACCCCTTTCTGACAAATGACCAGATGATTTCTACTAAATACTTGATATCTTCCTGCTAAAAGAAAGTTAATGTAAAGATAGAGGAAAGAAGCCTATAGAAATTGACAAGAGGCTATATTTTTGGTGTCATTTCTGCAGTCTTCCAACTTCCACAGCCTTCAACTGCCTCTCCTATTGCCTGCCATGGGCTTGGGGTTCAGGTAAGACTTAAAATAGAATTGGTTCAGCATCAGCAGCTTGCCAATCTTAATCCATCCCAAGGCCAGGGAGTGAGAGGTGATGAGTCAGACTGCTGCCTGAAGTGTACCTTGGGGTGCTGGGGGTGGAGAAAGGACACTTATTTATCTGATCTTCAATCTCTGGCACACACACTTGGCTGCTTTCATTCTGACTCTGACGAAAGATTGAGGGGATGAGGGAGGAGCAGCTATTTCTGTCAGAACCAGTCAGCAGTCGCTCTGCTCCCACACCATGAAAAGGCCCCTCTCCTCCAGCAGCAGCAGCCGCTGACCTTCCTGCACCGCCTCTCCACCTTGCCAACCACAGGACCCTCCCAGCTCCAATAGCACTTTTTTCCATTATGGAGGGCAGATGGTCCCCAGGTTTCTCTCCGTGCTCTAATGTGAATGTGTCTGTGACATGGCCATTCTCTCTGCCTATTCACCCATCTTTCTGTTGTCTCAGCAACCCCCACTGCTGCTGCTGATGCTCTTGCCTTGGCGCTGTGGGGACGCCATCAGGAGTCTATCGGGCATGAACACGAGGTCTTATCCTCCCATATGTTTGAAGTGCAGATAAAAGCCAAAAGACGGAAACTTGTTTTTCCTCTTGTTACAGAAGTCTTTTACCTGGATTAAGGACTTTGAATATTCCTTTGGAAGCGGTTGTGTGCTGAAAATTTCAGACAATTCTGCCTTTGCCTTCACCCAGACTAGAATGCTAGAATGTTCACTCTTTCTCTGTCTCTCTGTGTCCCTCGTCTCTGTCTCTGTGTGTCTCTGTATGTGTCTGTTTCTCTCTCTCTGTCTCTCTCTCTCTCTCTGTCTGCCTGTCACTGTCTGTCTCTCTTTGTCTGTCTCTCTGTATCTCTTTCTGTCTTTGTCTCTCTCTGTGTGTGTCTCTCTCTCTGTCTCTGGTTCTCTGTCTCTGTCTCTCTCTCTGTGTAACTCTGTATCTGTCTCTCTGTCTCTCTCTGTCTCTGTCTCTCTCTGTCTCTCTCTCTCTCTCTCTCTCTCTCTCTCTCTCTCTCTCTCTCTCTCTCTCCCCGCCCCATCTAACTTAGGACTCAGGTGCCACTTCTAACAAGTCTTCTCAGTACCAGGTATAAGTAACATCTTCCTCCTCAAGTCTTCCTAAAGAACTGTGCGTCAATCTTTTCTTTTACTCTCACATTCTACCCTTTATCAAGCTTATTTTTGTATAAGTTACACACCAAAATTCTTTAAAGTAAGGATTATGTCACTGATTCATCTTTTTGTCCCTGACACCTAACAGACGCCTTGAATTTGGGAAACATTTCATAGAGGTCTATTTAATGTAATTAATTCTTTCATTTATTCACTGATTCATTCAGCATCTTGATTATTTGGTAAAGCTTGATGAAGCTATGTGTTGAACAAAGGACTTTATGAATATAAAGGAGGAAGGGTAAAACAGAGCTGAAATGGAAGGATATATATTATGATCCTCCAGATTTTTCTATTTGCACTTGACCTTGTTCTGATTGCATCAGTTCTAGAGCACTTTAAAGTCCAATGTATGTGATCCACAATTACCAAAAAAATTCTTTGATTCAATTATCCATACAGGAAAAAACTAAGTGTTGAAGAATACCTATTATACAGATCATGATATATAGTTCACTGGAAAATAAACAGGTCCATCCATATTTCTGGGAAAGACAGCAACTGGGTCCAGAATTGAATAGAAGGGAGGAAGGGTCGAAAGGCCTTTGGGAGATTAGTCAAATCTTTTAATGACTCCATGCTACCCTTGAAACAATGGCACTTTTTTAAAAAAAATCAATATTCTATTGGTGGGGTTGCATGACTGCAAATCATGAATCCTACAGTCTCTTCAAGGAATGGTAGTTGTTGTCACAGCTATTCAGTCACCTCAGTCATGTCAGGGCTTCATGATCCTGAAAATTTGGGATTTTCTTGCAAATGATATTGAAATGGTTTGCCATTTCCTTCTCTAACTCTAACTTCATCTAGCCTATAGAAGAGGAAACTGAGGCAAACAGAGATGGTCAGGCTCACACAGACATTAAATGTCTAAGACATATTTGAACTTATAAAAACAAGTCTTCCTGACTCCAGACCTGGCACTCTATACCCTGCATCACCTAGCTGTTCATAAATACTACTCAAAAGGAATCTGGAGAAGCTCAGAGTGAGCATGAATGGGTTACAACACCTCATAAATCTGGGAATAACACAAGATAATTGGTATAAAAGATTCTTCAGAAGAATATTTGTTAAAAAAAATTTTACAAATACTGACCAATTGTGTAGTGAGAGCAAAGAACAATCAATGGACAGACTTTATACTCCTTATCTTATATAATTATCTTACATAATTCCAGGATAAATGATAAACAACCCTAAGAGTTTGACCAGACACAGTGGTATTCATCCCGTGGTAAACTTATGAAAGGCCATGGACAAGAGTAACAATAATGTACAGACAAAGATAGCTTGTGATTTGCATCACTTTAAAGAATACTAAAGGCATTGTTTTAGATAGATCTGGCAAAGATACAAAGATAATGTATAACATTCACTTTCTTGGAGTTTACAATCCAGTGGGAGATTAAAATATATGCACAGATGTATAATACTAAATCAGAATTATACAATAACTATAATATAGAATAGAACATGAGTTAAACCTTTAAAAGGATACAAACTGCTATGTAAAATCAGAGAGGAAATAGTACATTCCTAGGGAAAGGCATAAAGGCTTGACCTAGAAGCAGAGATCCTAAGGAATGATTTCTAGACTAACTTCAATTCAATTAAATTCAACAAGCATTTATTAATAGAGGCTGCTATGAGAAGAGAGCTGGGCCTGGAGTCAGGAAGAACTGAGTTCAAATTCCAACTCAGGCATTTTCCATTTATGTGACTCTGACCAAATCATTTAACTGATGTTTGCCTTAGTTTCCTCAACTGAAAAATAGGAATAATAATAGCACCTACCTCCCAAGGTTGTTGTAAGGAAAAAATGAGATAGTTTATAGAATGTTTAGCTTAGCGTCTAACACATAATAGGATCTTAAAAAATGCTCATTTGCACATTTCCCTACTGTTAGCAAAGTCAATACAGGAATTTCCTTAACTTGTTTCTTCACAAGTGGGCACCCATTCTCTGCTTGAACATTTCCACTAACAGGGAGTTCATTACCTGACAAGGTAATTTATTCCAGATTGAGTCAACTCTAATTCTTATGAAATGTTGTCTCAAATTGAGGGGAAATTTACTTCCTTATACATCAAATTACATTAATTCTAGTTCTATCCTTTGGTGTGATACAAAATTCTTCCTTTGAAGAAAAAGATTATATTTAGGTTGTGATTAAATAATTTACCACTTACCAAGTTAGACATAAATAACTGCCATATAACCAAATGATTAAAAAGTTACACAAGAAGAATTCAATCATGAGTCTGAATTGAAGTCCTTCAGGCAATGCTATTTCTAGATCCCTTTGGCAGCTACCCCCTTAACCTATTTGCATATACATTGTACCTATTCTTAAAAAACATATATATATATATATATATATATATATGTGTGTGTGTGTGTGTGTGTGTGTGTGTGTGTGTATGTGTTTCAAATATATTCATGTATATATGCCATATATATATATACAACAAATATATTTAATATGTATAAATATAGCATATATATGTATTCAAGAACAGATATGTATTCCAGAACACATCTTTGCTACAAGTATTATGAAACAAACTAAAATTATTTTCAACATTTTTTATAGGTCATATGGATGATGCTGATTATGCTATTGGTTGATATAGCCCCTCTGAACTGAACAGAATAATCCAGCTTTGAAATAGTAACAGGAGGTGGGCTCACCCACATCCTCAGATGTCTCCATGCTGTAGTGTGGGGGCAGAAACTCCAAGCAGCAGGTGGTAGGAGAAATAGAGTGAGGGAAGTGGGTGGGGAACAGAAAGGACCTATGTAGAGATGGATTGGGGCTCCCATGGCTCTTTCTCCCCCTGGACATCTGTGCAGTTCGTACACCATTGCTTACTTCAAATATCCAGGAGATTTAGAAAATGTACAAGTAAAAACATTAGAGATATAAACAAAGTCAAGACCAGGGGGTCCATGGATCCTAGTCATCCCTTAGAGACGGGGTACCTCTTCACATCTGGCCATTAAATACTGCAGGGATGGCCCTGGGCTAAGACCCTCCCAAGAACATTAACTTCCTGGGGACCTCCCAAGGACTCCAGTTTCCTGGGGAATCTACTTCTAATAACTGGCTCAAAGGAAACCTGTAGCCTAGGGATTTTTTTTCCTCATTGTTATCTAACCCTGCATGATCTATAATTAGAATAGAAGTATGATCCTCTTTGACCCTATTCATAGAGCCTCTAGGATCTCAGAATCTCAGGGCTCAAAGACCAACAGTATTTCCTTCTTAATTACCTGACTCACGTCTACCAAGCCTGTCTCTTCCCTTCACCACCAGCATTCACACTCATTTCCCCCTCTTTCCTTCTGTTATTTCGCTGAATTTATGCATATGGACTGTGTCTAGACATACCTCTACATGTGCATATGTATATAAATATACACATATATAGCTGTATATATGCATGTAAATGCATGTATGTTCAAAAACAAGATGCGAGAATGAAAGTTAAAAGTTTGAATTTTTTTAAAAATTTATCCTATACACACTGGTTCCTAGTTAAGTCATCCATTTAAACA
Organism: Macrotis lagotis; assembly: GCF_037893015.1. NCBI lineage: Eukaryota > Metazoa > Chordata > Mammalia > Peramelemorphia > Peramelidae > Macrotis > Macrotis lagotis. The sequence goes on from NC_133658.1 coordinate 785,439,678, forward strand.
ATCTAAAACTGACCAGGCTGAATCCTCAACACAAATGACTTCTGAAGTCCTAGAGCATCCCATTCTTATGTAACTCAGAATATCTATGTTCCTTCCCCATTAGCATATGATCCTGCCCTTAGGGATTAGCCCAGCTAGCTACTGTGGGCAATTACTTTGATTATATTAAAATCCCAGACTCACTTTTAGTCAATTAGAAAAACTGAGTCACTGGTAGGTTTTTAGCAAACTAACCACACATCCCTACTTAATTATTAAATAACTGAGCAAGATTGATGGGAGAAAAGGAAACCGCATATATGATATTTGCCATTTTTTCTGTCATGTAGGAAAATTGGGTAATTCTTTTCCCTGAGGGATGCCAGCCCTTTCCAAAATATATTCCTATTTTTTTTCCAAAATCAAATTTAATTTCTATCACCAATTACAAATATTCTAATATCAAACCAGAACAAATTGGTGGGGCAGGAGGAAAGAAGGGATATGTACATTAATTTTAATAGGGATTAAGAAACTTTAGCAAAGTCATCCTGTGTGTTTCCCTAAATTCTTCTGAACTTTTGTTCAGAAGATTATACTTTTTCCACCATACCTATTTTTATATAATAAAACTTGGGTGGGTGGGGCAGATAACTTCTGCCAGAGCTTCCCAATAATGAATTGTAGGTAGTCAAACCATAGCCAAACCATGAAGGATGGCAATTTAGAGATGCTAGTGATAGGGATTTCCTAAAAGATCATCTCATCTAATTTTCTGTACAGATCAAAAAATGAAGCCCATTCATTTCTCAAATATATAAGAAGCAAGTCAAATTTGCAAAAATAAAAATCAATCCCCAACTGATAAATAGACAAAGGATATGAATAGGAAGTTTTTAGAAGTTTTTAGAAGAAAGTTTTAGAAGATTTTAGAAGAAAATCAAAGGTATCAATAGTCACATGAAAAACATGTTCAAAATCACTATTAATTAGAGAAATGCAAATTAAAACAACTCTGAGATACCACCACACATCTATCAGACTTTCTAATATGACAGAAAAGAAAAATAACAAATTCTAAAATAGAGATGGAAAAATTGGGACACTAATGCAACTGTGAACTAGTTAATTATTTTTGAAATACTGAATACTTTTATTTGTTAATTAAGCACTGCCAATGACAAGGATAAAGAGAAAATTACAATAGCTCTTTTAACAAAAGCAAAGGTCAATTTAGTATAAAAAGCATAACTAACAGTAGATGCCAAATTTTGCATTTTTAGTTCCATTCTATCATTTAGCATTCACATAGTACCTTTAAATATTTTTTAATATTTATTAATCTTTACAACAACCCTGTGAAGTAGGCAAACTTATCTTTTCTAGCTGAAGAAATAGAGACAGAGGTTAAGTAACATTCCCAAGGCCACCAATTAAGTAAGTGATGTTGTAATTAAAATCCAGCTGGATGGCACCTTGGGTAGAGCCACCTGGCCTTGGTGGCAGGAGGGTGGGAGTTTGAATCCTGCCTCAAACATTTGACACTTATTACCTGTGTAATCTTGAGCAAGTCACCTAACCCTGATTGCCCCACATCCAGGACATTTCCAGACATCCTGATTCATATCTGACCACTGGTCCCAAATGGCTCCAGAAGAAAAAGACTGATGACTTAGCACAGTACTCCCTCCCACAAATTCAATTATTTGCTTGTCATGTCATCCCGTCCCTGATGATGCTCCTCTGTGAGAACAAAGGACAAGCATCATCATTTAAAATCCAGAAGCTATGGTCCTCTCCTCCCATTAATGTATTTCATCAAACAAGTTACACAAAGCTCCAAATACCAAGTCTCCTTAGTTCACAAGGATGACAATAATGACAACAAAAACAACAACAAAGAAACTGTTTAAATGATAACAGGGACATTTAAGAAAGTTAGAAAATGTCTGACTAGAAACAATAGAACATGTAGAAATAGACTCTGAAATCACTATTCTAGAAAACTATCTATAACTATATGCAAAAACTGGACTACAGGAATAAAACCATGTATACCCTTCGACCTAGAAATACCATACTAGGTATTTAGATATACAGACATATATATAGATAGATAGATAGACCATACTAGGTCTATATTCTAAAGAGAGTATTTTAAAAGAACATGTTTCTACCAAGAACATTTAGCATTTCTTTTATTAGCAGCAAAATAAATTGGAAATTAAGGGGAAGTCCATCAAATGGGAAGTGGCTGACATATGATTGTGAACAAGTACTATTGTGCTTTAAGAAATGATGAGCAGGGGGCGGCTAGGTGGTGTAGTGGATAAAGCACTGGCCCTGGAGTCAGGAGTACCTGGGTTCAAATCCGGTCTCAGACACTTAATAATGACCTAGCTGTGTGGCCTTGGGCAAGCCACTTAACCCTGTTTGCCTTGCAAAAACCTAAAAAAAAAAAAAAAAAAAAAAACAAGAAATGATGAGCAGGATGGTTTCAGAAAAAACTGTTACAAAGTGGCATTAGTATAACCAGGTAAATGTTGCACATAGCATTATTATATAGAAATATTGTGAAAATGATCAATTATGAAAGATTTAGTATCTCTGATCAAAATAATAAGCAATGACAATTCTAAAGAACCCATGAAAAAAATGGTATTCACCTCCAAAAGAGACAACTGATGAACACTGAATACAAATTGAATCATACTTTCCTTATTTTTTTATTTTTTGCCTGTATTTTCTTTTTAAACGTGGCTAATATGGAAATATTGCATAATGTCACATGTAGAATCGATATCTAGTACCTTGCCTTCTCAAAGTGGGAGAGGAGTAAGAGAGAAGGAAAGATTTTGGAACTCAAATTTGGGGGGGGGGGGGGTTGTTTTTTTTGTGAGACAATGGGGTTAAATGACTTGCCCCATCACACACTAAGTATCAAGTGTTTGAGGCTGGATTTGAACTTGGGTCCTCCTAAATCCAGGGCTGGTGCTCTATCCCCAACACTACTTAGCTGCCCTTCAGAATTTTTTTGAATGATTGTTAAAAAATTTTACATATAATTAGAAAATATTTAACAAAATAGACTTTAAAATATTTTAAAATAAAATTTAAAAAAAAAGAAACTGAGACCCAGCAAATTTAAATGATTTACCAAGTTACACAGATAGTAAGTTCAAAATAAAGTCTAGAATTCATTTATTTTGTCTCCCTGACTGCCTTATGATAAAATGGAGTCTTATGCATTGCTACATTTTGTTTCTAAAATGAACTTGTTATAGCAACTCTTCTTTGTACATTAACTAGTGTCCTAATTTATATTACTTTGCAGAGTGATTAAAAATCCAGACAAATTATAAGTTGGGGAAAATGAATCCTCTTAAAATATTAAAAATATTTCCTCCTTTGGAAGAATATACTTGCTTACTTATTTGAAGATATATCCTCAAAAGTTGCAGAGATGGCTACCAACTTACAATGTCAGAACTGGAAGAGTACTTAGAATACATCTTCTCCACTGCCTCCAATTTACCTGAGACCTGCCAATTGGAAAGGACTCATCTAATATCATACAATAGGTCAGTTACTACAAGAGCAAAATCTTGGTTTCCTGGCTCATTGTTCATATGTATCACTCACAAGTAAATCTGAATTATTTGTGAACCCGCTTCTCTTTTCAGTCTTTATAACCTCTGAGGAAAATGAGTCCTATGTTTCCTCCCAGTTCTATGTTTTCCTTTGTCTTAAATTTACCTTTTCATGTTTCCAAGAATGATCCTCCTCCCAACATCTAGAATATGGTAAACAAACCCAGCTGCTTCCCTCCAACACCTTCTTGATCTTAGGAAACAAACACCTCATCTTTCCAGTACTGCCTCATATGACTGTTACCATTCCAACCCTTCAATCATTTTAGCTGTTCTTGTTTGAATCTTTCCTGTTCCTTTATGAATTTCTTAAGAACTCACAACCAGACCTAGAAACAGGATTTAGATCATTCTTTAGGAAATAATCCACAAAACCTCATAGTTGTCTTACTTAGGTTTTAACTGCTAGTCTTGACCTAATCATTCTATGAGGAATTAGATTATGTTGTGTATTCTTTACCAAACTATAAAATAGAGAAAACTACAAAGTGACCCTCAAAGCTGTGTGGCTCTTCTATTTTTGCATTGAAGTGCAGAGTAGTAGCAGAACGTAGTATGCAACAAAATACACTATCTTTAGACAATCTATAATATTCATTTAATATTGACTTTCATTATCAAATTAACAAAGAATTAGCATGCTACTTAAGAGGTTTGAATGATATTGGTATTGAACATTCACTATATGAGAAAACCAAAAACAAAAATTTGGAAACTCCAATAAATAGAATGGCACATAGTTCCCCATGAAAAGATGAATAAAAGAGTTAATTTCATCTTTAAAGACAATAGAAACATGATTTCCAGAAATACTTAGTTATCTCATTTTATACTACTTGCTTTGAGTAAAAAATGGGAATGTACAGGATGATCCCTTAGTCAAAAAAATTAGAAGATGAGGGTCAAGAGAAAGAAGTAAAGAAAGCTGAAGAGTGTCAGAAGGTATGTTAGCAGGGAACATATCAAAAACATTTTAAAATGACTTTCTCTTAGACAAGGCTTCTGATATAAGGATTATTTTTGCATCACCTGCTTGTATATAATCAGAGAGATTAGGGGAAAAGGGATAAATATGAGAAGAAAGTATGGAATACAACTAAAATAATTAATATTTGACCTAATTAACCAAGCTATTAATGCCCCCCAAAAGGGAAAAGTATTAAAGGATTAAGCATCCACATGGATCATCATCATAAACTTCCTATGGAAGTTTAAACAAAATAAACAGTAACTAGAATATAGGGGTCAAATGAGCCTAGAAACCACTTCAATCACAAGTACTTGATCTCAGCAATGACAAAAATAAGGCAAAGGCAACACAAGTTCAGAAGAAAGATTCTCTAATTTTATAGGTAATAGGTTTGCAATAATGTCATGCTTCAGAAGTTGTATCATATGACCCACTAGTAAAATAGCAGATGACCTGCTAGGAATTTTTTCACCTTGGAAATCTTCCCCTAAAATAGAACATTTCCCTTTTTTGATAGCTCTAAGTTTTAGTATCTTTTTTCCTAACTTAAAGTTTAAATTTGTATCTTTGCAACATCTATTCATTGCTATTTATTCTATATATGGGTGCCATGTAGAAGGAAATCTAACTTGTCTTCCATATAATAGCTCTTTAGATACATACAGTCTTCATTCTTCCCACCCACTCCATCCATGCCTCCCTTCCACTGCTACCTCCCCCAAAAAAATATCTTCTTCAACCTTTCAGTAAGTCAAGGGATTAGCTCAAAGATCTATTTAAATGACTTCTGTGAGTCAAAACGTCCCTTGGAACTCCTCTACTTCAATTTTCTCACTTTAAAGATGAGGAAACTGAGGCTCAAAGAGATGAGTTACTAACTTGAGATCATAGAGTTAGTGAGAAACAAGGCCAAAATTTGAATGCAGTCCTCTGATCACAGATCCTGTACCCTTTCCACTACAACACTTCAGATCTAACTGTTTGCAAAAGGACTTATAGCAAATTGAACCAAAGATGAGGGAACCAGAGGTCTGGAGCATATTTTTGACAAACAATGGTAGCAAATTGGGTGAATCATTTTTTACTAACAAAGGAAAACACCAGGCAGACAAAATATTTCTGATTCAAGATCAGAAATTCTCTAACCTGAATAGCCTTGGAAATATAATGTATTGATCAATACCTATCCCCCAACTCTTATTTTTTTAGACATGATCTAGAAAGGAATTTGAATGAAAGTCAGTAGACTTATGTTTTATTGCTATTTTGATACTATCAGAGTTCTTCTTGGGGTCCTCAAAGAAATTATCAGATAGGAACCTCAGGTTTCTCTTGCATAAAATGAGAAAATTGAACTAGATTCAGTGACTCAGAGGTGGTAGGAGACTTAGAGGCCATCCAGTCCAACTTCCTTATAGGATCATCATCATAGATCTGGAATAGATTTTAGAGGTTATTTACTCCAGAGCTATCAAACACTCAGCTTCCCAAGTTACATTGAATTAGATTAAAATTTAATTTAGAAATATTTAACAAAATAAATTAAAATAAATGAAATGCATAAAATGTTATATTGCAGAACCAAACCAATATGCAATCTACAAAGATTCTTATGGAAAGATTGTTGTTGTTTGGTGTTTTCAGTTGTGTCCAACTCTTTGTTGACCCCATTTGGATTTGTTTGTTTTGACAAAGATACTAGAATAATTTGTTTATTACTACTCATCTCATTTTATAACTGAGGAAACTAAGACAAATGGGTTTAAGTGACTTGCTCAGGGTCATACAGCTAGTAAATATCTGAGGCCAGATGCGAACTAAGGAAGATGAGTTGTTCTGACTCCAGGCCCAGCACTCCATCCACTGTTCCACTATGTACAAATTAATGACTCCTGTTTCTGAGTATGACATAAGTGATCTAGCCCAGTGCTCTCATTTTTAGAATGAGGAAATGGGCTCAGACAGGTAAAATTTCTTTGGTCAAGATCATACAGGAAAAGAGTTTCAAACTGAAATACTTTTATTTTAAATCTAATATTTTTATACTGCCCCACACACACACACAGAGAATGATACCTATGGACCCTTATAAACTCTTAAATTAAATCCCACCCCTAGTACCTTTGTTAGTGATCATCAGTCTGGAACCTATGGTGAATTATCAGTGCTTACCATGCATTTGTCTTGCTGCATTCTTGTACAAGTTTCAATTTAAGAAGCATTTTCAACCATATGGTATATGTCAAGATTGAACACACTTTGAATTGAACCTTTTGTTTAAGGGTGATGAGGTGGTAAATTGTTTTCATTTTGCAACTCAGTCAGAGATGTTTTTCCTGCTGACTTTTGCTGAACAAGAAAATGCCCACTAATCGTTCCAGCGACCCTTGTCATTTTAGACTGGAGTCATTGATGAGTATATTCAAGCCATGGGAGCTCGTGGGCTATACATAGTGGAGGTAGATTACCTGCCAAATACGCATTGTTCCTCCTGTTAAACTCAGAACCACTCAGTCTCCAGTTTCCTTTTTTTTGTTTCTGTTGTTTCCATTCTGAACAATTTCTCAATTGCTAGCACCTTTTTTTGCTACCAATAAATATGCCAGTACTAAAGTTCTCAAACATGTCCATGGTTGCTATGTGTGACAATGTTTTCAGCATCCAATTAGTGTATTTGCATCAGTCTATTACTAACTTGTACTGGTCAATAAAACCTGTATCACCAAAAAGCATAGGATCAAATATTTATTATTAGAAATGATCTTAGAGATCCTTCTAAATCCCTTATTTTAAAATTAGGAAACAGAATTTCAGAGAGCTTAAGAGACCTGCCTACAATTACATAGTTAGTAGATGACAAAACCAGAATTCAAATTAGAAACTCTGAGTCTAAATTCAGAGCATTCTTCATTCCCCCATTCTATTCCTTTATACTTACTTTAAAAAAAAAACTGCCTTTTCTATTTCTTCTTTTTTTTTAGCATTTACCTCTTTCCATCCCTTACTTTGTCCTCCCACAATAAGGCTGGGTGCTGACTAGGATATAAAATGATGTCAAATAAAGGATATGAATTTTTTCTGGTCTAAACTATAGCTAAGGAAGAAAAATAATGATTGTTAGAGGATAGGATATGGACAGATTAGCATAAAATTAATCAATCATCTACAACAGTGGTTTTGTCAAGAAGAATCTTCCAGAATATCTTAGCATCACTTTTTGAAACCTATTTACAGAGAAATTTAATTTCACCCTAACCAGATCTATTTTCATGACTATTCTTTCGCCCATTGTATTACTATTGTCCCCTGTTAAAATTAGTTGTAGAGTCAGTAAGCATTTTGTTTATCCAAGTCTGGTAAAAATGTAGAAGGAACTGAAAAATATCCCATGCTCTGGCAAAGTAGAATCAAAGTTTGTATTTTTACCATAACATTCTTATTTTCATATTTTAGGATGACATCAAGATATCAAAAGTCAGTCAGAATGGATGCCTCTAAATGTGCTATTTTAGAGGAGGATTTCCAAGGTGAAAAAATTCCTAGCAGGTCATCTGCTATTCTACTAGTGGGTCATATGATACAACTTCTGAAACATGATATTATTGCAAATCTGTATCAATAAAGCAGGTCTTTCTGTTTTTAATAGTCTATTTGAGGGTGGCTAGGTGGCGTAGTGGATAAAGCACTGGCCCTGGAGTCAGGAGGACCTGAGTTCAAATCCAGCCTCAGATACTTAATAATTGCCTAGCTGTGTGACCTTGGGCAAGTTACTTAATCCCATTGCCCTGCAAAAAAAAATACAACAACAAAATAGTCTATTTGGTAAAAAGTTGGTTTTTTTTTTTCCTTTTGTGGAAAGGAACTTCTTTATGGAAGTTCTACCCATTATAGAAGCTCTACCCACTACAGAACTTCTACCCACTATAGAACCAATAATGCTATCTCTACTTACCCTATTACTTAATACATCTTCTACATGAAATCCTTCAAAACTTACCCTTGTCTTCTACTCTCCAGGCTGAAGATTCCCATTTCCTTTAACTTTACCTCCTTACCATTTTGATTATTTTTCAGTGTATTATTTCAGTGTATTAAGTCAATGTTTCTATTAAAATGTAATATACAGTGACAGGAACACATTACTATATTTAATTTGTATATATCAAGACTATAACTTTCATCTCTCTGAAACACTAATTAATGCAACACAAGATTGCAGTATTTTTTCAACTGTTTTAAATTACAGTTGTTTAGTTAGAACTCTACTATTCTCTACTTGTAAAGCTGTTTTCTTCAACCTTAATGCATAATGGAATGTTTAAAAGAATATATTTTTAGATTTGGCCCATTTTTAATTAGTATTTTATTTGTTTTCCAATTATATACAATAATAGTTTCTACCCATCATTTTCAGTAAGGTTTTTAATTTTAGAATCTTTCCTCTACCTTCCCTTCCCTCCCCCATCCCCACACAGAAGGTGGTCTGGTAATCATTACATTTTTCCATGCTATCCATTGATGGAAATTGAATGTGTTGGGAGAGAAATCATATCCTTGAGGAGAAAATAAAATATTAAGTATAGCAAAATTATCTAGGACATAAGACACTTTTTATACCAATAAAAATTAAGGTAATAGTCCTTGTTTAAATTCCACAGTTCTTTCTCTAAGTACAGGTGGTATTCTATATTGCAGGTGCTCTAAAATTGTCCCTGATCATTCCATTGATGTAATAAGCAAGTCCAAAAAGATTGATCTTCGCCCCCATGTTGTTGTTGGGGTGTACATTGTTCTTTTGGTTCTGCTCATCTCATTCATCATCAGTTCGTGCAAGTCTTTCCAGGCTTCTCTGAATTCCCATCCCTCTTGGTTTCTTACAGAACAATAGTATTCTATAACATACGTATTCCACAATTTGTTCAGCCATTTCCCCAAATGATGGACATTCCCTTGATTCCCAATTCTTTGCTACCCTTTTGCATGCTTTCTTCAAGGTATAGACCCAGTAATGGTATTGCTGGATCAAAGGGTATGCATATTTTTATTGCCTTTTGGGCATAATTCCAGATTTTTCTCCAAAACTTTGGATGAGTTCACAGCTCCACCAACAATATATTAGTGTCCCAGATTTCCCACATCCCGTCCAACAAATGTTGGACGGGATGTGGGAAATCTGATAGGTTTGAGCTAGGACCTCAGAGCTACTTTAATTTGCATTTCTCTAACCATTAATGATTAAGAGCAATTTTTTCCATGACTAGAAAGCTTTGATTTCCTCATCTGTAAATTGCCTTTGCATATCCTTTGACCATTAGTCGATTGGGGAATTACTTTTTTTTTATAAATTTGACTCCGTTTTCTATATATTTTAGAAATGAGTCCTTTGTCAGAAATACTAATTGTAAAAATTATTTCCCAATTTACTACATTTCTTTTGATCTTGGTTACAGTGGTTTTGTTTATGCAAAAGCTTTTTAATTTAATGTAATCAAAATTATCTAATTTGTTTTTAATGATGTTCTCCATCTCTTCCTTGGTCATAAACTGCTTCCCTTTCCATAGATCTGACAAGTAATCTTATAATATTGTCTTTTATGTCTAAATCCTGTACCCATTTTGATCTTAACTTGGTATAAGGTATGAGATGTTGGTCTAATCCAACTTTCTGTCGTACTAACTTCCAGTTTTCCCCAACAGTTTTTATTGAAGAGAGAGTTCTTATCCCAGAAGCTGGACTTTTTGGGTTTATCAAACAGTAGATTACTATAATCGTTTCCTGCTGTCTCTTTTACACCTAATCTATTCCATTGACCCACCATTCTATGTCTTAGCCAATACCAAACAGTTCTGATGACTCATGCTTTATAGTATAATTTTAGATCTGGTAAGGCTAAATCACCTTCTTCTGCATTTTTGTTCATTAAATCCTTGGGTATGCTTGTCTTTTTTGTTTCTCCATTTGAATTTAGTCACGATTTCTTCTAACTAATTAAAGTAATTTTTTGGAAGTTTGATTGCTAAGGTAGTAAATAAATAGATTAATTTAGGTAGAATGGTCATTTTTATCATATTGGCTCTCTCTATCCATGAGCAGTTGATATCTACCCAGTTATTTAAATCTTATTTTGTTTGTGTGAAGAGTGTTTTATAGTTGTTTTCATAGAGTTTCTGAGTCTGCCTTGGCAGGTAAACTCTATTTGGCCCATTTTTTCACCCTAACCAGAACTATTTTATGACTGATTTTTCACCCAATGTATTAGTATCAGTTCCCTGTTCATATCAATTGTAGAGTTAGTACTATGTTTATCAAAGTCTGGTAAAACTATAAGAAGGGACACTGTCTAATACGATCCTGTTTCTAGTTGGCCACTAGAAATCTTCCTCCAGATTAAATTGATTTGTTGAATATAATCATTTAAATTATTATGATTGCACCTTCACTTACTCTATTCTAGCAATTATAGCAAAAAAGGAAATTGTTAGCATAGCATGACTTGTTTGGGTTGGACTCCTACTACTAATTGCCTTCTTTGAATCGCTATCCACAACATTTTTTAAACTCAAGTCCTATAAGTGATATCAAGATGAATGACACAGGGTAGTTTACAGTCTAATTGAGGGCCTTACAAATAATTAAATATAGAATGTAAAAGTTCTTAAGACATATACAATCTAAGTTCTATGAAATATAAAAGGAGGTAGGGATTATTTCCAATGAGGAGGAAAAGAAAACTTCAAGGAAATAGGTTTTGAATTAGGACTGGCAGAAATGTAGAGGAAAGTTATTTCAAATGCAAGGACTAGCTTGACCAAATCACAGTCAAGAAAACATGGGAAGAGTCTTGATGGAATTATTCAAGCAACATTTATTAAGTGCCAACTGTGTGCCAGACACAAAAAAGAGAGACAAAAGACAGCCTGCAAGAGCTTACAATCTAACGGCTGAAATAGCATGCAAATAACTATATACAAAACAAGTGAAATAGATAATAATGGATAAATAGAAGATCATTTACAGAGGGAGCAAAAATGTCTAGTTTAACTGGAACAAGTATATGTGTAAAGGGGAGCAATCTAAGAAATGACTAAAAGGATAATTATACTCAACTTATAAATCCTTTGAAAGATGGATGAAATCTCAAAAAGTCCTCCCAGTCCATAGTTATCTAGTAAATACCTATTTATTCATATTTTCTTTCCCCATTAGAATGCAAGCTCCTCAAAAGCAGAACCTATTTTTGCCTTTATCTCCCCAGAATGTCAGTACAAGGTAGGTACTAAATAAATGCTTCTTGATTATTTTAATTCAATTCAATAGTTTTGTTTTCAGTGCTCTGTGTGAAGGGTCCTATGCTAGAATTTGGAGTAAACACAAAATTTAGAAGGTATTACACAATCTCTCTCTCTCTCTCTCTCTCTCTCTCTCTCTCTCTCTCTCTCTCTCTCTCCAAGGAGCATAAAATATAGCAGAGAGATTCAAAACAACAATACAAATTGTTCTAATACATCCTATTATATCAGAAGTGCAGTAGAGAGTTACTGAACAAGGATCCATGTGAGATGACAGGGAAAAGTGTTTAGGAGCAAGGAGGATTATGAAAGGCTTAAGGATAGAGATGAATGAGGGGAAAATCAGAGTCTCAGGTTTAGAAGGGATAGCTAACTGAATCAAAAGAAATTCTCTCTACAACATACTCTACAATAGGATTCCAGCTTTCACTTAAAGAGATCTGCAGAGAGGAGAAACTTGCTGCTTCCTAAGACAATCATCTCTCTTTTGGATAGTTCTGGTTTTTAGAAAGCTATTCCTTACTTCAGATCTAAATCTGCCTCTTTGCAGTTTCCACCCACTGCTTCTATTTCTGCCCTTTGAGAGCTCACAGAACAATTCTCATCCCTATTTCAGGTGAATGGCCTTCAAATACTTGAAGAGAGTTACTTTGTCCCCATCAAGCCTTCTCTCCTCCAGGTTAAATATTCCCAATTCCTCTAACTCAGTCAGTCAATAAAGGAGGCAGGAAAGTCAAGAGATGGCAATGTAGAAAGAAAGAATTTTAGGCAAGGGGGACAGCCTATGAAAATGCCAGAAACCAAAAAATGGAATGTCTTATTTCAGAAATAGCAAAGAAGACAATGTCACTGAATTGGGGAGTACATGAGGGCTATAAGGTATTAAAAAAACTGTGAAGGGGGCTGGTTTTGCAAGGTTATAAACATTTATTTTTCAAATGGAATGAATTCAATGAATTTTGCCAGATTGAATGCCACCCTCTCATTGATGTCCTTCCTAAAATATCATACTGAGAGCTGAATATTCTATATATATGGCCTGATTAGGGTGGGGTACATAGAGATGATTATCTTATTTGTCACTCTGTCATAGACCAGTAGCTAAAAAGAACATCAAAGAGCAATTGGTTTAAATCTATCATTTTGCAGATGACGAAACTGAGACCCAGAGTGAAATTAAGTAACTTGCTCAAAGCCACACAAGACATAATTATCTGAGGCTGGTATTGAAGCAAACCTTTCTGACTTCAAAGAAATATGGATATTATTCTTCACTTAATGTAGCCTTAACTTTTTTATTGTTATATTCAAAATTGAATTATATTGATATAAAATCCACTAAAACTCCAAGAGTCTTATGTGAATTGCTATCTTGTAATATCATATTTATAAAGTCGATTTTAACACAAGTATAAAACCTTTTATTTATCCTTATTCAGTTTCATTTTATTAGATTCAGTAGGATGTTGAATGTTCTTGCCTGTAAAAATCTTTTTAGATTGTATCTGCTATCCAACATGTTAACTATGATAAGCATTCCATCTATGCCTCCTTTGTTCAAATCATTAATTTAAAAAGGCAAGCAGTATGGAGTCAGTCAAGGGAAATGTCACTAGAATCCTCTTTTTAGATTGACAAAAAAAAATTTAGTAATGGTGACATTAAATCCAACTTTTCAACTAAGTCTATATAAATCCTATTAGATTGTTGTTTAACACAGGTGACCCAAAAAATTCTGGTCCATGTAGTCTAGTTTGGTTAAAACAAGATTAAAATGTAATTTGGATATATTTAATAAAATAATAAAACTACAGTATAACATAGATAATGTTAATAAGTAGTTTTTAAGTCAATATATGAACCATAGAGTTTAGTGGTCCTTGTTTCTATTTGAGATTGACAACACTGTTTTAAGAATGGTTTAAAATACTTACCTACAGAATTCTCCTAATTTTCAGATCTAGTGATCCCAAGGTAAAAAGAAGTGAGGTGAATTGAATGATCTGATTCAGATGCAATCATGGCAGGCTTTTGTAATAGTTTACTTCCTTTTCTAGATGTTTACTAACCATCCTTTTAATAATATATTCTAGAATTTTGTCAGGAATCAAAGTTGAGCTCAAAGATCAGTAATTTACAATCCCCATGCTTTTCTAGAAAGGAAGAAGGAAGTAAGGGACAAATAAACAAAGGAACAAAAGAACAAAGAAACATACTTTCCTCAATATGCAATACCTCTTCCATTTTTCCATAATCTCAGAAATCAAAACTTCTGCTCCTTCCAATTTACCTGGACCTGGTGTTTTGAATTAGTCAAGGGTTGCTAATTGCTTTTTCAGTTATCTATATATCTTAGATATTCCTTCAAATTCCCTTCTAGCTATTTTCAGTCTATCCTATCCAGTCCAAAGTCTAGCCTTTTGGTCTATCCTTTCCTTTGGCAGAAAAAATTAATCAAAATAAAAGTTGAGCAATTCTTTCTTCTCTCCATTTATCACTATCTCACTGAGAACAGTGACATCAAAGGCAGAAAAAAGACAAGAATGTACAAAAAGTAGTCTAGAACTTAACATTGTTTAGAACTTAAGAATTCTTAGTGAAAATAGGATGAAATTACATTGGAAGGGTAGAACAGCATTTAGTCATGCAATGACACAAAAATGAAGAATCAGATACTACCTTCAAGGATCTTGGACTCTAGTAGATACTTGCAGGGCAACTAGGTGGCACAGTGGATAGAGCACCAGCCCTGGAGTCAGGAGGACATGAGTTCAAATTTGACCTCAGACACTTAATAATTGCCTAGTTGTGTGACCTTGGGCAAGTCACTCTTAACCCCACTGCCTTAAATAAATTTTTAAAAAAGATGTTTGCTAGTAAGGTTTGAGATTTCAAGGAAGAGAGACAAGATAACATCTACTTTAAATTAAGATTTATTAGTATCTTAAAACCTACCTCTGCAAAAGAACCACCTCTTTACCCCTAAATCCAAATCTTGATCTAGCTCAAAGAAATGAAGCTATGTACATCTTTAATAAATATACTGATCCAATATACGGATCATGAACAGGCAAGTTAAATATAAACACAGAGGCTGAAAGAATTCCTTTGATGTTAGGATTTGTAATCTCGAATTCATGGGTGGAGACAATGCTTATCAAACTTACAAATGACCTAAAGCTCAGAAGAATAACTATCAATTTTGCTTTTATTTATATATTACTCCTCTCCCCCTTAAAGTCTTAACCTGGGATCTATTAATATCTTCCTTTAAATTTTTATATAATTATATAATTTTATAAAATAATATAATAATATGATTTCACTATGTTTACAATCCTATGTATTTTATTTTGTTCATTTAAAAGCATTATTCTGAAAAGGGGTCCTTAAGCTTCATCATACTGCCAAGGGTATCCATAACATGCACAAAAAGGCTGGGTCCCTAATCCTATTCTTAAAGAAGAGACATAATCTAACCAGTTTTAGTTAAAGGAAAATAAGATTATTCATCAATATTTCTAAATCCAGTGTAGACTGAGAACATGAAATAAGAAAACAGGGAGTCATAGAAGTTGAGAGGAGTATGAAAATACCTAATTAAAATTTTTAAGCTTCATGGAAGAAATGGTCTTTGTTATTTGGTATTGGGGGGGGGATTTGAAGGATAGGTAGGATTTGAGAGGAGGGGCAGAAAGGAAATAGCAAGAGAACTCAGTGTGTATTCAAAAAGCCAATTTGGTGAGGACATAGGACACACAAGGGCACTGAACATTTATTAAGCACTTTCTTTGTCTAGGCACTATGCTAATTATTAAAGACAGAGAGAAAGGCAGAAGGCAGCCCCTGACCTCAAGAAAGTCACAAGCTAATGGTTCAGAAGTGAGATATGAGAAGGAAGGTAAATTGTGCAGAGATTTAATTCAGTTGGCAATGGTGAATTCCTCAAGGTTTTTGAGGCAGGGGAGTCACCTGATCCAATTGTGAAGAAGTCCTTTATTATTTTACCCTGGTATGGTATTCTATGGCATTTTATCTTGAAGTCCTTCTATTCCCTGTTTTGTGTTAGTTTTCAGGGGAATCTCTGTCAATATAGAAACTAATTGCTTTCTATAAACAGATGCTTATATTCCCTTAGTTTATTGCTATGAGAGCTGAGTAGACAACAATGGGGTCATTAAGAGAGGAAGAAGAGCTCGGATGGGACAATGAAAATTGAGTACACAAAACACAATTTTGCTGAGATAAATGATTTGGGAAACCATTTACAAGACTGGGATAAGCTACTAGTGAGCCCTAACCAATCTAAATTGCCCCCACATGATTAACTACAACACAAACTTGAATTTTTTTTAAAAAAGGAAAGTGATGCCATTCATCCATAATCATATTCTACTGGGTGTGATCAAATGTTCCTAAGTGGACAGTCAAACTTCTAAATGACCGTGTAATTCTTCTTCCCTGCATAGCAGGAAAAAGAAGAGTATCAATATGCCAAGGCTGCTTGATTTCATGGTTGCATGGTTACCAAGCAGATTGGTAGATGAACATGAATCTGTTCTTTACAAACAGAGAAAAACCCTGTCAATCCAAGTGGGATCCATCTGGTTTTCTAGCTAAATCACTACATGAAGGGTTAGGAAAAGGAGGGAAGGAGATGGAGACCCACAGAAAGTGAAGAAAAACAGATGGGGGTAGGGGGGAGCAAGAAAGGAACAAAGAAAAGCTTTAATCTTAGTGAATCTACTTAATTTTTAAAAGTAGATTACAATAGACTGATGAGAAGAGGGACTAGATTTTTGTCATGTCCGGAATGAGGGAGGTAATAGTTGCCCCTAAGTTCTATCTTGTCAGATCACATCTGGAGAATTGTATTCAGTTCTTAATGGCATTTTAAGAAGGGTATTTAAAAAAAAAACCTGAAAAATATACTAGTAATAGGTGAGAAGGAAAAATTAAAGAAATAAACAAGTAACCATTAAGCAATTAATCAAAACAGACAAAAATTAAAAAATCTTGACCCTCACGAGGCTTACATTCTACAAAATATCCATTTAAACTTTATGGCTCAGACTTGTAACAGGCAGTATGGTATAGGGCTGATGCCAGTAAATTATAGCCTGGGGAGGCAAACTGGCTCATTGCTTGTTTTTGTACACTCCTTGAGGTAAGAATGGTTTTTACATCTTTAAGTAAAATTAAACTTTCCTCTAAATTGTTCCTGTTAAAATTTTTAGCTCCCTAAGTTTGCTTGTTTTCTCTTTTGAGAGAAATTATTAATGAAAACCAAATCCTCATTCCATATCTCAGTCTTGTTTAAATCTAACCAAAGTAAAACATGCATTTAGTTTCTTAGTCTTTCATCATTCTCTGAAAAATGTTTAACTTTCTGTGGTTTAGTGAATTTGGATGTGAATTACTCTGCTTCTCATTAGATTCTTTTTACCAAATATCCTGCTCTTCCTCAGAAGACTGGGAATCAAACGCCTTTGTTTTCAAAATACTAATTCATTGAATTTGCTCTTTCCATCAAATCAATACACAATCTTAATAAAAAATATTAATTCATTAGTCTTTTCCTTTTTTTCTTTAGTTTTTGCAAGGCAAATGCAGTTAAGTGACTGGCCCAAGGCCACAGAGCTAAGTAATTATTGTATCTGAGCTCAAATTTGAATTCAGGTACTCCTGACTCCAGGGTCAGTGCTCTATCCACCATGCCACCTAGCCACCCCCTATATAACATTATATTTGTAAAATATCTTGCATGTCCTACAAGTCTTCTATTCCATCTCACTCATGACATAGATTAGGTGCTAGATCACATATATAGTGAATGACAGAATTTGGAGCTGAGCCCGCAACCTTTACAATCATCTTTACTAGCAATTCTCCTTTTGCCAGGGCTCAGTATGAAGTTTAGTGGTCTGTAATAGCAGGAATTTACACACTCTCTCTTTTTCTTAATTGTGGCAACACTTGACCATCCTCCATTTCCTGTTATTTTCAAATATTTCTGATTATGTCTTTGGATAATATTTTTAAATCTCTTCAGCATCCTAGGATGTAATTCATTTAGACCTGGAAATGTGAACTTATTTAAAGTGACTATATACTCTCTTACTATCTCCTCAACACTTCTCTTAGTTTATTCTCAGTCACATTTGTTCAGCCCTTCCCTTCCGAAAATAAGCATCCTTTTTAAAGAACACTGAAGCAAAACCAGAGTGGAATATTTGCACTTTATTTCTGTCTCTTAATATAGTTCCTTCTGCTTCATTTAGTTGGCCTATGGAAAGCGCTTTATAAACACTCAAGTAAAACATATATATATATATATATATATATATATATATATATATATATATATATATGTACATATGCCAGTCATTGTTAGTATTCTCTTGGATTCTGAATACAAATAAGAAAAGATGGTAAGTTGTTTTTTTTTGGGGGGGGAGGGAACAACTCATAGATCCTATTAAGATTGAGAGCTGGGGGCGGAGCCAAGATGGCCACAAGAAGGGATCAAGTCTTAGGAGCTCTCTGATAAAACTCATAAGCTAAGGACTCTAAACTTTCGAGAGACAGAACCCACAAAGGGACCCAGTGAGGCAGTTCTCCTACTCAAAGTAACCTGGAAAAGAGCAGAAAGGCTCTGCTCCCCGGGGTCGGAGGGGCAGCCCGCCAGAGGGGTGGCCCGCTGGAGCAAAAGGACTTCAGGCTCCCAGAGGCAACACCAGGGTGCTGGGAACCCCAGCTCACAGCAGCAGGGGAGTCTCCTGAGCTGCACCCCGGGGAGCACCGAGCACAAAGTGGGGGAACAGCAGGGGACCTCTGCCAGAGTGAGCACGTGGAGCCCAGCCCTCAGGGCACATAGCAAGCAGCATGGTCTTTCAGCAGCCCAGACCCAGAGACAGAAACAGGCAGAGTCCCTAAGCAGGAGCCCCCAGGGCATGAGCCCATTGAGCTGAGGGAGGGGAGTGAAGAGAGACTGCAGAGCTCTGTCCTCTGTCCCTTGAACTGGACTCTGGGGCTCTGACCACATTCAGATCCTGATCGCAGTCTAGGCCCCCCCATAGAACAGCAGGGCCCCCCCACCTCAGCCCCGTAGCAGAGTGGGGCGCATATGGTCATTCACAGACCAGGAGGGAAGACACAGCCTCACACACTGAGACCCTTGTGGAAGTGTCCCAAAAGCTCAGAAGCACCCCAAAAAAAAAAGGCCCAGGCTGGGAAAATGAGCAAGCAGAGAAATAAGAGGAAGACTATTGAGAAATATTTTGCAAATGAGCCCAAGAAGGATCAAAATACTCAGTCTTAAGATGAGAAGGCACAAGCTCTTGCATCTAAAGACTCCAAGAAAAACAGAAATTGGGCTCAGGCTATGACAGAGCTCAAAAAAGACTTTGAAAATCAAATGAGGGACTTGGAAGAAAAACTGGAAAAGAAAGGAGAGAGATGCAGGAAAAACATGAAAATGAAGTCAGCAGCTTAGTCAAGGAAATCCAAAAAAATGCTGAAGAAAATAACATGCTAAAAACCAGCTTAGGTCAAATGGATAAAACAGTTCAAAAAGTTATTGAGGAGAAGAATGCTTTAAAATGCAAAATTGGCCAGATGCAAAAAGAGATAAGAAAACTCTCTGAGGAGAATAAATCCTTCAGAAAAAGAATAGAATTCAGGGTTGATGAATTTACCAGAATTTACCAGAATTTACCAGAAATCAGGAATCAATACTTCAAAAACCAAAAAAATGAAAAATTAGAAGAAAATGTGAATCATCTCATTGAAAAAACAACTGATATGGAAAACAGACTTAGGAAAGATAATTTTAAAATTATTGGAATACCTGAAAGGCATGATCAGGAAAAGAGCCTTGACATCATTTTCAAAGAATTATTACAGGAAAATTGCCCTGATATTCTAGAAGCAGAAGGCAAAATAGAAATGGAGAGAATCCACCAATCCCCCAGAGAAAGAGATCCCAAAAAAACAACCCCCAGGAATATTATAGCCAAGTTCCAGAACTCCCAAGTCAAAGAGAAAATATTACAAGCAGCCAGAAGGACACAGTTCAAATATCGCGGAGCTGCAGTCAGGATCACACAGGAATTAGCAGCAACTACACTGGAAGCTCATAGGGCTTGGAATACAATATACCGGAAGGCAAAAGAGCTTAGAATGCAGCCAAGAATGAACTACCCAGCAAGGCTGAATGTCCTCTTCCATGGAAAAAGATGGACTTTCAATGAACCAGGGGATTTCAAATGTTCCTTTTGGAATGGCCAGAGCTGAACAGAAGGTTTGATCTTCAGATACAGGACTCAGGTGAAGCATGGAGATTGGAGGAGAGGGGGGAAATATGAGGGACTTAATGAGGATGAACTGCATGTATAGAAAAATGATACTGATAATATTCATATGAATCTTCTCAGTTAATAGAGCAGGTAGAGGGAGCTTTTATAGTTGAAGCACAGGAGAAAGCTAAATTCGAAGATAAAATATGGTGTAAAAATGGAGTCAATAGAAAAAATGGAAATGGAATGGGAGAAAGAAAAAGGAGAGGGGGAATAGTCCAAGATATTTCACATAATAAGATTTTCTTTATTACAATGAGCTATTGCAATGATATGGAAGGGGGGAGGCAAGGGGGAATGAGGGAACCTTTGCTCTCAGCAGAAGTGGCTAAGAGAGGAAACAGCATATATATACTCAATGGGGTATAGACAACTGGAGTAAGAAGGAGGGGGGGACAGGGGGAAGGGGTGGGGATGTGAATAAAGGAGGAGAGGATGGACCATGGGGGAAGAATGGTCAGATATAACACATTTTCTTTTTTACTTCTTGCAAGGGGCTGGGATTGGATGGCCTGCCCAGGACCATAGGGCCAGGTGGATTCTGGGCCTAAGGGGTGGTATGGGGGCTCAGGGCTTCTTGGCCCCAGGACCAGGGATCTGTCTGCTGTGCCACTCAGCGACCCTACAGCAGAGTCAGAGTGAAAGGAGAGAGAAAATATAGTACATGGTAGTGGAGAAATAAGAAAGGAGGGAGTTGCAATCAGCAATGGCAACATTGGAAAAATATGGAAGTAACTTTTGTGATGGACTTATCATAAAGAATGAGATCCACCCATGACAGAGTTGTTGTTGTTGGAACAAAGACTGAAGCACATTTTTTGTTATTATTATTTGGGAGAGGGTGCAGGGCAAGTGGGGCTGGGTGGCCTGCCTGGGGCACATAGCAGGGTGATCTTTGGGTGTCTGGGGCTGGATTTGGACCCATGTGCTCCTGGCTCAAGGGCCGATGCTCTGTCTGCCACCCAGCCACCCCTACTATTATTACTATTTTATTTTATTTTGGGTCTTTTTTTCCCTTCTTTTTGGTTTTTGCAGGGCAGTGGGGATCGGGTAGCTTGCATGTCACACGGCTGGGTGATTGTTGGGTCTACAGGGCTGGATGTGGGCTCGGGTGCTTGTGGCTCCAGGGCTGGTGCTTCGTCCATTGCACCACCTGGCCATACCTACAATTATTACTATTATTTTTTTTAATTTTAATTTTTTTTCTCTCCCCTTTACTTTTTTCACCCAAGCAAGTCTATCTATATTCATGGGAGGAGGGGTATTTTGTTTACTTGTAAACAAGAATATTTTATTAATGTATAAAAACATTTGTACAAAATGAGAATAAAAAATAAATTTAATAAAAAAAAATAAGTATCAGAAGCTGAAAAAAAAAAGATTGAGAGCATGGGGTGGCTAGGTGGTGTAGTGGATAAAGCACCAGCCTTGGAGTCAGGAGTACCTGGGTTCAAATCCGGTCTCAGACACTTAATAATTACCTAGCTGTGTAGCCTTGGGCAAGCCACTTAACCCCATTTGCCTTGCAAAAACCTAAAAAAAAAACCCAAAGGAAAAAAAAAAGAGTGAGAACATTTCTGACTTCACAGATAGATGTCTTAGTGATCACTGATTCCATGCTGAGTATTATACAAATAACCATTTGTGTCTTCTCATGACAAACTTGAAAATACACTTTCTGAGCCTCCTAAGAGAGCCTTTCGAGTCCAGGCAAATCTGAGGACCCCTCCCATATGAAAATAACTTCTACTTAATTTAAATAGACTAAAATATTTTTTAAAAGCTTTCAGTGAAGTTACCATCACCTCAACCATGGAGAGGTGGCAAGCCCTGCCTCTCCTCCTCACTTCTATTCACTCTTACCAAGGAATAAATTGGTCAGAAAATCATTCCACTTCCATAGCATTGAAATACACCAAAAAGACTCTTAAGGAACCCAAAGTGGCCATTCACTGCATCATTAACAACTACAATGTGAAATTACTCAAGGAAGTTTGTACAGACCTAATTAAAGGAACCAAAGCAAAAAAGGGACCTGTTTGAATGCCCACTAAGACACTTTGAATCATAACTAGAGAAACTCTCTGTGATAAAGTTTCAAAGATCTGAGAATCAACAATGCCTTTTTGATTTGCACACTCCTGAAATTGTTAAATAGATCACTTCTATCAGCATTGAACCAGGTGTAAAAAGTTGAGATCACCATTGTATCTGCCTAATCAATCATCTCTTTTAATAAATTGATTGCAAATATTTTAAAAAACGCAGCCAAGCAGTATGGGATTTTTACATCTGACTTGCAGCTGAAACCTTCCATATGTGATGTCTCCCCCATTAGAATGTGAATACCTTGAAAACAGAACCTGTCTTGCTCTTATATTTGTACAGCTAGTTCTTAGCACAGTGCTTTGTACGAATAGTTTGTTTAATTACATGTTTCTTTCTTTCCTTCATTCTTTCATTTAAACAATACTATTAGAAGAAATTTGAAAATAATATATAGGGATTTAAAAAGACATGATCAGGGAACCAAAACACTTAGGGACCCAGGTGGTACAATCATTGTTGCTGTAACTGGAAAAGCAAAGTCAAAATTTATGCAAGAACAAATTGATGAATAAAATGGTGTCAGATATTAGGATTTGGATTTCTTAGGCAAGGTAGGCAAATACCTACCATATACTATATAGTAGTATAGTCTTGACCAGAAACAAAATCTGGGAAGAATATTATTTTTCCTAGAGA
This sequence comes from Macrotis lagotis, assembly GCF_037893015.1. Taxonomy (NCBI): domain Eukaryota; kingdom Metazoa; phylum Chordata; class Mammalia; order Peramelemorphia; family Peramelidae; genus Macrotis; species Macrotis lagotis. Next base: position 785,462,669 of record NC_133658.1, read on the forward strand.
TGGATGAAAAATGAGATGGTATAAAAAAAGAGAAGTGAAAAAAGGTGAGAAGTGATTATTAAAATTTAAGATAGGTTCATTCATTAAAAATAAGACTTGTCAAGTTAACATCATTTCTTTTTCTAGCAGAATTATTATACTAACATGTTGTAGGAATGCCAGGGATGTTATAATACAAACCCAATAAATCATTTAACAATGTTGCTCATGTCATTCCATGAATAAAATGGAGGGATATGGGTTGGATGATAATAAAAATATCCTTTCATGGTATAGACCAGCTCAGGCAAAGCCACCAATTCTTATAAGAATATAATTCTAGCCTTGAATGGAAGTTGTATTAATAGAGTGAGAATGTTCTGAATATGGATAGTGATAGTACTAGTTTTCTCTCTCTGGTCAGGTCACATCTAGAGTTTCTCCTTTTGGTGGAAATCAGGTTTAAAATACTGGGTTTACCTTACTTCATCATCTTTCAAAAAAATCACAAAATCAAGTGAAAATGGATCAACTATGCTTTTTTTAACCAAGAAAATTTTAATAGATGTTTAGATTGAAGTTTCTCATTGATATTCCAGAATACCCCATGACAGATTTGTGATGTTTCCCTAATTCCTCATCCATTTCCTCTTTTTGTCAAGGTGACCTGTAGGATACTTCCAAAACAATATCATTTCTGTTTCTGTCTCCACTGACCTTGGCCCAAATGGTCTTCACCGGGTTTCCCCTTCTGGTTAGTGGATGTCTTCAAATAAATATAATTCAGATGGGAAGTGTCAGCTGCAAGTCAGATAGAAAAGTCATAACCTAGATGGTTGGATTTTTTAAAATAGTTTCAGTACTACTTTTCCTTCAGCTCCCTAATAAACACTTTTTTCCTTTGCATAAGGTATACTCTTCCAAAACCATAATCTAGTCCTGGGTTCCATTTCATGAAGGCTCAATAATGCTTATAAAATCAAATTTGCTTCTGTATATTATCATCTTCAGGTCATCTTGTTACTCACACTTTGTGCCATTTGCGTCTAAGAAATCCAAGGCCATGGGTTTTATTGTGCATTTCTTTCCTGGATTTTATCTCTTAAATTTCTGCACTCCTTTAGTTTTAGTCTTTCTTTATATTTATTCATGATGGTATCTAGTTTGGTAGGTTCAATTAGGCAGTTTCCTTCTTCTCTCACTTTGCTTTCCCTCCCTTCTCAGTTTAAACTTTTTTTTATTAAATTTGCAAGCCTCCTGGCAAATACCTACCATACTTCTTCAAAGTGAGACTTCCATATTTCAAATCTAACTTTGTCTGCAAGCAATTTATTCTCCCAGATTTCTTAATTTCTCTTTGTCAATTGTGAGAAGTGTATCTTTAGGGCCAGGGTGAAGAAGGAGGACATGTATGGCCTAAGAATGAATATAACTCATTGCTTGTTTTATTGTCTCTTGTTTTATTGCTCTCAATGATGAAGTTTTTCCTACAGATATTTGAAGGGTTGAAGTCAATAGTTTCTTCAAATCATTAAATGTGTCTTCCACTCTGAGGACCACTAGGAATACTTGGGATCCTTCAGAAGTTTGGTCAGAGGTATTGTCATGTTGGACAACTTGAAGGCAGAATGAAAATAACATCTCACAAAGTTTAGGATCTGCTGCAATTCCTTTATGGAAGTAAAGATCATAGAGTGTAATATTGCTTCTATGAGGGCTAGATCCTGATTATTATGGAACTCCTCATAGTGGTATTTCTCCAATCTATCTAATTGCCTTCTAATGTTGATACTGGTGTAGGTCCCAGGCCAATTAGAAGGTGAAGGCAGTAGCCCAGGAGAATGTGAAATTCCATGACCCATTTCATATTTACAGTTTTGTTTATTAATGAGTTACATTATCCCTTCCATTTCAGTTATTCCTTCCACCTTGTGTCTTTCTCCATCACAGTTTTGCTATATCGCATGCAGGCATGGGGAATTTGGGGGGAGCTTTGTCGAAGAAGCAGATGACATGCAAAGGTCACCAAATGACAAAGAAAAAAGTTTAGAAACTCATAAATGAATGAAATCGATGCAGAGTATTAAAAAATATAGATTTAGGATGGCTAGGTGACGCAGTAGATTTAGCACCAGCCCTGAAGTCAGGAGTAACTGAGTTCAAACCCTGCCGCAGACACTTAATAATTACTTAGCTGTGTGGCCTTGGGCAAGCCACTTAACCCCATTTGCCTTGCAAAAACCTAATAGATAGATAGATAGATAGATAGATAGATAGATAGATAGATAGATAAATAGATGAATAGATAAATGAATGAATTAATAAGTAAATAAATACATAAATAATATAGATATATTTTATATTTTAATCTCATAACTCAGACTTATCTAGTATGAATGAAGGGTCAAAAAATTTTACAAGGATTTTTCAGATCATGGGGGCTTCAAGCCCCTAACACCTGTGATGTGAAACAGAGAATTGTCAATAGGAATTTTTGGAAATTTGTCGCATACTGTGGAAAATCACAGATGATGCTCATATGTAAAGAAAACTTTAAAAATTAGTAATACATAAATATTGTATATTACTTTATCACAATACATCATATTATTTTGTCATTTGAACCCACAAGTATACATACATAAATGTATATATTTATGTTTACATAAAATTTAAATTTAGTTAAATTTTAGTTAACTTCAGTTAAATTTTGTTAAAAGTTTAAGTGCACTAAAGAACTTTGGATCATGCACTCTCTTTAGGGATGTCCTCTGTCTCTCTACCACCCAGTCTCAAGCTTGTGAATTTTCTCCCACAGTGATTTTTGTATCTTGCAATTGTTTTGGTAGTAGAATGAAATCTACAAAGCAATTACTGGCTGCAAAGACTCTACAAAGTATGCAAAATATTCATCTCTCTCCCAGAAAAATGCAAATTTTTACGGGTGCAGCATGTTGTTTGACATATTAAATGTGATCATAATTATTAAATAATAAATGTTTAGGATGAGGACTGAAGTTACTTGCAGTTTTACACAATTGTTGGGGTCTTAAACCCCAAATCCTTGCAAATGTCAAGGGTTTCCTGTACAGCAATATCCTCTGGTCTAGCAAATCTTAAAAATACTGAATTTTCATGCCCTCTAACTATTATGGAGGTGTTTCATAGTTTTACTACTACTAATAATAATACCAGTCAAATGAGCCTAAAGGGTCATCATCCAATCTTTACTCCTTCATATCAGAGACAAGCATAGTTCACACTTTCTATGTCCTTTATTCTCTAGCAGTTAACAATATTTTTACTCCCTGAACCTTGAGATGTCACATTTCCTTGCCTTTGCTCAGAATTACTCCCTTTGCCTGAAATATCTTCCTTCTTTCTCTTCCTCTGTTGAATTCATACCTACTTTTTAAAATCCAACTTAGAACTTATCTCCTCAATGAAGCCTTCTCTGATATGCCTATTAGTAACAACAAACTTCCCATCCAAGATCTCACTTTGTCCTATAATGTTTCAATTTACTTTTCATGTAGTATGGTATATTATAGCTGGATATAGTGATTTCATTCCCCTGTTTGACTGTAGGAATCACAAAAGATGAAGAAACTGAGGTACAGAGAAGTTAAATGACTTACCTAAGATCACACAATCAGTCAGAGATGGAATCTGAACCTAGGTTCTCTGACTAAATAGCAGGAATTTCATCTTGTTTAAACTTTATTCCTTGCCTAGTTTCTAATACAATGATATATATATACACAGTAACTGCCTAATAAATATTTGAATTATGTCCCCCAATTAAAAATTCCTTTACTTGTCCATAACTCCAAACAATTCTTGGTTCCCTCTTATTAAACTGTAAGCTTCATGAGGACAGCATTTATCTCACCTTTGCATCTGTATCCCCAACATCTAGCACAGGGTCTCATACATAGCTGGTACCTAATAAATGCTTTTTCTCATTCATTCATTCACTATTAGGATCACCAATGTCAAGATGGAAGGGGTCTTGAAAGTCTAACATCTTCATTCTAGCAATGGGGGGGATGAAAGTCCTGAGACTTACCCAAGGGCACATGGGTACTAAGTGGCAGAGGCAGTACTTGCACCTAGGTCCTCTGATGCTGAAATCTATCTATCATTTCCACTGTAACATACTTCATTTACTGAATTGAATTACAACTAGAAAATCAAGAATAGACCAGTTCTGCAAAATATGTGTAGAGGAGAACCAAGTCTTTTACTTTGCATCTTCATAACAATCTAAGGCAAAACTCTACATAAATGTTGACTAAAGTTAAAGTTTGGCTGCCTTGAGTATATGTATAAATATTCCCCGTGCTTCACAGATTCTAGTCAAGGTCCTCAGGGACTTTACAATATAGTTACTTCTCTGCAGAATATTAAAGGGATTATTCATTTTATAAAAATGATGATAGACATGTCATGTATGATTACTTCCTTTTCTCATTAAAATACTCCTATAAACTAAGACATGGGCACCCAAGTGAACCAAGTTCTAATGGACCAATCCCACCTACACTCATTAATGATAATGCACACTCAAGTGACAGCCAGAGGACTCAATATTCCTGTGACAGACACCCTTCCTCCAAAAGGAGGAGGAGAGGCATCAATAGTCAATAATTCTGAAAGACATAGAGAAAGAAGTTCAATTACTCCTTCCACTAGATTTTCTTTTTTCCAGTTTCATTTGAATTTGCAGAGTATCTCCTGGAATTGGTAATGAACCTGGCCACATACTGCTCCCTAAAATTCTGTTTCTAGTGTCTGAAATAGTATGATTACATGGAGAAAGCACTTTATTTGACATCAGAGGACCTGGTTTTAGTCCAAGTTCTAGTATATACTGTTTGAGTTTGGATAAGTCATTTCCCCAAACATTCCTTGGTTTCTTCATTTGTAAGATAAAGGATTTGTACTCTGAGGATGTTTTTCACATGTTGATCCTAGCTATCGGTACAAATACTCTTTTACCCTGTTTTATGGAAATAAGTCTCCAAAAGATAAATTTAGAGATACAAATTACTTTCAAGACCAGCTATTCCAACACCCTCATTTTACAGTTGTGGAAACTGAGGCCAAGAGAAGCTAAAGGACAAATCCAATGTCACAGAGCTATATGACAGTCAAGATTTAAGTCAATATTTTCAAACTCCAAATCTAAGAAGTATATGACAGTCAAGAGTTGAGTCAATATTTCCAAACTCCAAATCTAATGCTCCCTCCAAGGTCATAAAACTATTAAGAAGCATAACTAGGTTACTGAACTGATTCTCAGTTCCAAGATGTTTCCACCACAGTGAATTGGAATGTTTTGCCTGGTGGAGAGGAGAAAGGGAGGTAAGACTGAAGAGTTGTTTTCAAAAACTTTGAAAAACTATCAAGTGGAAGATGGATTCAATATTCTTTCCTCTTGACTTCCCCCCGAAAAGAACTAGAAATAGTGGGTAGAATTTGTAAAGCGGTACATTTAGATGCTACATAAAGAAAAGCACTTCCTATCAACTGGAACGATCTAAAAATGGAACATCCTTCTTGAGGCAGCAGATTTTCCTGCCATGAAGGTCTTCAAGCAAATGTGAATGACAACTTGGTAGATATGTTGTTGAAGTTCTTTGTTCCCCTATAGGTTGAACTAGTTGACTTCTAAGATCCCTTCCTACAGGAATTATGTTCTTAGCTTCTATTCTCAGGGTATCTATTCTTAGCCCTGGGCTAGATGCTATGTGAGCATACAAAACACTTCATACAAGATTCTAATAGAGTAGTTAGGGAGAGTAAACATTTACATACATGAAGCAATTAGAGAACACCAGTAGGAAATCACAGAATGTCAGAGCTGAAAGGGATTTCAGAAACCATCTAGTTCAATCCATACCTGAACAAGACTCCTGTCTATAAAATTCTGTCAAATAGACCTCTAACTTCTGTCTGACATCCTCAATGGTCTATTCTAATTTTGGATAACAGTTAGGTGGAGTTCCAGGCCTGGAGTCAGGAAAACTCATCTTACTGAGTTCAAATCTTGCCTCAGACACTTACTAGCTATATGATCCAGAGCAAGTCACTTCACCCTTTTTTATCGAAGTTTCCTCATCTGAAAGTGTGCTAGAGAAGGAAGTGATGAACCACTTCAGCATCTTTGCCAAGCAAACTCTAAACTCAGGAAGAGTAGTAGGATGTGACTGAAAAATGACTGAACCACAACAGAAACTATTAGAAAGGTTTTGTTTTGTTTTTTGCATTAACTAATTCTAAATCTGCTTCTTTGAAGCTTCATCCTTCATTCAAGTTTTGCCCTCCGTAGCCAAGAAGAATACAATTTCTTCCACATGACAGTCCTTCAAATATTTAAAGAATGCTAAAGAAAGTCTTCTCCAGGCTAAACATCTTCGGGTCCTTCAACTGAGTCTCTTTATCCAAATTCTAGAAGCATTTAACAATGCTTACCCTTCTCGGGAGGTTCTCTATAGTTTATCAACAGCCTTTTTAAAATGTGGGGCACCGAATGGAACTGGGATAGAATTCATCTTGCCTTAGTGATCTGAAATCATTTTCCTATTTTTTTTAGCCTTCAATTTCCTCTCATCCATTTTGTTCTCCCCTGTTCAGGATATGACAAAGGAATGTCATCAACAATAAACAATAACTACAAAATGAGTGTAGTACTCCTACAATAGGAGAAAATCATGTGAGCTGGAATAATTAAATATTTCAAGCAATATGAAGGACTCAAGCTGAGCCTTGAAAAACTGAGTCTTCACATCAACTTGGCTTGGCTAGTCCTGACTTAAAAGATTGACTTTCAAGGGGATTGTGCCTCAGGCTTGTGGCTGGAGATCTGGTTTCAAATCCCACTTCTTTTACTGAGTAGCTATAAGGAACTCATATAATCCAGTCTTAAGGCATCTTCTCTAAAATGGCACAATATTAGTTTTATTACATATCTCACAGAATTGTTATGAGACTCATAATGTGATAAAGTAAGGGAAAATATTTTGAAACTGTAGTGTTAATTATATACTTACAATTGGAAGGAAAATCAACCAATAAGCATTTATTAAGCACATATTAGGTATATAACAGATGCTTAAAAAAATGCTTGTTAATTGACTGATTGATCCCCATTTTCTTCCTGACTATGTCACAGGAGCAAGTTGTGTTAGTCAAATTAGTACAGAAATTTATCTGCTATTGAATTATTATTCCACTGAATTATTGATTCACTCTGCTACAAACTAGCTATGAGTTTGATATTCCTGCAGGCCAAGGTAGTCTTAGTTTCTTCTGTTATAAAACTAATTTTAAACCTATTAACCAAGTAAGTTGTGATTCGCAGACAAAAAATTGTAAACTGTAAAATGTTACCATATTTCTTATTAAGTATTGAAAGTGTTAGGATTCGGGAACAAAGTACATGTTACTAGAATATCTGTTATGGTGCTATTTTTTCATTTACACTATTCTTATTGTGATTAATTTGAAATTCTACATTATAGACATCTCAAAAATCATTGCTAAAATTTCAAGTACATTTATCTGTTTTTGCCAGAAGTTATCATTTTTTCTTTAAATATATGCTATAAATCAACTTGCCACAATCTTAAATGACTTTATTATATTCAAAGAAACTTATTTATTGCAATTTCTCTCCAAATTTATATAACTTGGCAATAAGTGGTGCAATGGATAGAACATAGGAATTGGGAGACCTGAGATCAAATTTTTATTATCTGTGTGATCCTAGGCAAGTTACTTAAATTGTCTCAGTCCATTTTCCTCAACTGTAAAATGTGAAAGTTATATCAATGATCTTTAAGATTCATTCTAGTTCTAAATCCATGATCCTATGATCAAAGGAGAAGATAGAATTCATTAAATAGAAATTCATTTTGCCACACATTTTAAATGAATTACAACTTATTTCTATGCACCTTTCTAAGTTATGTGTAACCCAAAGAGCAATGGAAAGGTAAATAGTGGGTATTAATATGGCATTAGATATGGTCAATATATTACCAGTGAAAAATTATACTAGAGAAGTGACTCAATAAAGGGTATCATCAGAGAGTTGCATGATCAGAAAAGGAGATATAAATCAGAGACAAAATAAGGGATAACTAAGGGATAACATGGAAGGCCCAGTGATAACCTGATAATATTAAGAGATCTAAATGAATACCCCAAGGGTATTGGATGAACATTTATGAAGGATCTATGGGAAGACATGGACAGGAGTCAGGCCTGCAACTGGGTCACTATGAGTAAATCACCACATTGATAAGATCACAGGCCAGAAGAATATTAAACCTCTATATTTCATTAAGCAAGACTTAAGAAGAATTGGGAAGCTTCTGGTGATATGAAAACCAACAGAGTAAGTTATTTGAAAGTACATTTTCCACCTCTGCTTTTAGCTCATGCTTTTTTCCCCACTCTCTTCTCTCTCTTATAATCTGACTTCAATTCAGGTAACAGCCATTTCCCGTTACATCCCACTTGCCTAGAGATTGTCTTTGTCTGAAGTTCAAAGCTACTACACTGCCATCTAGTGTATTTCACAGAGGAATTCATTCATCTTTTCTAGTCACCTTATTTCTATTGGGCTTCAAGTGAGTTAAAACTTTCCACTGAAAGAGCTTTTAAAACATAGTCCAATAATTAGTCAGTAAATGCTGACTCCTAGACAAAGCATTATTGGCTTATGAGCTGTTTTTCGGAGAAAGTTGAAATGATTTATTTAGAAATCAGATGGGGAAATTGTACTCAATGAGTTTGAGATCCATTCCAAATCTAACACTGAAGGACTCTCTGGTGTTGGGACCAGAGGAGTTTGATTATCAATTTAATGTAAGTAGAGGAAAAGTGATTAGGAATGTTGAAAAGGTAGAGTGTAATGGTAAGGAACTAAAACCATGGCAGAATGGTGTTGTTTTGTGCTAGTGAATAGAAGACTTAGGTGAGACAGGGTAGCTTTCTGAGTATTTGAAAAGTCATTAGGAAGAAGAATGCTAGCATATGCCTTGCTTCATTCAGATAGACAACTAGATAGAGTGGTAGATTTTTGTCTCAACATAAGACAAAACTTTCTGACAAATTAAAATTCCAAAAAATGAATGGGATGCCTAGAAATATAATAGGTTCCCCCTCACTGCCGGTCAAATGATAATCATTTATAGAAGATTAAGGGGTCGACCCTATTCATACAGGGTATGGATTAGATAACCTGCAATATTGCTTCCAAATCTGAGAATTCTGTGATTTAATTTAAAATGTCTTTCTCAAAGAAAAGGCTAGCATACATGATCTTCACTTACTTTTATCCAATGTTCAGCCACCTTAATGATTTCTAGAAACTCCATACAGTTCTTATCTTCAGACATAACTTTCCTGTCAATCCTTATCTCTAAAGAATATGTACCATATACCTTACTGCTCTTCTCTTCAGAAGTCTTCACTGGTTTCCAGCTGCCAAGCAGGCAAAACTCAGACACTTTCAGATTGACTTTTAGGTCTTTCCCAACCTAATACTAACCCATTTTTCAAATATTATCTCATATTTCATGAGATGCATTCTCACTCCACCTACCCCGAATTCTCTACAACCCCTAAGCAAGAGATAAGGTGAAAAGATGAGAGGTCTCAGGACAGACCCTTAGGACAAGCACTATTTAAAGAGTGAATAATGAATACATGAATAATGATTCAGCAAAGAGAAGAAAAATGTCAAACAAATTGGAGAATTAAGAGAGTATTGTCTTGAAAAACGAGAGATGAGAAAATACTCAGAAGAAGGGGCTAAATGGCAGTGTAAAAGACATAGAGGGCAATAAGGATTAGGACCAAGAAAAGGCCATAGGAATTAACAATTAATAGAATGCTAGTAAACCTGGGAGAGAATGGTTCTTGCTGCTTACCGAGTTTGTAAACCAGATTACAAGAGGATACCAGTGTGTAAGACATAAGTATGTAGAGGCAACAAGATTAGATAAAGGTTATTTTGGGCCAGGGCCAGGGGCAGGGTGGGGGGATCCTTCCCTTAAGGAGCCTGTGAAAGGGAAAAAGAATTTAGAACACAACAGCTGAAGAAGATGGTAGGATCAAATAAAGATTGTATAAGGATGGAAGATATATGATTATGTGAGCAAAGGGGAAGAAACAAGAGATGGGGAGAAACTGAAGCTGGGGGATGACCAAGAGGAAATATTGATTGGTTGGTTGGTTCTTGTTATTGAAGAAGACCAAAATGACATCTCTATCTTAGAGACAAATTACAGTATATTCGACTGTAGCTGATCAGACCGATATGAACTCAGAATATTCCAATATAGGTCAGGCACAAATAGTCTACATGAGCACCTGGGGTGGAGTTCTCTAAACTTTCACATCTCTTATTTCCTTTGAGCTGCTTCAATTATGCCTTGCTCATAGAGCACAGCACACTCTTTGATGAGGGCACACCATGCTGAGCGAATCTGAGCCAGTGTCTCCCATGCTGCAGAAGCAATTCTATAGTTCTTAAGATAGACCTGTACCATTTCTTCTGACTTCCCTGTGGTTTCTTACCCTGTGTGAGTTCTCCGCAAAATAGTTGTGGGTTTTGTTTTTTTTTTTTTATTTAGGAAGAGGTGATCTAAGGGGTTAGGATACAGATATAGAGAGAATAGTTGACCTTGGCAAAGAGAAAGACCATAAGTACTGCATTATTGCAGAAGGCAAATGTTAGTCATTTTTACAAAGGAGAAAATGGAGTCTGTGAATCATAGGTCAATGAGATTCACTCTAATTCTTGGAAAATATCTAGAATTAATTATTAAAGAAGTGATAAGTGAACACCTAAAAGTAAAAGAGATGATCTCAAAGAAATAGCATGGTTTCATCAAGAATAGATATGGCAAAAGTCAATAATAGAGGATCTAAAGGAAGCTAGAGATGGATGGACAGATAGATAGAAAGAAAGAAAGATGCCTATCTTCAGGCCTTCTATTATTGACTACATACTGCCTACATTATGTAGTCAATGACAGATATTTATATGTATAGATGTATAGTTTTGTGTGTGTGTGTGTATGTACATACATATGGCTTATAATTTGAAAATACATGAATAAAGTCACTAAATTGTTTGTGATTTTTTATTCATTAATTCCACTCTAAGAAAAATGCCAGTGCCAAAATGATTAGATCAAATGGGAAAAGACTGAAAAATAGTACATAAAAATGGAATTCCATTTTGCTATAATAAATTATGAATATGAGGATTTCAAAAAATCAAGGTAAGATTTGTATGAAGTAATAGAGTGAAGAGAAAAGAAAAAAGAATAAATAATATGACTACATTAATATAAATGAAAATCACGTCAAAAGGCAACTAAAATATAATTAATTGCAAAATTCCAATCTAAATCCCAGGAAACTATGAAACACACTTATCTCCAGCTGGTAGAGAGATGGGATATTTTATGTACAGAATGCTATATACCCTATCAGACCTGGTAATTTTGTCTGTTTTTTTTTTTTTTTGCTTAATCAAAATGATTATAAGGAAAGATACTGTGTGGTGTGAGAAGGAGTGGATATATCAGAATATGAGTAAAACACACACACAAAAAAATATCAATCTTAATTGAAGGAAGTCATGCTAGCCAAATTTCATTTCTCTTTTTGTAATCACAGTTACTAGATTAGTAGATCAGGGAATATTGAATATAGAGTTTGCCTAAATTTTAGCAGGACATTTGAAAATATGTTATTCTATTCTTGTGAAAAAGGTGGAGAGATTTCAGGAAGACAATAGTGCATTTAGATAAATTCAGAAAAGGTCAATGGCTGTTTCCAAAGGTACTGTATTTCCCCATGTATAAGATGCACTTTTTCAAAAAATTTGGGGTCTAAAAACTGAGAGCGTCTTATTCAGTGGTTGTAGATTTTTTTTTACTAGCATTTCTCACTTTTTCGTGCTTGTTGTCTTTTCATTCATTGTTTTGCATTTGTTATCATTATATTAGGTGACACTTTGCCACGTTCTGCCCAGAAATGTCTACAAAAAGATTTTTGTCCAGTGCTGAATTCAAGTTCAAAGTAATTCATTTGCAAAAGTGGATGGAAATTGTGCTGTTGAATGTCAGTTTGTTCATCCTCCAACTGAGAAAACAGTCTGAGACTGGCTACAGGAAGAAGAATCCTGACTGAAAACTTCCTGACAGAAAAAGACCATGAGAGGAAAATCAGCCAAATGACCTGATTGGAATCCCTGTGTTCACAAAGATCGTTCAGCAGGAGGCAAGAAAATTGCTGATGATAAAGAAGAGGCTGATTTCAAAGGAGAACACAATTGGTACTTCAGGTTCAAGAACTGGAATAGACTAAGCATGCATCCACATAGCAGACTTGCCCAAAAGATGCCTGAAAGCAATGAGCAGAAAAGGTCCTTGAATTTCATGACGAATAAAACTTGAGCTCAATAACTTTATGTAATACATTTTTTTCAAATTTCAGGCCCCAAAATTAAGTTGTATCTTATACATGGGGAAACACAGTAATCATTAAAGTTCAGTATCCCCAGCTCTCTCATTAGGGAGCTGAAGAGTTATTCCTTCTCAAGTTAGAAAGAGGAATTGTAGTGAAGGTACTCAAAGGATATACTTGAGTCTATGATTGGTCCTATAAAGCAGTAACTTTAATCAGCCCCTTATACTCTAACCAGATTCTGATTTGTTCCAGTTAGGTCCAAGAGACCGGCAGACCTTCCCTGTCTTCAGTCAGGTCTCAAGCCCTAAGTGTCTCTAAAGAACAAATCCAGTCAATTTTTCCCATAGCAAAAAAGGTTGTGCTTTCTCCCATAAGTTCCCAGCAGGTGCAGATCTGGCCAGACTTCAGTCGACTCTCTCCACCAGTTGCATCTTTCAAGCAACAAAGGATAGTCTCTGTCATGAACTTCTTTCTGTGGGCAGCTGCTGTCTTCCTAGTGTCCTAATCCCTGGCTTCTCCCTTCTCACCTTCTCTCTTAAAGTTTCAGTGTTTCAAATAAGGGTCCCTTAAGAAAACTGACCCATCTCTAACTCAGATTGAAAAACCTAAAATCCTCATTCTCTTAGATAAAATACAAATAAATAACAATTTTGCCACTATTCACAAATAATTCATGATTTATAATTTCTCAACAACATCCTGAAACCAATCATATGTAAATGATCTGATGGACAACAATGCATTGCAATCACTCCCTCTCTGCATATTTTTATCTGACCAGCAGTTTTCTCTCAGGTCCTCAGAAGTGGCTCAAGCTAATTTTCTCACATGAATGTCCTTTTTAATCATTCTTTCAGTAACTAAAATTATCACAATTAAAAAAGATCAATACCTTGTACTTGAATCAAAGCAAGTTCTTCAATTTTGCTGATGACAACTCTGGGAGGCTTAGCTACCAGATGACAAGAGTCAGAATCTAAAAGGATCATGAGAAGCTAGAGTATTGATTCAATAGAGATTAATGTGAAATCTTATACTAAGGTCCAGAAAAACAACTTTATATGTACACTGTGAAAGTATGATTAGGCATTAAGTGTTCCAAGAAAGATTTAGGAGTTTTCATGGAATATTTGTTTTCTTGTTGTTCTTCACATACGATGCTCCATTTCTAGACTTTCTTTTCACAAAATAGCCTATGACTAGAATGCTATCCCTCTTCACTTCCATTTTCTTCCTTGCTTCAAGAATCAACTCAAAGTCTACCTTCTGCAAGAAACTTTGCTGATCTCTCCTACTAGTGGTGCCTTACCTCTGAAATTACTCCCATTTGCATAGTAGATATCTTGGGTGTGAATTTTGTTGCTGTTAAGTCACTTCAGTAATGTCTGACTCTCTGTGACCCCACTTGGGATTTTCTTGGCAAAGATACTGAAATAATTTGTCATTTCCTTCTCTAACTCATCTTGACAAATGAGTAAACCAAAGGGTTAAGTAGTTTTATCAGTGACAAAGCTAGTATCTGAGACCATATTTGAATTGAGGAAGATGAGTCTTCTTGACTCCAGGCCTAGCACTCTATCCATTGCTCCACCTAGCTGTATGTTATTGTCTACTCCATTGGAGTGTTAGCTCCTAAAAGTAGAGACCATATGTTTGCCTTTCTTTCCATTCCCAGAGTTTAGCACAGGGTCTAGCAGATGCTAAGTGCTTCATAAGTCATGTTGATTTGTTTACATTTTATTCAAGTATGAGTAGGCCTCCATGGCCTCATCATCCCTTCCAACTCTGCAATTCTGTGATAAAAACTTCAATAGGAACTGGCTAAATGAAGGTTGCCCAGGCATGAGTTAAAAACCCATTTAGTTTCATTTTTAAAAAGCAATTTTGTTTCTTCCAACTTCCAAATTATTATGGAAATTTTCTGTTGATTCTTATTTTAAACAGGCATGATGTTCATCAGGACTGACATAAGCATAAGGAATTGTGGAAACCATCATCTCTGCTAATGTTGAAGGGAAACTACATTTTCCATATTTACAAGTGTCAGATGATTTTTAAATGGATAACATTAAATCACTGTCAGCAGGGTTCAATTTTTCTCATATGTGCTATAGAATTGTCTCTGGGAAGATAGAAGTTGCAATCTGGCTTAATAAGCTAAGTGACATTTTTTTCAAGCCTGTCACATTATAGAAACTCCCTCAAAGGCAGAGAGACAGAGAGAGAGAGAGAGATTGTAAATAAATGTGTGTATGTGCATGTGCAATAGAAAAAAACAGACAGCCAAGGGAAAGGATGACTGAAAAGTTTATTTTGAAAATAAAGCATTTCCAAGTACATGAGCTTTGGCAAATGCATATATACATATATATATATATATATGTATATATGTATATATGTATATATATATATATATGTATATATGTATATATGTATATGAGGTTTAGAATAAGAAACCAAATTCAAAAACAAACAAAAAAGAACCACACATGGAAACATCTATATTTTCTCTTCTGTGTATTTATAACATGGTCACAGGAAGTCACAGTGTCCTAGGTCAGCAAACCAGAAAGGAAGAACTAGCACAAACATGTGAGCCTGCTAAGGCTAAGGTTGAAAGTAGAAAATTTAGCCTGATACAATCAAGTAAAACTATATTCACTCTTCTGTCTAATATATTACATTCTGCCATAAAAGAGATAGGCCCTTTAAGAAAACAGTTTCTAAAAGAAATGAAATACCACAAACTTCAAATTTAGAAGGTTTCATTGAAATAATCTAGCCCACAACTTCTTATCCTTGTCTGTTCTGTGGCCTGCTTTGGCAATCTGGTAAAGTCAATAGAGTCCTTCTTAAAGTCATGTTTTTAAAATGCATAAAATAAATTACACCAAATTATAAAATTAACCAAACATAAGTAAAAATAAATTATCCTGGGGTGGCTGGGTGGCACAGTGGATAGAACACTGTCCCTGGAGTCAGGACTACCTGCGTTCAAATCTGGCCTCAGACACTTAATAATTACCTAGCTGTGTAGCCTTGAGCACGCCACTTAACCCCATTTGCCTTACAAAAACCTATAAATAAATAGATAGATGATAGATAGATAGACAGATAAATAAAATGAATAGATAAATAAGTAAATGAATGAATATAAAAATAAATAAATAAACGAACACACGAATGAATGAATGAATGAATGAATGAATGAATTATCCAAATATCCAATTATCCAATTATTCAAATTAATGAACCTTCTAAAATTCATCCATGGGTCTAAATATTGACTTGGTCCAAACCCCCTCATTTTTCAGGTAAGGAAACAGGGTATAGGGGAAATTTATCAATTTATTGAAGTTTTCATAGTTACCTAATAACTGACAGTCAGAATTTGAACTCAAGACCTCTGACATCAAACCCAATATTCATTCTAATATGAGAGGGTGGGGGAAAGAGAAAGAGAAGTCACTTGTACATATTTTGTCTTTCATTGTTTTATACTTCCCAGAGTACCTAGCATAGTGTTTTACACATAGTAAACTTTCAATAATATTTTTCTTGAAAGTAATATTATGAGACATCTAAGTGGTGCAGTGGATATAGCACTGACCCTGAAGTGAGGAGGACCTGAATTCAAATATATCCTCAGACTATTAATACTTAGCTGTGTGATCTTGGGCAAGTTGCTTAACCCCATTGCCTTGCTGATCTACTTTTTAATTTATTACCTTTATTTTTATTGAATTTTACAATTATTCTTCCTAATCTTGCTTCCCTACCCCCCACCCCCCCCACAGAAGGCAGTCTGATAGTCTTTACATTGCTTCCATGCTATACATTGATAAAAATCAAATGTGTTGGGAGAAAAAAATCATATCATGAAGGAAAAAATGAAATATAAGGGATAGCAAAATTACATAATAAGATCACTTTTTTTTTTAAATTAAAGGTAATAGTCTTTGGTCTTTGTTTAAACTCCACAAGTCTTTCTTTGAATACAGATGGTATTCTCCATCACAGATACCCTAAAATTGTCCCTGATTCTTGCACTGATGAAATGAGCAAGTCCATTAAGATTGATCATCACCCCCATGTTGCTGTTACGGTGTACAGTGTTCTGGTTCTGCTCATCTCACTCAACATCAGTTCATGCAAATATTTCCAGGCTTCTCTGAATTCCCATTCTTCCGGTTTCTAATAGAACAACAGTGTTCCATAACATACATATACTACAATTTGTTTAGCCATTCCCCAGTTGATGGACATTCACTCAATTTCCAATTCTTTGCCACCACAAACAGAGCTGCTATAAATGTTTTTGTACAAGTGATGTTTTTACCTTTTTTTGCATGGTCTTTTCAGGGTATAGACTAGTATTGGTATTGCTGGATCAAAGGGTATGCATATTTTTATTGCCTTTGGGGGTTAATTCCAAATTGGTCTCCAGCTCCACCAAAAATATATTAGTGTCCCAGATTTCCCACATCCCTTACAACATTGATCATTGTCCTCTCTAGACATATTGGCCAGAGAGGTGTGAGGTGGTACCTCAAAAATGCTTTAATTTGCATTTCTCTAATAAGTAAAGATTTAGAGCATTTTTTTCATATGACTATGGTTCACTTTGATTTCCTCATCTGTAAATTGCATCTGCATATCCCCTGACCATTTGTCAATTGGGGAAGAGCTTGTTAATTTTTAATAAATTTGACTCAGTTCTCTATGTATTTTAGAAATGAGTCCTTTATCAGAAATACTAGTTGCAGAAATTGTTTCCCATTTTACTACGTTTTCTTTTATCTTGGTTACAGTGATTTTGTCTGTACAAAAGCTTTTTAATTTAATGTAATCAAAATTATCTAGTTTGTTTTTAATGATGTTCTCCATCTCTTCCTTGTTCATAAAAAGCAGTTTATGAACTGCTTTACTTTCCATAGATCTGACAGGTAAACTATTCCTTGATCTCCTTGTTTGCTTATAAATTTGTCTTTTATGTCTAAATCCTGTATCTATTTTGATCTTGTCTTGGTATAGGGTGTGAGATGCTGGTTTAATCCAAGTTTCAGCCATACTAACTTTCAATTTTCCCAACAGTTTTTATCAAAGAGAGGGTTTTTATCCCAGAAGTTGGACTCATTTGGTTTATCAAAAAGCAGATTACTATAACCATTTCCTGCTATCTCTTTTTGCACCTAGTCTAGTCCATTGATCCACCATTCTATTTCTTAGCCAATACCAGATAGTTTTGATGACTGATGCTTTATAATATAATTTTAGATCTGGTAGAATCTTCTTTTGCACTTTTTTTTCATTAAATTCCTGGGAATTCTTGACTTTTGATTTCTCCATATGAATTTACTTACAACTTTTTCTCACTCATTAAAGTAATTTTTGGTACTTTTGATTTGTAGGGCACTAAACAAGTAGTTTAGTTTTGGTAGAATTGTCATTTTTATTATATTAGCTCAGCCTATCCATGAGCAGTTGATATTTGTCCAGTTACTTAAATCTGATTTTATTTGTGTGAGAAGTGTTTTGTAATTATTTTCATAGAGTTTCTGAGACTACCTGGGCAGGTAGACTCCCAAGTATTTTATATTGTCTGAAGTTACTTTGAATAGGATTTCTCTTTCTAACTCTTAATGCTGTATCTTACTAGCAATAAATAAAAATGATGAGGATTTATGAGAGGTTATTTTATATCCTGAAACTTTGCCAAAGTTGTTAATTATTTCTAGTAGGTTTATTTAGATGATTTTTTCGGATTCTCTAGGTATACCATCATGTCATCTGCAAAAAAGTGAGAGTTTTTGTTTCTTCCTTCCCAATTCTGATTCCTTCAATTTCTTTTTCCTCTCTTATTTTTTTTAGCAAGGCAAACAGGGTTAAGTAGCTTGCCTAAGGCCACATGGCTAGGTAATTATTAAGTGTCTGAGACCGGATTTGAACCCAGGTACTCCTGACTCCAGGGCTGGTGCTTTATCCACTATGCCACCTAGCCGCCCCATTCCTCTCTTATTTCTGAAGCTAGCATTTCTAACATAATATTGAATAGTAGTGGTGATAACAGGCATACTTGTTTCATACATGATCTTATTGTGAATGCCTTTAGCTTATCCCCATTGCATATAATGCTTGTTGATAGTTTCAGATAGATACTGCTAATCATTCTAAGGAACAATCCATTTATTACTACACACTCTAGTGTTTTTAGTAGGAATGGGTGTTGTATTATATCAAAGGTTTTTTCGGCATCTATTGCAATAATCATATGATTTCTGAAAGGTTTGTTATTGATATAGTCAATTATACTAACAGTTTTCCTAATATTGAACCAACCCTGCATTCCTGGATAAATCCTGCTTGGTCATACCGTAGTGTCCTAGTGATAGCTTGCTGTAATTGCTTTGCTAAGATTTTATTTAAGATTTTTGCATATATATATTCATTTGGGAGATAAGTCTATAATTTTCTTTCTCTGTTTTGACTCTTCCTGATTAAGGTATCAGCACCATATTGGTGTCATAGAAAGAGCTAGGTAGAGTTCCATCTTACCTATTTTTCCAAAGAGTTTATATAGAATTGGAACCAATTGTTCCTTAAATGTTTGATAGAATTCATTTGTGAATCCATCTGACCCTGGAGATATTTTCTTAGGGAGTTCAAAAATGGCTTGTTGAATTTCTTTTTCTGAGATAGGATTATTTAAGTATTTAATTTCCTCTTCATTCAACATGGAAAATTTATGTTTTTGTAAATATTCATCCCTTTCACTTAGATTATCAAATTTATTGGCATATAATTGGGCAAAATAATTCTGAATTAATTACTTTAATTTATGATACTAGCAATTTGGTTTTCTTCTTTCTTTTGTTTAATCAAATTAACCAGAGGTTTATAAATTGTATTGATTATTTCATAAAACCATTCTTGGTTTTGTTTATTAATTCAATAGTTTTTTTGCTTTTGCTTTTATTAATTTCTCCTTTAATTTTTAGAATTTCTAATTTGGTATTTAATTGGGAGGTTTTAATCTGTTCTTTTTCTAATTTTTTTAGTTGCATGTTTTGTTCATTGATTTCCTCTTTCTCTAATTTATTCATTTAAGTATTTAAAGATATAATATATCCCCTCACAACTGCCTTGGCAGTATCCCATAAGTTTTGGTATGTTGTCTCATTATTGTCATTATCTAGAATGAAATCATTAATTCTTTCTATAATTTGTTGCTTGATCTGCTCATTCTTTAAAATGTGGTTACTTAGTTTCCAATTAGTTTTAGGCCTATTTATCCATAGCCCTTTATTGCATATGATTTTTATTGCATGAAGTTCTGAGAAGGATGTATTCACTATTTCTACCTTTCTACATTTGATTATTAAGTTTTTATGCCCTAGTGCATGGTCAGTTTTTCAGTGTCATGTACCGCAGAAAAAAAAAGTATATTCCTTTCTATCCCCATTCAATTTCCTCCAAAGTTCTATCATGTCTAGGTTTCTAACATTCTATTTACCTCTTTAACTTCCTTCTTGCTTATTTTTATGGTTAGATTTATCTAAGTCTGAAAGTAGGAGGTTGAGGTCTCCTACCAGTAGAGTTTTGCTGTCTGTGTCTTTCTGTAACTCCTTCAACTTCTCCTCTAAGAATCTGGATGCTATGCCATCTGGTGCATACATATTTAGCATTGAAATTGCTTCATTGTATATGATACTTTTTAAAAGGATATAGTTCCCTTCCTTATATCTTTTAATGAGATTTATTTTTGCAGTTGCTTTGTTTGAGATAAGGATGACAAATCTACTTTTGAAATATTATGTACTTTAATATTTTAAAGCATCCAGGATCTCATTTGTTTCTGCTTTTAAAGATCCCAACCCACCTATAGCTTCTCATAGATTTTGTACAAGTCCTTCATAGAAATGGTATCCAAATGATGAACAGAGATATCTCCTTTCCTAATGTTTATATGGACTATTTATGCCTGATGTATAGTAGAGCCTTCCAAGCTTGTAATGGTTTGATCAGTCACAGTTGGACACACTATACATTGACTCCAACATCATTATGTCATTTTGGTCCAAAATGATGGAAACTTTCAGCCAGTTCCTTTGATATTTCATTGTTTAGAGTTTTTAATCTGTCTTCTCTCACTTGTACTATTTCGTTGGCTTGCTTCTTATTTCAGCTATACATGATTTTAGTGATGAATTTTTACCACTTCTTATACACCGGTCACATTTGGTGATATCAATGACTGCCACTGATTTATCCTTTATTTATAAAATGTTTATTGACTGATGCTCTAATACACTCCATGCATTTTTCTATTGCTCTTTCAGTCACCTGAAGATTTGACATTTCTAAAATTATGATGCTTCAAAATTTGCAATCCTGTAGCATCACAAAAGGGTTACTGGCAGTCCAGGGAGCAAACAGTGTGGAATCCTTAAGCAACTGAAATAATCTCTCAGATCTAATTTAGCCTGTTCTCCTAATCTTCCTCATCCTCAATTCTGAACCCAGAAGTAACTTACCCAGAGAAGTATGAAATAAGGCTTTTGATTTCCCACTTTCAAAGGGAGGGAGGGAAGATTAAACAATATACCATACCTGTGTTGTACGTGGAGCTGCTAGGTATAGATAAATTACCTGTATTTGAAGGTAGTTTAGAAAATTGTCTTAAGGCAGCAAACATTTGTTCCTATCCTAGCCTTCTTGGCCAAAATTTCACTTAGTTTTATCTAGGGCAGGAGTTCTTAACCTGGAACCTGGAAATATGATTTTTCCTTTAGATAATATTTAAATTTAATTGGTTTCCTTTCTATTTCTATGCATTTTATTAATATAAAAACTCTTATTCTGAGAAGAGGTCCATAGGTTGCAAAGAATATTATATTTGAGTGATTTTCTTGCATTTTAAGAACAGAGGGTTTTTTTTATTTTTTTTATTTTTTTTTTTGGTGTCATGGATCTCTTTAAAAAAAACCTCTGTTCTTAAAATGCAAGAAAATCACTCAAATATAATATTCTATAAACTCATATTGGGCTCATCAATTATTGCCACTTCACCTAAAGCTTATTCCAGGAAAACCTATAAATAGAACTTAGGTATATCTCATGGTTCATTTCCCATTAAGATTCATCTCCTTCCACACCAGGAAACTCATTTATATAAGAGCCTAGAACAGTAGTTTCCTAAATTAGGGCAGTGGATTCACCACCAACAGGTATGTGATAAACCATTCTGAGAGTGAGAAAATAGGTGGTATCAAGTTCTTCTCTTCCTTTTCCCCCAAGCAATCATGATCATGTCACCCATTTTCAATATTTCTCCATTCCCATCATGGGCTTCCTTTGACAGGGCATGGACCCTTCAGGATAGTTATAACCAAACTACAACTATATTCAAAATCCACAACTAGCACTCAATACCCTTCAAAATCTGTTGACTATTATAGGCACATCTCAAGCAAGTGAATTCCAAGTAGTAGGCATCTCAAACCCAACAAATCTAAAACAAATTTATTACCTCCCCCTCTGTCTCTTCTCCCCACCTTACTGCCAAATCTCATCCCTCTTCTGAGATTTTCTTTTTGATATTAAGGGTTTCATTATCATTACTAGTAATTCAGGTTTGGCACCTTGGATGCTTTTCTGACTGCTTCCTTACCCTGTATATCCAATCAGTTGCCAATCTGGGGGCAGCTAGGTGGCACAGTGGATAAAGCACCAGCCCTGGAGTCAGGAGTACCTGGGTTCAAATCCGGTCTCAGACACTTAATAATAACCTAGCTGTGTGGCCTTGGGCAAGCCACTTAACCCCATTTGCCTTGGAAAAAACCTAAATATATATATATATATATATATATATATATATATATAAAGTTGCCAATCTGGTCAATTCTGACTTGGCTACCTCTGTCAAAAACCTCATCTCCTCTCTATTCACAAAATTACTATACCTATCCAGTTCAAGCCCTCATTACCTGAATGATTGCAAGAGCCTCCTAACTGATATCTCAGACTCCATTCCTTTCTTTACAGAATTAGCAAAATGATTTTCCCCAAACACAGGTCAGACTATGATCCTCAGTAAACTTCAGTGCTTCCCTAATGACTCTAGGATCAAGCACTATTTAATCTTAACATATTCTTTTTTAATTTCTCCTTTTTTCATACTTTTATAACCTATATAATTCATTGTAAAGTAATATAGAGATATTGGCAGCTAACTGGCACAGTAAATAAAGAGCCAAACTTGTAGTCAGGAAACATATTCGAGTTCAAATCTGACCTCAAACACTTACTAGCAATATGACCATGAGCCAGTCATGCAACCTTGTTTGCCTCTGTTTTCTCATCTGTAAAATAAACAGGAGAAGGAAATGGCTAATCATTCTAGCACCTCTGCCAAGAAAAACCCAATTGAGTCATGAGGAGTTAAACATGACTGAAAAATGATAGGACAGTAGTAGTAGGGATAGGGCCTGCATGTTTATTGCATGGGGACCTTTCAAATAAGCAAATTCCCTCTACCAATGCATGTGGGGTACCTTCTCTGCAATCTACAGTCTTAGAGAGTTTCCTAGCACACTGAAAATTAATTTGCCCAGATTCAATTGAATATGCATATATTGGGGGCATAAGCTAAACATTTTTACTGATGAGATGTCTGATCAAAATATTTGGGGATTATTGATCTATGACACCTTTACTGTAAGAAAGTCACAGAAATAAATTTTTAAAAATTAAAAAAAGAAACAGTCACAGAAAAGATATGTTAATGTAATGCCAAAGGTCTGGGATCCTTTTAGTTCTCTCTGGGCTCACAATTTAAGTTTTTCTCTCTTCCATGTTCTCAAGTCTTCAACACTTTACAATTAAGGTTGTCCAGATATCTTAAGGAAGTGTTTTCCTCCATACTTTGAGTATTCTCTTCCACTCCCACCCTCCCAAGAATTAGAGGGTGCAAGGAAAAAAAAAATATTTCACCAGACTAGAATTTAGCCCTCTTCTCTAAATTCACTGGTGGCACTCCCTGATTAATCAAACTACTCCTAAAATACTGGGGTTCCCAGGAAAGTTCACATCTGGAGAGGCAAGTTCAAAAGAATTCTCACTTCTATTTGGACTTTGTATGAGAAGTCACTTTATACCACTGGTAGACATCCTTGGGGAACTCTATGCCAATTCCTGTTCATGATGAGGAAATGTTCCTGGGTCCATTAAGGTTATGTCAACAGAGTCCAAACTCTGACAAAGGCTTATCTGCTACCCAAGGACCTAAGGAGAAAGAAGGTCATTACTAGAAAATTGTTCACTGGATTATCAATTTTCTGGTCATACTGCCCTAAGAATTTAATTCTTTGGAAAAGTTGATCTAAACTGCTTAGTTTTCCTTTTTAACTACTATTTAAAAGAGGTTTATCTTGGGCAACATGGCACAGTAGACAATTTTTTTTTTGGCTTTTGCAAGGCAATGGGATTAAGTGACTTGCCCAAGGTCACAGGGCTAGGTAATTGTCTGAGTCTGGATTTGAACTCAAGTCATCCTGACACCAGGGCCAGTGCTCTAAATGCTACGCCACCTAGCTGCCCCATGCAGTAGACAATTTTTTGCAACTCTGCCACACTCAAATCTAATTCACAACCAAGTCAAGACATCACCCTCAGGATATTTATTGGTCCTCTTCCAAAAGAATAAACCACAATAACAACAACATAGTAGATAACTATTTTAAATTTTGAGTCATGAAGACCTTCATTTGAATCCTCCTGCCTCTGAAAATTAACTAAGTGACCCTAGACAAGTAAATCAATCAATCAATCAATCAACATTTATTAAGTGCCTACAAAGCAGATACTGTGCTAAGACACATAAATTCTCTAAACCCTGATTTCTTCAGTCCTAAAAATTAGGGTAAGAAGATATCTAGTATCTAGCTATGAGATAATATATATCTTCAAAAGCTTCATTATAAAATTTGTTACTATTTGATTTTTTACTGTCTGCTTCATTCACTACACTAAAGCTTATGGAAATAGGCTTTATGTTTTATTTCTCAAATCATGAGACACTGGCCATCTCCTACTACCGAATAAAAGTTTTTCTAAATTCTTAGGGGAAAGACATAAAGACATAAAAGACAAACTTAAAAGGCTGAATTATCAACAATTGTCACAGAAATAATGATAAGTCATAGTGGGAAGCCTTTAAAACCTGGACATCCAAATATTGATTGAACTGTTGTGAGTCCAAGTACTAGAATCATCATCTCGAAATAATTTTAAATATTTTCTGGCAGGAATCTAAAATGTGATTAATGCTTCAACGAATTACAAAAATCAATTTGTTACTGTTCAGTCATGTTCAACTCTTCATGACCCCATTTAGTTTTCTTGGCAAAGATACTAGAATGGTTTTACATTTCAATGTCCAGCTCATTTTACAGAGAAGGAAAACAAGGCAAGGTTAAGTGATTTGTCCAGGGTTCATAGCTAGCAAGTGTCTGAGATCTGATTTGAACTTAGGAAAAAGGAGTCTTCCTGCCTTCAGACCTAACACTCTATCCACTATTCCACCTATTATTATGATTATCGCATGAGCTAAGCAGAACCACAGATTTCTATGAGACAAGGCTGAACCTGAAAAGGGGGTCATAGTATTGTAGATTTAAACCTGTAAGGGATATTTGAGGTCATCTGGTTCAATCTTCTCTTTTTTTAGAATAGAGGGAACTGAGACCCAGAGAAGTTAAATGTTAAGTTTATGCATTCCAAAGTGGTATGGCTGAAATTCCTTTGGTTTCATATCCAGTGGCTTTTCTGAGATTTTCTGAATTTCAGTCTCTGATTAGGAACTCTTCAGTTGATCTTTCCTAAAATTGTCTTAGTAAGAGGGAAGACAATTCCTAAAATAGGAAGTGAAGGATCTTATTTAGAGAAAAAAGCATCAGCAAAGGGGAGGCGAGATTCATAAAAAACCAACTTCACCTGCCACAAATGAAGTATTTATTCAAATACTAGTAGCCCAAACGTCTATAGATAAGTATTGTGTTTAAATACTTGAAAATGTTCCCCAAAATGCCATTTCTCCAGGCATGAGGATCAGAGACCAGAAAGTTGTTGAAATCCAAAAGGATTCCTTGAGTAATTTCTAGAATTAGGTGCCAGTCCTTTGGAAGTGCAATCTTCGACCACTAGAGGGAACTACTCTATAAGCTTGTGATAACTGATTACCAACGCTGGTTGGTATGATTGCAATCATAGTATGTGGGCTATCACTTAGGCTGATCTTCCCAGAAGCATTAAGTTAATAATTGATCTGATGGTCAAAATTAACTGGATCAAAGGACATAGCATCCTGATCCTAGAGTTCTAAGGAGAAAAGTGTCCCTTTTCCCCTGAATAGCAACTCCAGACAAAAAGATTTCCTTTGGTCAAACACCCCCAAGTCTCCCCTACACAAACATTAAGGTTTCTCCCGTTATGTATTTTTCTGAAAAATGTAAAGTTATTATTCCTTGGACTTCTGCCACAGTTCTATTTTAAAGCTTCATTGTTGTATGTAAGTAACCCTTACTTGAAGAACCCTTGTTCCCAGAGGCCATGACAGCAGATCACATCCTCAAGCAGGTTAAGCCAAACTGGAAAGTCTTTAAGTAAGGATTTGATGATGAGTTTACACATCTGTTTCTAATGGTCCATTCTAGGTTAATTCAGAGAAGACTATTCCCAGAATACTTATGACTGGTGATTTTTTTCAGCCACATAAATTCTCAAAAATTACTATTAAATTATAAGTAAATTGTACTCTGTATCAATGGAGAGAATAACCACACTGATGAAATCACAGATCTTTTAAATATTACAGCAGTCTATTAAAAGAATCAGAAGGTGCCAACCCAATGATCAGTCAGAAGGATATGCTAAAAATAGGACACTTCCCAGAGCATTCATTTAGGGTTTTCCTGATTATGTGAAGCAAGAAATTTTGGGGAGAAATGTTGACTATGCTTCTCTTACTCAGCCCTTTACTCTCCACTCACATGGACATCACTACTCAGGTCCTCCTCACCCAATTCCAAGACTACTGAAATGGCTTTTTAATTGGTCTCTCTGGCTCCAATCTTCTCCACACAGTTGTCTTAAGACTCTACAATTTGCTTTAAGATTCAACTTTCAGTCTACCTCCTAAATGTGCAATTTGGGGAGGGGAATCCTTTCCTGTTTCCCCTAGTTAGTGACACACCCCCAAGAAAAACATATATTTAAGGTTTATATCTCTATTTATTGTTTCCTCCTGTAGAAGTAAGCTTCTAAAGAGCAAGGACCAATTTGGTTTTGTCTTTTTATTGCCAATGTCTAACCTAGTAACTGGCATAATTAGGACTAGATGTGTGATTTCATCACAAATCAGTGTGAAAACTTCATAAACCATTGATACATATCAACAGCTCACCAGCAAGTCATCTGTTTTTGAAGTTTGCTTCTGGCTTTGAAAGGCAAAATAACTTGCCTGAGGTCACATAATTAGTTGGTATTGTGGGAAAAAATGTTAAATCAGGTTTTCCTGAGTAACACCTTGAACCTAGGATTTCCCAGTTCCAGGGTCAGCACTATGTTAACCATGCCATACTGACTTTCATCTATAATACAGTAGGTACCTATAAGGTCTTAAACTGGAAATGTTTACTATTAACCTATTGGACAGGAATCCTTATCCATCAATATAATTTTAAGATAACAGTTAGGAGCAGCCAGATGGCACAGTGGATAGAGAACTTGCCTTGGATTCAGGAGGACGGGAGTTCAAATTCAGTCTCAGACACTTGCCTCTTACTAACTCTTTGACCTTGGGCAAGTCACTTAAGCCTGATTCCCTCATGTCTAGGGCTATCTTCAGTAGTCTTGATTCATATCTGAACCCTGGACCCAGATCAGTCTGGAGAAGAAAGTGAGACTGGTGACAGCAGCACTATTAAATCCAATTCATGTGTTTGTCATGACATCACCTCCCTGATATCATGTCAACTTCAAAAATGAAGGACAAACATTATTTAGGATGACAAAACAAATAGTCTCTATTTGAACTGAAAGTTACAATATCACAAATTCTTTTTCTCTTTTACCCATAAAGAGATGTGGATAGAAAGTTAGACTCTTAAGCCAGGAAATCTGGGTTCATGTCTTGTCTTAGGCACAAATTGGCTTTGTGACCCTGGGCAAGTCATTTAACTTCTTCATGATTTAGGCAACTCTTTAAAACACTATCAGAGAAAATATACCAAATCAACCTGAAATAGGAGGGTGAGTTTGCCTTACCCAGAAGCAACGTGTACCAATAAAATCATGGGTAGAGAGTCAGCAGACAGAGTTCAGAGACAAGAAGAACTGGCTCCAGGTTCAAGTGTCTGACATAGTAACAAGTGATTGCCATAGTGGTCAAATCACTTACTAAATCAATCTTCTCAGTAACTCCATGTCCATAATTTGCCACCAGCATTTTCCTTACCTAGGAGTACTCTTTATCACTGACATCATACTCAAAGTTTCTCTCTGTAAACCCTTCCTCACCAAGTTGCAGAACTCCAAGGAAACTCTCTAAGTTGCAGAACTGGTGTCCATCTGCATAGGTAGAGGGAGTTTCCTACATCTAAGAGATCACAGGGTAGGACAAAAAAAATTCCCCTCATAGAGAGTGTAATGAATCATGGGTGATAAAGAAAGACACTCTAGTGCTCAAGAGGCAGATGGACTATATGCTGCCATTTCAGACTTAAAATATAAACACTCTAAGCACCTCTAGGGATGAAGGGGAATGGATTCCTCAGAAAAAAATGTCTGTTGAACACATGTATAATAAATCTGATGACCCAAGTTGTCTTCTAATTGTTGAATGAAAGAATGAAAGATATCTTAGTTAAGTATTTATTGTATGCAAAGTACTCTCAAGATAAATAAGGAACTCAGTAAATGATGAGACAGTATATATAGACATGCTATTTAACAGTTTCTGAGTGTCTCCATCCATGGGCTGTGTGTGATACAGAAATGCAAACTTTTTAAGAAAAGTCTAAGCAAAACATATAGTGTATGTGACCAGCTGACACAAGAACTGAAGAACTCAAAACAACCATGAACCTCTGACCCTAGAGGAAGTGAAAATCTTAGACCACCCAAAGAAGTCTCAGAAGAAGACTCTTTGGGTGAGTGAAGGAACATGAACCTAGGCCATGGAAAAGAAACAAAGACAAATTCCCTTTCCCCCTTTCACCCAGACTTTACCCACTGTTTGGTCACTTTACCTCAGATTGCTGTGAAATCTGTAATGGGAAATGATACTATTTGGTTTTTTTTTTCTATTTCTGGATATCATTTTCCCTTCTCCTTTTCTGTGGCTATTTTGTTTCTGCCACCCACTCCCTTTTCTATCTCAGTGGTTCCTGTTCACCTCCTCCCTCCAATCCTTGTGAGAACTATGTTAGGGTTACTTACAAGGGACTTCCAAGTAACTTTGGACAAGTCCCAGTGGAGGAAAAAATAAACAAAAATTCAAAATGTATTTTGATCTAGTTATTTAGCACTACCTTGTAGTATGGACCTAAGCTTGTGATTTACAGTGTGATACTGTTTCAGGTTATTGTTGTTCAGTCGTTTCTGACTCTTCATGACCCCATATGGATTTTTCTTGGCAAAAAATATTGGAGTGGTATTCCATTTCCTTCTTTTTAAAAAATATTTATTTATTTATTTTCTTCCATATGTACATGCATATTTCCAAGTTTCAAAATTTCCCTCCATTAAGGGAAAGAGATACATAAGAGATGATTTTTATAAAGTGTTCACCAGATTCAGAAGGGTCATTTGCTTTTTCTGTGTTTGTTTTGCTTTGTTTTGTTTTTCTTCCTCTGGTTGAGGATAATATAGTCCACAAACAGTCAAATATAGTTGTCCTAGTTCTCTGGACTGCCGAGAGGAGCTGCTTCCATCACGGTTCTTCATTTCATAATGTTGATGTTGGTGTGCACATTGCTTTCTTGGTTCTACTCTTCACTCAGCATCAGATTCCGTAAGTCATTCCATGCTTTTCTAGATCCAACCAGTTATGGTTTCTTATAGAACAATAGTATGCCACAGTATTCATGTATCATAACTTGTTTAGCCATTCCCCAATTGATGGACATCCCCTCAATTTCCAATTCTTTGCCATTACAAAAATATTTTTGGAACATGTAGGACTTTTTCCATCTTTTATAATTTCTTCTGGTTACAGACCTAGAATTGGAATAGCTGGGTCAAAGGGTACGAACAATTTTATTGCTCTTTGGGCATAGTTGCATATTGCTTTCCAGAAAAGGAAGATCTGTTCACAACTCCACCAGTAATGCATCAATATCCCAATCCTCCCACAACCTCTCCAACATTGATCATCTTCCCTTTTGCTCATCTTGGCTAAACTTATAGGTGTGAGGTGATACCTCATTGTTGTTTTAATTTGCATTTCTCTAATCAATAGTGATTGAGAGAATTTTTTTCACTTTACTATATATAGCTTTAATATCTTCATTTGAAAATTGTCTGTTCATATCCTTCGACCATTCTTCAGTTGGGGAATTACTTGTGATTGTACAAATTTGATGCAATTCTCTATATATTTTAGAAGTAAGACCTTTATCTGAACTCCTGGTTGTGAAGATTGTTTCCCAGCTTTCTGCTTTCCTTTTAATTTTGGCAACATTGATTATTTTCTTCTCCAACTCTTTTTTGCACTTTAGTAAACTGAGACAAACAGGGTTAAGTGATTTTCCCAGGGTCACTCAGCAAGTAAATGTCTGAGAACAGATTTGAACTCAGGAAGATGAGTCCTCCTGGCTCCACGCTATTTACTGCATCATCCAACTGTCCTACTGACTACAGAGGACATCGAAATCTGTAAAGATCCCAAGGATAGGCCTAGTGATAGATTATAAATTACCCAGCAAGGGTCAGTCTGACTAAATTCAGAAAGGCTTGTCATCAGATTCATAAGATCAGTCATTGAGTTACAATTGAAGGGCTTTAGGAAGTTATCCAGTCCAAGTTCAACACTTTAACCACTATGCTAATTAATAAGAAAAATATATGTTGGCATGACAATTGCTCACTTTAGTATCCCTGTGTCCCTGTTCCCTGAGGCAAAGTGAAATAATGCTTGTTCATTGTTTCAGTTATATCTAACTCTTTGTAATCTCATTTGGGGTTTTCTCAGCAGAGATATTGAAGTGGTTTGGCATTTCCTTCTCCAGCTCATTTTTATAGATGAAGAAAGTGAGGCAAACAGGATAAAAGTAACTTACCCAGGGTCATGTATCCAGCATGTCTCTGAGGCTAGATTTGAATTCAGTTCTTCCAGACTCCAGGAACAGTACTCTAGGCACTGACCCATCTATCTGTCCCCAAAATGATATTTACATTGCCTAATTCAAAAAATTGATATAGGGAAATCACTTTATAAACCTTAAAGTTCTTTGTAAATGTGAGTTAATTCACATTAAGAACATAATATAAATAGAAAAGGACAGAGATTGCTTTCACAAGAAGAAATTCCTAATTCCATAATTCTTCATATTCCTTTTCCAGATCTCATGGTTTCTCTAAATCAAATACAACATCAGATCTCAAGTCAAATAACCACTAAGTCAAGTAACCATTACTTATGACAAGAGCCTCTATAAAATTATAATAAAAATAATGAGAGTCTATTGAAATCTTTTTTTGAATTAGCAAATAGGGATAGGCCTTTCTCACATTGTGGTGAAAAGCTGGATAATGTCCAGAGCAGGAACAGCAGAAGACTAGAGCAATTGAAAGAACTTGGTGTTTAGCCTGGAGAAAAGAAGAAAGGAGGTGGGAGGAACATGATACCCATCTTCAAGTATCTAAAAAAACTATCATATGGAAGAGAGATTCATCTGTTTTATAATAATGGACATAATTAGGAGAAGTAATTGATAGAAGTTGTAGAGAAGTAGATTTAGTTTAAAATGATGGTGATGGGGAGGGTGGAATGGGAAAATACTATTAATTAGAGATATTCACCACTAGAATGAACTGCCTTGTTAAGTGGTCAGGCCTCCTTATTAGTTGCTTCCAAACAAAGGAAAATAAAAGGATTGAACAAAAGATTAAGAAAACTTAGGCAGTCAAAAAGTGACCTGCCCATGGTCACTCAGCTAGTAAGCCTCTGTCTGAGACTTAATTTGACTCAGATCTTGTGGACTCCAGGCTCAGCTCTAGCCACTGCACCACCTAGCTCCTGTGAAGACCAAAAAACAACTTATCCAATGTCTTGCAAAGGAGAATCTTACTTGGCTATAGCTTAGACACAGTAGCCTCTGAGATACTGAGATGCTGGATAACCTACTCCATTCAATTCAACAACTATCTGTTGAACCCAGGTTCTGTGTAAGGCACTATGAGGTAGATGCAAGCAAGGAGCATTTCACCCCGCCAATATTTATTTCACAAAGTCCTTTTTCTTCTTCATTTCATTTCATTAGCCATGCTATCTACAAGTTACTTAGTTTTCCTGAAGTATTCTTGGCAGATCATGGTTGCTGCTAGGATAGTGCTTTGTAAACCTTTTTGAGGGGGGAAGGGAAAGAAAGGCAAAGACAGATTTGGATTGAAACCTAAGATTTCATTGGCCCAAAGAATTCTTAGTAAGCAATTTCTGCTACCCAAGCAGACTGGCAATTTAAAATGTTAAATAAATATGTTTTACTGTGGTGGTCATAATGTACCCCCCCCAAAAAAAAAACCTTGCCTTTGAAAGACACAATTTCATCAATGAGAATAAACCTTAACCACTGCAAACTACAATCCCTCCATCTTTAATGTGGGACTGACAGAACCACAACTAAGAGCTCTTGATCCAAGGACAAATTCTAAATGCTAACCAAAAAATAAAAAAATAATAAAAACACCCACCTCATCTTTATACTTGTTCTGACTACCAAAGTGTATTATCATCTGGTCCGCATTAATCAATCTTGTCCAAAAGGATAAAAAGTATTGTCAATTTATAAAGACTCAAATGGGCCTAGTGATGAGCCCAGAAAAAATAAAAAAAAAGACTATACCCAGAAAAGTCCATCCCAGACAGACAATCACTCATCAGGAATGGCCCCTGACATCCCCAGATCCAATCAGGGGAGCACAGTAGGGAGAACAGTGTGCTGCAGTGAAGAAAGAATGTTGTGCTGTAGGTCAGCAGAATACCATCTCAGGGAAGATGTACCCCTCTCCTGGCCCAGAAACTGGTACCCTGAAGTGAAATGCTACTTACTCCATTCTAGTTATAGCTACTCACCCAAACCTACTTATAGCTCCACTGCCAAAACTAGAAAATTCATTACCTGATGCCCACCCAGCAATCTGGTCATATTTTTTTCACATTTGTTAGGGTAGTCCTCCTAAAACTAACCCCAAATTTTTCTTGACTTTTCTCTCTGGTTCCTCATTATGGTGCAGAGGTGACTCAGGGTTCTCAAAGCTCTATCCATTTAATTACAAAATCTCATAATTGAAAAAAAAAACTCAAAGATAATGTATTGTAGCCTATTCCTGACTAAGGATCTCCTATACACCTTTAAAAGTTCATCCAATCTTTGCCTGACTATCTTTAATGACCAAGAATCCACTACCTCCCAAAGCAATAGATTCTATTTCCTCATTTCTGATATACTTCTGCAACTTAAGATTTCTTTAGCCTGCCATATCATACTGTTGATTTATAATGAACTTGTAATACACTTATTCCACAAGTATTTTTCATTCAGATTAGATACTCTTCCCTATCTTGAGATTTTACATTGATTTTTTGAGCCCCAAATGCCTATTATATTTGGTTTCATTTAATTTGGTATGATGTTCTAGTCAATTAAGATTTTATATCCTGTGTCTGTCTCCCAACACTTTAGTTCTCCTTTCTATTGTTAGTTGCCTACAATTTCAATAAACATACTATCTATGATTGTACCCAAAACATTAACAGAAATGTTAGCAGAATTGGATCAATGATATCATTAGGACACTCCATTAGTAACTTTTCCAAATTTACAGCAGTCAATTAATGACACCATTATTTTGGTTCTACCTATTACCATTCAGCTCACATTTTTCTCTATTATTAATAAATCTAGCATTAAAAATAAACAACAAAAAAAATTTGTCAGTCTGCTAAGACTCAAGAAAATCCACTGAAAAGACCCAAAAATACACTTTTAAAAAAATTTATATCCTGAATAGTTTAAATTGAATAACCTTGGGTTATCCAGTTCACTCTTCTCCAATCATAAGGGTGATAGAGACTTGACTATATCTAATAACTTTTTCTTTTTTTTTTCAACAGCCCAAGTGGCATTCCCCATTAGATGATAAACCATCTTATGGGATTTCTGTTTTTAAGTAGTATTTGTTTTCAAATTAAATCTAAATACTGTTTGTATTCAAATAGTATAATAGCATATACTTTATAATACTGTATGTGAAATATGTAATTGAAATCACATTTCGTGCCTTCTCAATGGGTGGGTGGGGAAGAGGCAGGAAGGAGAAAATTTAGAACACAAAAAAATTTCAATGAATGTTCAAAATAAATAAATATTTTTTAAAAATTTTTAATGGAAAAAAATTACATATGGAAAAAACTCAAATAAGAAATTCAATTGCCTTCCAGAAATATTGTAATAGGGCTCTCACCCTTTCTGGACTCTAGACTTTGAGAGGGCAATTAGGAGATCTAGAGATTTCTCTTTCAGTATCACAAAAACTCAGTTATAAATAACCTCAAAGGCCATCTAGTCTAACCTCTACTTGAAAAAAAGATGTGGCACAATAAAACAAATACTAGGCCAAGAGTCAGAATAGCCCTGGGTTCAAATCTCCCCAAACCTTTCAGGGGCTGCTTAGGTAATATTCATTCATCCAAGATATTGCTCCAACCAAGTTAATAGGTATAATTTTATTTATTTTCAATTTCCCCATTGGCTAGCACAATTGGTCTCGCATACCACAGATGGTAATCAACTTGGGCCTGATGAGGGTGAAGGGGATGTGATGAGTCATCAAGGCCACTGCTGTGGCTTTACCCTGCCTAGCCAGCACAGAGTTCTCAAAGCAGTCCATCCTTAGAACTTCAACACATTTCAGAGCTAGAGTGTGGGCACTCCGGTAGAACTGTTCCTTTGGGGAAAGATCCAGGTACCACAGTAGATAGAGCACCAGTCCCGGAGTCAGGAGGACCTTTGTTTAAATCTAGCCTCAGACACATGCCACTTCCTAGATGTTTGACCCTGGGCAAGTCACTTAACCCTGACTGCCTAGCCTCCAGGGCCATCTCCACTTGTCCTGGCTCATATTTGGCCTCTGTATCCAGATGCTCTAAAGAAAAAAAGTGAGACTGGTGACCTAGCACAGCACCCTTTCACTCAAATCCAATTTATATGCATGTCATGGCATCATCTCCCTGATGTTAAGGTCTTTTTCAAGAATGAAGGGCAAGGGGCAGCTAGGTGGCACAGTGCAGAGAGCATCAACCCTGGAGTCAGGAGAATCTGAGTTCAAATCCCATCACAGACATTTAATTACCTAGCTGTATGACCTTGGGCAAGTCACTTTAACTCTACTACCTTGCAAAAAACAAGCAAAAAAGAATGAAGGACAAAATCATCATCATCATCATCATCATCATCATCATCAAGTAAGGCTTTTGGAAACTTTGACCTAGGTATAGTAACTCTAGTCAATCCTTCTATAGGTCATTTTACTGATGAGAAAATAAAGGCAAACAGGATTAAGTGACTTGCCCAGGGTCACTTACTTAGCTAGTAAGTGTCTGAGGCCAGATTTGAACTCAGGATTTCCTAACTCCAGACCCAGCACTCTATCCATTGCACCCAAAATGAAGAGGAATAATCTCTTTGTTGCTAAATCCCATAACTTTTTCTCAGTCTTTACTCTTTTTTGATTTCTCTGCAACATTTAATAACAATTTCTTATTGAAATTTTCTGTTTTACATCACCATATTATACTATGTATATGTATATATACTACTCCCTTTCCTACTATATATACTATTCCTACTCCCTTTCCCACAGAACCATACCATATGTCATAATTTTGTTTGATTTTAATTTTTTTGAAAGGAAAAAAGAAGGGGGAAAAAAGTCAGGAAAAAAGTCAACGCAACTGACCAATACATTAAAAAATCAATAAATACTTATATTACCTATGGACCACTTTTAGGATAGATTAAGGGTGTTCTTTCATTTCTCTTAATTTGACCTTTGACCTTTATAGTTTTAATTTTTTAATGTGTAGTTTTTTATTTACACTGTTGTAGTTACTGTGTATATTGCTTTCTTGACTGCTTCCTTCACTCTTCATTAGTTCACATGGATCTTTCCAAGTTTCTTTATATTAATGATACATACATATGTATATATATATATATATATATATATATATATTAAAGCACAGTAACATTCCATTATAGTCACATACCACAATTTATTTAGTCATTTTCTAATTGATGGTCAAATAATTTGTTTCCAAATTTTAACTGATCACAAAAAGTGTCACTATAATTTCTTACATATATCTAAGAACTTCTTTCTTGTCAATGTCTTCCTCAAGGTATAAACTCAGAAATAGAATCTCTCTAATTCAAAGAGTATGGACTTTTTTGTCATTTTGTTTGCATATTTCCAAATTACTTTCCAAAATGATTGTACTACAGCTCCACTAACAATGTATTAGTGTGTCTATCCTTCCACAAACCCTCTAATATTCATGATTTGTCACCTTTGAAAATAAGGACCCCTCCTCACCATATTCCTGATTATGTAGCCCACCACTGATTTATAACCTCTCGACATTATTTTCTACCTTTGTGTAGAAATGCCCTCCTGCCCTTTCAAGTACCAGTTGCCCAGCCCCAGAAGTTCCAGTTCCTCCTACTTCCCATCTCATCCAGTGTAAGGTCCTCAACTCTCTTCACTAATTATCTCTTCCCTCATAGGAGCATTCATCATCAGATCCTCCTCCCATCTCCAAAGTAAGACCAACTTCCTTTCCCTATTATTTTTTTTCTTTTCTTTTTTTTTTTAGGTTTTTGGCAAGGCAATGGGGTTAATGGCTTGCCCAAGGCCACACAGCTAGGTAATTATCAAGTGTCTGAGACCAGATTTGAACTCAGGTACTCCTGACTCCAGGGCCAGTGCTCTATCCACTGCACCACCTAGCCATCCCTTCCTATTATTTTCATTTTCCTCCTTCTCCTCCTCACCTACTCTCCTGTAGGAGCTTCTCTTTCTGAGATAACACAGACCATGTTCCCCTCATTGCTAACCCTTAATGTGACTTTGGTGCATCATTCATTTCTCTATCCCCTAATCCCCTCCACTCTATGAACCTTCCCATGTTGTAATGTAGTTCCACAAAAGAAGCATTCAGTTGTAGGCTGTTACCAGGTTCTGCCTAGCATACTTTCTATCTCTTCAATGTTACCTCTACCAAATTTCTAACTTCACCCCTGTCTCTTGTCCATTTAGAAAGAAATCTTTTATTGATCTCTCCATTATTTTCCTAGTACTGTACTTCCCTGCTGTATTTATTCACTTCTGACTTTCTGTTGTTTGGGGTATTTGAGAGGCAAATAATGTCTTTAGTTCGTTTTCTTCCTAAAAATGTTTCAAACTTTGTTACTCAACATCCATCTTATATCCTGTATGATTAAATTCAGATTTGCAGGAGAGGTTACACTAAGCTGCATCATGAGCTCCATTGTTCTTCAGAATACATTATTCTGTTCCCTCATTCTTATCTAGTAAGTGCAGAGTAGAGTTGAGCTATTTGAATGCCCTTTCCTTTTTTATTTGAAAGTCTTTTTCCTGATGGCTTACAGAATTTGTTACTTCTGAAATGAATTGTTAATAAAAGTGAATTATTGCAATTAACCACTATGTGCTTTGGGGTTTGAGGCCTTGGGTTTTTTCAGGAAGTGATCTGCAAATTCTTTAAGTCAAAAAATTCATATTCTGTGTTTTGACATTCTGAACAGTTCTCTTTTATTATTTCCTTCATTATATTAAGGGTTTTTGTCCTTTCCATGTTTTCCTGGGAAACCTATGATCTGTAAGCTGTATTTGTAGATATTGTCTTACAGTTCAGTGAAGAAATTCAATGAAGCCGGGAAAATTGTGGGAGTAACTGACTCTCTTATTGGAGCCAAATGCCTCATGAACTAATTAGTGATCCAACTTATCTGAGATAAGTCTAGGGAGCCCCTGGGAGAGTTCTCTTTTCTTTGTGAAGGGCAGGGTCACCCTGCAATTGGTTCATTCCCCAGGAGACAGTCCAGCATCTTGGAAAGCACTGGATGAGCTCTCTACCAACCTTTGAAAATTCTGGGAAGAGGGTGTAAATCTCATCCCCAGCTGTACCCATATCAGTGGCAGGTCTCCAAAGTGAACAGCCTCTGGCATGTTGGAACAATGTAGGTAAGGGAAGTCAGCAGTCCAGATTGTAACTTCGGGATTAGGACTGACTCTAAGGTTGGATCATTCCAGTTGGGATGTGAAGCTGTTGCTCCCCATCTTGGTGCTCTCCCACCAAAGGTCTCTTTGAAGCTCCAGCTGACCTGGAAAGAAGCATCACAGTTTTAGTGACATATGATGAGTTTGAACTCTGGGGACTCTACTAAAAGATAGAGAAGCAGAGACTCAGAAGCAAGCTTACATTGTCCTAGTGCTAAATTGCTGACAATTATGCCATACTGATGTGTAGCTTAAAGTGGATGAGTCCATCAAGAGACAGTTAGGATGTATGGAGATGTTACCAAATATCATCACATGTTGATGCTTTTCCATTGTTGATAGAGCACTGTGGTCCCTTGCTGATACAGGCAGATTGATGAGTATCTCAAAGGTGAAAGGTATGAGAAGAAAGCCCTTACTAATGACACTGACAGACAGGTTAGGATATAAAAGATCTTCTCATTCTGTCACCAAGTATCACATGATAGTGATTGCCTAGTATTGATGAAGTGCTGTGGTGCTTCACTGATTCAGGAGGAAGTGAAAGCAATTTAAGACCAAGAGACTCCCATAAGTAACCAGACTGTCTCCGATAGTCCTACTTCCTATAAATCAGGCCATGGGATGATATGATTCTGGTAAAGGAAAGTGAGAGGGATGTCTTATACAACATACCCCTCACTATAATAAACATCATTGTGTAACTCATACCACCAATCATTTGGTTGATTGGCATGGTCTGCTTCAATATCAGAGAACCAGTAGTATGCTTAGTTTTCATAGCATATTTTCATAGCATATTTTCTCTTAGGCTGTCCTTCAGTTCCATATATTCATATTCTCAATTTATTGTTTTCTCTTTTGCTTCTTTGATGACGCTTGTCATTGAATATTCATTTTTTCTATTCTATTTTATTCTATTATTTTTCTTGTGCAGAATGTACATTCTTCATTCAAAATTCTCATTTCTCTTTCAAATCACTTAGGCACAATAGCATCCTGGTTGCATGTTTTCCTCAAATTCTGTAGGGTCCTCTGTCTCAGCAAATGTTGGATCAGTTTGTTTTTTTCTTTTCAGTATCTAGGCATCAATATCTGAATTCATTTTCTAGATCCAAAGTACACGTATACCTCTGTTGTTATTATTTTACCTGTTGATTTATTGGCTTATGTTCAAGGGCTTTGAATTTTCTTCTTCCTGAAATCTTTGGTACTTTCAATCTTCCCACTCCCACTATTTTCCTTATCACTCACTTCATGACTTCTTCCTCTTGTTTGTGGTTTCTTTGAGGGCTGTATCTCAAAGGATCTAAGACTCCTTCCATGGAAGACATTTCACAGTTCACTTGTCTAGGTCTTTGACTTTTGGGTCATCAGAAGAAGCCCCAGATAAATGCTGTGCTCTTTCCCTCAGGCTTAGTGGAAGACACAGTGTGTCCTCTCCTGGTGATCCATCACACTAGCTCTGTTCCTTAATTTTCTGACCCAGTACCACTAATTCAGAGCCTGCTTTCTCTGCTCAGTGCTTCTGTGTTCTTTTTCCTGGGAAGATTTTATTGATGAAGATCTGCGGTCAAGTTGACTCTCCATACCTGGAGCCAAGTTCTGGAACCTAGAGTCAGAGGCTCTACAGCTGGAAAAAGGGAGGAGGAACTTAGGTATAGAGATGAATTTTTATGTAAGACTGTGTCATATCAGTAAGCATTGGTTTTTAGATTGGGGAATTTAGTTTTTACCTTCTTCTGGATTCTAGATATTTTAAATTAGAGAAATAGCTGAAATGGCTTCATCTCAGGTATATAAATTCTGTTTTGGAGCCCATCTAATCTGCTATCTTGTTACTCACACAAACCCAGAATTCTCTTTTCTGGAAAAAGAAATCGAAGGAATTAGAATCAGTATTTAAGAAACAGAACTCTCATTTTTTGCAGATGATATGACCTAGAGAATCCTAGGAAATAATTTAAAAAACTACTGGAAACAACTAGCAACTGCAGCAAAGCCACATAATATAAAATAAACATATACAAATTCTCCACATTTCTATATTACTAACAAGATACAGCAGCAAGAGATAGAAAGAGAAATCCCATTTAAAATAACTGCAAACAACATAAACTATTTGGTAGTCTACCTACCAAGGTATATTTAAAAACCATACGAAAACAGCAATGAAATACATTTCACACAAAATCAGATCTTAATAAATGGGCAAATGTCAATTGCTTATGGGTAGGCTGAGCTAATATAATAAAAAAATGACAATTTTACCTAAAATAAATTATTTATTCAGTGTCACATCAATCAAACTTCCAAAAAATTAATTTTGTGAGCTAGAAAAAATAACTAAATTCATATGGAGGAGAAAAGGTCGAGAATATCAAGGGAAAGGAAAGACAGTCCACCATACCAGATGTAAAATGATATTATAAACATCAGTCATCAAAGTCAATTTTGTAGTCGCTAAGAAATAGAATGGTGTATCAGTAGAATAGGTTAGGTGCAAAGGAAACAGCAGTAATCCTATAGTAATCTGCTATTTGATAAACCCAAATATTCCAGCTTCTGGGAGGAATTCACTCTTCCATACAAGCTACTGGGAAGGGACAGCTAGATGGCACCATGGATAGAGCACTGGCCCTAGAGTTAGTCAGGAGGATCTGAGTTTAAATCCAGCCTCAGATACCTAATCATTACCTAGTTGTGTGACCTTGCCTTGAAAAAACAAAAAAAAAAAAAAAAAAAAAGACACCATCTTCATTATGTCTCTAGAAAAAAAAAGTATTGGGAAAACTGGAAGCTAGTATGTCAGAAAACAGGCATAGATCCACATCTCACACCCTTTCCCAAGATAAAGTCAAAATAGGCACAGGATTTACAAAAAAAAAAAGGTGATATCCTAAGCCAATAAGGAGAACAAATAATAGTTTAGCTGTCAGAACTATGGAAAGGGAAGCAGTTTATGACCAAAGAAGAAATAGAGAACATTATAAAAAACAAACTTTATAATTTTGATTCCATTAAATTAAAAAAGTTTTCCACAAACAAAACCACTGCAACCAAGATTAAAAGGAATGCAGCTGAGAAACAATATTTACAGTGTTTCTGACAAAGGACTCATTTCTAAAATATATAGAGACCTGAGTCAATTAGAAAAAATAAAAGTCATTCCCAAATGATAAATGGTCAAAGGATATGGAAAGGAAATTCTCAGATGAAGAAATCAAAGCTATCTATAATCATAACATTATTGAGGTACCACCTCACACCTATCAGATTGACCAATATGACCAGAAAGAAAAATGAACAATATTGGAAGGGATGTGGGAAAACTGGGACATTGATGCAAAATCTATGTGTACATCCCTAATCTCTCAAAACAACAATGTCAAATAACCAGATGCCTCTCAAATATTTCCACTTGGATATCCTCTGAAATCTCAAATCAACCTTGCCCAAAAGAAAATTCATTGCATCTTATTTAAAGGCCACCATTCCTACAAGTTTCCTTATTTTCTCTGAGGGTCTTATCCTGGTTCACAATCTAAGAATCAATTTTGAGTCTCCTCCTTTACCCTCTACCAGTATTCAATCGTTGTTGGTTCTTATTGATTCTGCTTAAGTTATCTGAGCCATCTGCCCCATTTTCTCTTCTCTCATAGCCTCTCCCCCTAGTTCTGGCCCTCAGTAGTTCTCTTCTGAATTATCTTAGTAGTTATCTAATTGAAGTCCCTGTTTGTAATCTCTTCAGATCACCTGCCACACAACTGCCAAGATGATATAAATAAGACACAGATCTAACACTTAGTGACCTCTAGAATAAAATAGAAAATCCCCAACTTGGTATCCAAAGCCCTCCCCAGTATGCTTCCTACCTACCTTTCCATATGTGACCTTAAATCATTTAAGTTCTTGGAGGTTCAGGTTTCCCCTTTATGAAAAGGAGAAGTCTGAATAATCTTACCTCCTCAGGTTGCTGGGAGCATCAAATCAGATAAAACCTGTGAAGTTCTTTGTAATTGTAAAGCAGTATATAACTATAAGCCAATATTATCAGCAAGGTAGTTTCTGGGCTTGGAGGAAGTGGGTCACATCAAGAAATGCTCTTAGCAGTTTCATGAGCAGACCAGGAGATAGATTTTTATGTGTAATGTTTGCTATAAGCGATTCATCAATGGAGTCCCTAATAAAAGTTGTAGGGTGGTCTTTGTTTGGGATTTAGTTAACCTACTTGAAAGCACCTCCCTATAGAAATATGTTTAACATGATTCTGCATGTAGAACCTATATCAGGTTGCTCTCTTGGGAAGGGGGAGAGTGAAGGAAAATATTACAAAAATGTATGTTGAAACCTCCTCCACAGAAATCACCTGCCACACCCCTACCCAACATTATTATTATTATTATCAGAAAAAAGCCACAAGTCTATGATTCTATGTTCAGTTTGATTCGGCAGACATTATCAGGTGTATTCTGTATACAAAGCTGAGCTATATATTGATGAGAGAGAAAATTTCATGTACTCAAAGAAAGCATTATAAATCTGTTAATACAAAGTGATACATAGAGACAGTGTGGGGTAATAAAAAGAGTTGCAGTTTGGGATCAGGAAACTTGGATTCAAATCCAGATGCTATAATTGAATACCAAGTGATCTTTTTTAATCTGTCTGCCTCAATTCTCTCAAGTGTA
Organism: Macrotis lagotis; assembly: GCF_037893015.1. NCBI lineage: Eukaryota > Metazoa > Chordata > Mammalia > Peramelemorphia > Peramelidae > Macrotis > Macrotis lagotis. The sequence continues at coordinate 785,505,418 of NC_133658.1, forward strand.
AAATGTAAGGTTGGGGCTGGATGACCTCTCTGGTCCCTCTCAACTATGGACCTAGATTGGGAGCAAGGAAGGCCTAAGTTCAAATCAGACACTTGCCTGCTGTGTCTACTGTGAAGACATCACAGAATCGCTTCCTGCCTCAGTTTCCTCAGCTTCAAAATGAGTTCAAAAATAGCACCAACTTTCCAGGGTTTATTTGAGGAACTAATAAATTAACAAACGTACAGCACTTAGCAAGCTTTAAAAGGCTAGATAAATGCTAGTTAGAAATTCCATTGTCAAAATGTGTTGAAAATCCAGTAGAAGGTTTAAATAATAGAGACAAGAACTAAGAGTTTCAGAAAGAGCTCCCTTGCCCTGTTATTTGTGAAATAAACAGATGAATTTTTGTCTACGAATACCTACCATCCTACTAGCAATGGTGGGCCTGTTTAGATAGCATTTGTAATCTCTACCTTGCTATATGCCAGAAAAATTGCCAATGTCCTTGACTGTTTCTCTCCTTTCTAAATCTTCATATAATTCATCTAATCTGTACTTGGCTCTCCTAAAGCAAGTCTGATTTCTAATCAAGAAAACACATGGTACCATTCACACTGTACTTTTATCGAGTGGGCTCAGAACATTCTCTAATATATTACCTTCAAAACAGGGTGACATCAGTCATGTAATTGCAGCATGAATAATCTTAGAACTAGGAAAAACTGGGGAGGGAGGTTTTTTTTCATGTCAGACAATTTTTAAGGTCCCTACTCAGAACTGTTCAAGAAGGGGATTGTTCAAATCCCAATGCCTTCTGGGATTTTTTTTTTAACAAAATGTGACTTTCTATTTATAGTTCTTGGTCTCAGCACAGAATCTCTAATAAAATTTAAAAGATTGCTTGCTAGAACAAGCAGCAACTTCTTTGTCATTTTCAATATAAAATTAACAAAAATTTTAGATAAAATCAATAAAAATTATATTAAATCAGTAAAAATTTTATTTATGCCTTTTCTTTTCATATCATAATAATTTATTAACTTGAACTCCCAGGAATTTAATTCTTCCTTTAAACAAGAAAAAAGTAGGCAAAAAAACCCTATATTTAATTATATAATAAGATATATAGGCCCTGTAGATATAATGCAATGTTTCATTGTCTATTCTCTGGAACAAAGATTAGTTAGCATAGCACTTTGAGTTCAACTTCATTTAACAAATTATTTTCATGTACATTATCCCATTATTCATATATATTATTTCCATTATTGTATGTCTTATTTTTCTTATCAGACTTTTTTCACTGCATTAATTCACACTAATCTTCCCACCTTTCTCTGACTTCCTCACAGTGATCATTTCTCACTGTATAATTCCATTATTTTCCTACATCACAGTTTATTCAGACAATCCCCAACCAATGCATACCCACTCTGTTACTATTCCTTTGTTACAATAAAAATTAGCAACACCTTCTTTAGCCCATGTATATTTTTATGCAGTAAATTAATCAGTGTAAACATTAATAAAATGTCTGTTTATCTTCTTTGATGTCATCATCATCATGATGCATAGTCTTTTCAAATTAATAATAAGCCCATGATTTCATTGACAGGAAGGAATGATGTAATTGCAATTTCACACATGAACAACCAAAGTTCAGTGAAAAAAAGTTTGTGTTCCAGACATATTAAGAGATAGCATTTTCATGATGACACAATAATGCTTAGAGTAAAAAGGTGGGAATAGCATTGTATTCCCACAAATGCAGGGCTAACCTGCATTTACTTTACTTTACATTACTAATACTTCCTTATGAGTGTGTGTGTATGTCTGTGTGTCTGTGTGTCTGTGTGTGTGTGTGTTATTGCAAAAGAGTTCTGAGGAGACAATCTTATCATATCCTTACTTCTAGTTCACTGTTCCATACAGAGTTGGTAAGAGGCAGGGTTATGGTATAGTGAAAAGCTTGTGAGACTTGGAATCAGGAAGACCTGGGTTCCAAACACCATCTTTTTCTGTCTATGGGACCCTGGGTCACTCACTTAAGTTTTCTCTAAACATTTTGTTATCTGTAAAGTAATGAATACCTGCTTCCCAAGGTTGTTGTGTCAATCTTCTTGTCTGTAAAATAGAAATATTAGTAGTACCTTCCTCATAAAGTTTGGGGAAACTACTCATTGTCTGTCACACCCTTATTTAATAATCTCCAATCTAAGATTCAATTTAAATTATTTCTTATCCTGTAAAGCCCTACACAACTTGGTACCATCCTTCCTTTTTCTACCTTTTTTCTATATTACTCCCCTTCTTGCCCTCTAGAGTCCAGTCAAACTGTCCTTCTTGGTGTTTCTCATATTCAGTACCATACCTTCTATACATAAGGCTACATGATGGATGCAGCCCATGCCTGGAAAAACACTTCCTCCCCATCTCTAACTCTTAAAACTCCTTGCATTCTTCAAAATTTAGCTCAATATGATTAACATGAAAACTGTCCTTGTTCCCTAGTTCCCAGCATCCTCCCTCTGCCAAATAACTTTTATTCATTTTGTCTATGTTTTTCAACATAATTATAAATGCCCATGTTGCCTGCCCCAGTAGAATGACAGCTTTTGAATGCAGGGATCACTTTGACTTTATAGCCTTAGGGCCCTCCAAAGAGCCTATGACAGAACTTTCACTTAATAAATGCTTGTTCATTAATTGATTAGGATATTGGTCAAGTCATTTAACCTCTCTATGTCTCAGTTTCCTCAAGTTTAAGTTGAAGTGAATAATAGCACTTCTCTCTGACTTTATCAATTATTAAATTACTAATTAAATATAACAAAATAATATAATATAGTGACTTTAATAAGATTCTTTAAACATTAATTTTCCTACATAATAATACTAATTTTTATAACCTCCTTGGACCCCAACCTTATCCTCCTCTGGATTACAAAGCAGGGTTGGAATAAATGATCTCTCATACCTCTCCCACTTACAATATTCCATAACGCTCTAAATCTAGCTGGGGGCTGATTTTTTCAAATGCCAAAAGTATCCATTACATTCATATTGTTCCTGAATTCTAAGGCCAAAGTAGTCTCAACACCCACAGTTTCCCATGCCCAAATGGTCACTAGATTCATTTTACCCACAATTACTCATGCCACCCCCACATCCCACAGGCTACAGTTGCCACCCACAAGTCAAGAGTTAAAAGGTTAGCTCTACAAGCAGTTATCCTCAGAGTTCCCCCGCCAACATTGATTACAAGGCAAAACTAAGCAAAAGGTCATAGAAAGGAATTCTCTTAGCATTTCCTTTAAAGTGCCCACAGAATATCATGTCTCCTAGAGAGGCATGATTCCCAGAGGAATTGGAGGCACAGTAGCTAGGATTTATAAAGTCTGACTTTATTTCTCTAAATTGCTTCAGCCAGGATTTTTATTTAGAAAGTTTGGGGTAAAAATTTTAAAAATACATGAAAATAAAATTTTCTGGTATGATCATTTGTTCAGTATTAGTGTAAATATGTCAACTAAATATATATATATATATGTATTTCTATATCAACTAAATATATCAATTAAATATATCAACTAAATATATATATATCAACTAAATATGTATGTGTCTATATATATATATATATATATATATATATATATATATATATATATATATATATATATTCTTCTATAGGAAAGCACAGTGAGAAGACATAAATGTCAGCTCCATCAAGGTTTTTTTATCAGGAGTAAAAAAGACTCCCCAGTAAAAACCAGCTATGAGCATTTTTCAAGCTCATTTCAAGGACTGAATCAAGATTTTCCCAATCTAGTATTATTCAATTAGAATCTATCTTCTTAGACACATGAAATACCCATTCACCTCAGTGCCAAAGCTAAGTACTTAAAAAAATTATATGAGTTCAGTGTTTTGGTCCACTATTTCCCAGCTTAACCATAATTTTTTCTTTTGATTTTAGTCGTTCCATCTTAATATTTTTTGCTAATTTGTTTACTATTTTCTTAATTTTGTTTTCTTTACTAAAGAAATGCTTCACATTCTTGTTTCAGTGTTTCCTTTGAGACATTTTCAATGTAATTGATTTTAGTGACTAGGCATTTACCAAAGATGATGTCAAAACTTTGTTAGTCAGCAGACCTCTCAACTACCAAATAAGTAGGTCTGATGGAAGGGCTGTCCACAATGGGAATTATCACATACTTGGTCTGGGATGACACCTTCCAAGACATAAGTATAACAAATTCAACAATCCATTGTGAAATCAGATTTTTATAGGATAGCATGGAGTGGAAATTCAATTTTGTACTAAGCTATTTTCCAGATTCCATATATGTTTGCTCTTGCTCAACTTAATTCCAGGGGTTGAAACCACATAATGAGCACTAAGAAGCATTAAGAAGCATTAAGAAACATTGTGGGAGGGCCAGCTAGGTGGTGCAGGGGATAGAGCATCAGCCCTAGGGTCAGGAGGACATGAGTTCAAATGTGACCTCAGACACTTAATAATTACCTAACTGTGTGACCTTATGACAAGTCACTTAACTCCATTGCCTTATCAAAAAAAAAAACCAATTAACTAAAGAAGGGTTGTGGGATGCATGAGGTCTACATTTATAATTATTGAAATATTTTTTCCTATTCCAATTCTTCTTATTTCACTCCATTTGGGTTTTTCTGCCTCCTCAAGAATTCAAATCTTCTGATCACGTTCATCCATGACATCCCATAATACCTAGTGATACTGTCACTACCAAAAATATGAATATTTGTCAATGAACTTTATGGAGTCTGGGGAAACAGAAAATGGAAGTGGTAAATTCATATAGCAATACTTGCCTTTAGCTTGAGAGTGATTAGATGTTCTCTCTCAGAAGTGTCTTGGGCTTTTAACTTGATTGTACTAAATGTTCTAAATGTACTAAAAATCCACATACACGAGTTTATCCCAACCCAGAGTTACAATTTCTTTAACATAATATAAGTAGCAAAGAGGAGAAGATGGCAGTGCAGCTCTTGTTTATCCTTCAGTGCAACTTTCAAATCATCTTCAACTCCAACAAAGTCCACCAGATCAGGAAAGTATTGCAAACTTTGGTTTAATATCTGATAATATTCATCCTGTATTGTCTTCAGTTGCCAAATATGGAGATTTTTTTTTAGTTGAATATCTTCATTCTAACATGGAAGTCCAGCCCCTAAGCTGAGGTGATTACCTCATAAATGGCTTTCTCCAGTTTCTAGGAAAGGATAAGCCAATATTTCTAGAGCAAAGCTGCATCAGTCACTACTACCCCAGCCTGACGCTGTTTAAGTTTACTAAAGTGTGACTTTTAAAGAAAACCAAGGGGCAGCACAGTGGATAGTGCACTGGCCCTGGGGTCAGGAGGACTTGAGTTCAAATTCAGCCTCAGATACTTAATAATTACCCAGCTGTGTGACCTTGGGCAAGTCACTTAACCTCATTGCCTTGCAAAAACCTTAAAAAAAGATTAAAAATAAAATTGACATCTGTATGATTTAGTAATTTTTGTTGTTGCTTCAGTCATGTCTGATCCTTTGCAACCCCATTTAGTATTTTCTCAGCAAAGATACCACAGTGGTTTGCCATTTCCTTCTCCATATCATTTTACAGATAAAAACTGAGGCAAATAGAGTTAAATGGCTTGCCCAGGGTCACACATCTGGTAAGTATCTGAGGAAAGATTTGGACTCAGATCTTCCTGACTACAGGTCTGACATTCTATCCACTGCACTTTCTAATTGCTCTAATAAATATATGTATACATATACATGTATGTATTATGATGTTATAATAATAAAAGCTTACTTAAATAGCACTTAATATTTATAAATTGCTTTCCTCATTACAATTTTGAAATAGCAGATAGTATAACCATATTTATATCCATTTAACAGACAACTGAGCAGTTGAGAAGCAAGAATAATACTTGCCTACAGTCACACAGCTAGTCAACATCTAGACTAATTCCAACTCATGGGAGCTAAGTAATGTAGTAGAGGGCCAGTCACTCAGGAAGACCTAAGTTCAAATCTAGTCTCAGACACTTTCTAACTGTGTGATTCTAGGCAAGTCACTTAACTTTTTGTTTTGTCTTAGTCTCCTTATCTTCAAAATGGGGATAAAAGCAACTATCTCTCCCACCCCTCTACCAATTGACTCTACATTCAATACTCTTTCCTTCAATCACCATTCCTCTCTCATTTTATACTCATGTCATGTGTTTCTCTATTTTTCTTTATCATTATTATCCCACCAAGTCAGAATTTGTTCCTAAGTGAAAATCAGAAAGTATTAGGTAATTCTTTGGAGGGGGGAAATCCTCAAATAATAGAGATTAGGACTAGAAATAACTCTAAAGATTATCTAATACAACTCTCTCATTTGACAAATATAGAATTGGAGACCCAAGAAGGTTAAGTGCCTTCTGCCTTGTTTCGTGGCCATACAGTAAGTACTATAAATAATGAGATAGGATTCAAACCCAGCCCTCATGGCTCCAAATCAAGTGCTAAATTTTTGTGGCAAATTTCCAGTCCCAAGGCATCTTTTTTTTTCCAACATTTCTCTACTTACCCAGCATGCTTCTGGCTACCTCCCCCTACCACATTATTATGTCCTCAGGGAATTCAAAGCAATTTTAATATGTAATTATGTGGAATAATGAGTTCAAGCATATTCTCTAGGGCTCACAGTTGGTGCCATTCTGCTGCTACGGTTTCCTAAGTGCCTTTGAGAGGTTCAGAGGAAACTGTTGGCTGTTAACCTTCTAACAGCTTAGCGATTCTCTGCTCATACTGGCCAGCAGCCCAGTTTCAGAAGAGAACCAGGGAGTGAGGAGATAGGAAAGTTTTCTTCCAAGACTTAGGAGGACACATTCTTGAGTCTCTCCAAAGCCAGAGGGGAAAGAATAGGGCAGAGCAATCCTTCACACTCCCTGGAATCCTGAATCAGCATGATTTTCTAACTTTTGTTAATTGAACAATAAAGAATCAAGTAATGAGAAGGTTTCTTTTTATTCTTTTTTAGAAGACAAGAATTTTAAAAACACACACACTATTGAGGGATAAAGAAATACTTAATTTGTTTCATGCCTATATATAAATCCACAAAACTGCCTAAATAGTAGGTGGCATATAAAGAGTATATATTTTAAGTCCTATCATCTAAATTCAAATCCTGACTCTTCCACTTATTTCCATTCATTTACAAAGTTATTCATCTGACTTTGAACAAATCACTTTCCCTCTCTGGACCTCAGTTCCTCATCTGTAAAAAATAAAGCTATCTTCATATCTAAGTCTATGTTACCTATGATCCTTATGTTAGGATGACTAAAATGTGGGTAGAACATAGGTGCTCATAATTCATTAGTGATTCTCTAAATGAAGTAACTGTAAGTAATGTTAAAAAAAAATACAGAGGATAGTAGTTTTAAATCAGCCTTTAAAATATTAAGTCTAACAGTTCCCAAGGAAGTTCAGAATAATAGTCAAATAATGAAATGTATGGGCCTAAACAAAACTCTCAGCTTAAACAGAATGGCTGAGTGACCTTCTAAGATTTCAATCAATAGGTCCAAAGTATTGATCTTTCAGTCAAGATGATTTCCAGTAATCAATCTATGCTCAGGCAACCAAAAGAATATTCTTATCTTGTCTTGGGGACAAGAGGAGGCTGAAGGAAAGGTTAGGATTTTGGACTGAAAGGCAATGGAAAGTGGGAGATGTTCATAAGAAGGTAAACTATTCAATATTTAGTTTAGTCTACTTCTGTTTTCTCTGCGAAGGAGAAGGACCATTGAACTATGTATAGCATAAAATGGGTAGTTACAGGGAATTGAAACCCAAAACAAGTTTGTAGGCAGTAAAAACTGTCTTCAATGTATGCAAAACATCAGGGCCAGATGAATACACTGAGAACTGAAAAAAGTAACATGTAATTTCTAAGGTACCACTGGTAAACTCTGAAAAATAAGAAGGATGGGGAAATGGAAATAGAACTAGAGATAAGAGTAAAGGCATCTAATCTTTTAGGTTTGGCTTAGAGGACTGAAATAGGATCTGGAGGATCTCCCATTCCTTCTTAATGAGAGGGGGGGGATTAACATAAACCATCCCAACTTGCAAGACAAAACAGTTATCAACTGGAATTGGTGTGTACCTTGGAATTTCTTTCTGGGAAGGAAAGATAGCAGCCAATCTAAAGTCCCATTAGAAGAAGAAGCAAATAGAAATATAAAATTACATAAATAATCTGGCAAGAAGCAAGAAGGTTCCTGTCAGAAGTATATGTTGAGGAATCTTAGAGATCTATTCCAGAGACAGAGATTTAACCATTAAACTGATAAATAATTATACTGCTAGTTATTCAAAAAGAACTTTCATGATAACACTAGTGATTTGTGCTTGCTTTGCTGGAACAGTAGAGAGTCTTCTATCCTCTAAGGATTCCAGAAAGTCAGTAGTCCTCCATTTTTTTATCTGATTTTTTTGGAGGCAATCAGGGTTAAGTGACAGGACCAGGGTCACACAATTAGTGTGGATTTAAACTCAGGACCAGTGTCTATCCACTGTGTCATCTATCTGTGTCATTCTTAAGCTCCAGCTATTTTAGTTAAACAATGAATAAGTATTCATTAAGAACCTCTTATATGCCAGACACATGCCAAGCACTAGAGAATCAAAGATTTAACTTTATACTTAAAGAAACTGAGATAGAAAGAGATTAAGTGAATTCCCCAGGGTCACATAGTAAGGGTCTTTCTGAATAAGGTCTTCCTTTCATAGGAACAGAACCTATATATACTTCATTACCTTGCTTGAATATATATTATATATAAATTAATATAAATTTATTATATGTTATATAGCTAAATATAACCTATTTGTTAGATAACATGCATATATCTAAGTATATATATATACAAATTAGTGCAAATATACAAATTATATACAGATTAGTACAAAATTCAAGCAAGGTAGTTTGAGAATAGAGAACACTCACTGGCAGGTGTGAAGAGTAAAAAGGGCTTCACGTAGAAGGTGGCATGTGAGCTGAATCTTGAAGGACACCAATGATTTTAAGAGACAGAGGTGTGTTTGGGTATTTGGAACAACTAGTGGAAAGGTCCAGCAAGTAGGTCAGTCCAACTAAACTCTAGAGAGTGTGGAGGAGGGTACTATGGAAGAACACCTGTTAGGTTATGAAGAGCTTTAAGTGACAGAAGAGGTTATATTTGACCTTAGTGATAATAGAAAGCCACTGCAGTTTGCTGAGTATGTTGTATTGACATGGCTAAATGTGTACTTTAGGCAAAACACTTTGGAAACTAGTAGAAGAAAGAACTAAAGTGGGGAGAAGTGTTAGACAGAGAAACCAAAAAGGAGATGGTTGCAATAATCCATGAGAGAAATAATAAGGACTGAATTGTGATACCAGCTCATGAGTGGTGAGGAGGGGATGTGTACAAGAAATGATGTGAAGCTAGAAATGAAATGGTCAGGAAACAGAATGACCACATTGAATGAATGAGTATGAGGAGTCAAGGATGACCCTGAGGTTGTCAACTCTGAAGACTAGAAGGATGGTAAATATTAAAAGGAAAATTCAGAAGAGTGGTGGGTTTCAGGGAAAAGAGAATGAGTTCTGCTTAGGAATGATGACTTTATAACCCTATCAACTATATATAGGGTTGGTATAAACCCAGATCAAAATGTTCAATACATCCTTGAAATGGGACTGGAGTTCAGGAGAGAAACTAAGCCTGGATGGGACTCATCTTCATGGAATGTTACATTCATTCTAAGTCCATGAGTTTGTCCAGTGAGAGTAGAGAGAAAATAAGAACCCAAGGCAGAGTCTTAGGGTGTACCATATCTCATGAGCATGGCACAAAAGAGGAAGAAATGAAGTAGAATGAGGGGTGGTTAAGTAGATCAGTTTGACTCACATTTCTTAAAAAATTGATCTCAGGAGAAAGGGGTATTTTAGCACAGGAGCATAAGCATAAGTTCTAATGCAAACTAGACTTCAGGAGAGTTGATGATTTTCCATTCTCAGTTATCTTGGATCTTTGACTAGGATCTTTGACCAAAATCAGCCATCATCAACCCAACACAGAGCAGAATTAGCAACCAGTTTCAACAAGGGTCAATTCTGGGGACATCTAGATAGTGCAGTAGATAGATCATTGGCCCTGGATACAGGAGGACCTGAATTCAAATCCAGTCTCAGTCACCTGATATGCACTAGCTATGTGACCTTGGGCAAGTCACTTGATCCCATTGCCTTACAAAAATCAAAAACAACAACAATAAAAGGGATAATTTTACTATCATATGTTCCTGGATCCCTTTTTAAAAAATATATTTCTTTTTATTGTGAGCTTAAGCATTCATCAATAAACACAAAAGTTTCAATATATAACAAAGAGCAAGAAAGATGTCTATAAGAAACTATAAACTTTTGTATAGTTTTTAAAGAAATGTTTAGATACACATTTATATCATATATGTAACCCACATAAAATATATATATGTATATATATATATATATAAAACAATATATATCTTAAGAGGATAGTAACAAATCTTCTGTGCCCTCCTGAATTTTTTTGTTTTCTTTTTTGCATTAAAATTTCTTATTAATGCTTTTTTCCATGTCTAACACTATCCACTAACTTCGCACTCATTTCCACTCCCCTCACTAGAAACTTCCCTTTTGACAAATAATGATAGTCCAGAAAAAGCAAATCATCCAAACAAGTTCTGAAAATGCATATTTCATTTCACATATCAACTCCATTACTTTCACTGTCAAGTCTTTTGAAGTCATGATTGCTTGCTGCTCTGAAACCAGTTCTGATAAAAGAATTCAGATGGTATGCATGGAGTATGAGCATAAAGTAAAGCTGTAGAAGTTGACTTGATATAGAGGGTTCCACATAAGGTACCTACCAAACAAGACCTGATGAAAGAGTTGATGGTGAAAGAGTTAAATATTCTGGGGCATGATCTAGGATCTTGGCAACTGTCATAAAGATGTCAGGGAGGAGCAAATTGAATTAATTAAAAAAATATTTATTAAGTTCCTACTCTGAGTACTGTTCTAAGTCTTAAGGATACAAAGACAAAAACGCAATAATTCCTGCCCTCAAGGCACTTTCATTCAATTTGGACAATAGAACACGAACCCAATTGAGCAAACAGCACTTACAAAATAATTTCAAGAAAGAACAAGTATTAATAATTCAAATGAAAAAGGAGAAGGGATCAGGGAAATAGAATCAAAGGTATACTTTAAAAGACTCTAGGGAGTCTAAAAAGCAGAGGTGAAAAAGTAGGGACCTTCCAGAATTGAGGAATCACTTGTGCAAAGACAGGGACAAGGAAAAGAATGTCATATACATAAGACAGCAAGCAAGCCATATAAATAAATATTGTTGTTGTGTAAATAAATGAAGAAAACAGAGAAACAAAAGAAGTTTTGTTTGAATTGAAGCATGGCAAAAAGAGCAAAGCCAAAGGAACTTAATTATTTAATAACTATTATGATGTAATCACTTACTTTCCTAGCCTTATCTTCCATCAGTCCTTTATGCATTTTACTATCCAAGCCCAAGCTGATCTTCTAATTGTTCGACTATGGTTTGCTGTTTCCTGTTTACAGAACTTGAGCAGTGGCTATCTCTAGTACCTACAATGCACTCTCTTCTCACCTCTGCCTCTTGGAATCACTAATTTCCATCAATATATAGTTTGAACTTTCTTATGAGATATTTTCCACCTGGTCCCCAAATCTGTCCCTGTTTACTAGAGCCTTATTCCCCAAAATCCCTATAATTACCTTGTATATGTTTTGAATATATCAATATAAATGTTGTCCCTTATATCAGATTGTTTCCTGATATGGGGGAGGGGTGAGAAATGTGGAACTCAAAAACTTGCAAAAGGATGAATGTTGAAAACTATCTTTGCATGTCACTAGGAAAAATATTTGGAATCATTTTTAAAATGACTAAAACAAAATATTAAAAAAGAAAGCAAAAAAATTAAAAGTAAATGTATGGGGCGGAGCCAAGATGGCGACATGAAGGGATCCAGTCTTAGGAGCTCTCTGATAAAAACTCATAAACTAAGGACTCTAACTAAACTTTCGAGAGACAGAACCCACAAAGGGACCCAGTGAGGCAGTTCTCCTACTCAAGGTAACCTGGAAAAGAGCAGAAAGGCTCTGCTCCCCGGGGCCAGAGGGGCAGTCCACCAGAGGGGTGGCCCACCAGAGCCAAAGAACTTCAGCCTCCCAGAGGCAACCCCAGGGCGCTGGGGGTCTCAGCTCACAGCAGCGGGGGAGTCTCCTGAGCTGCACCCTGGGGAGCACCGGGCACAAAGTGGGGGAACAGCCGGGGACCTCTGCCAGAGCAATGCACATGGAGCCCAGCCCTCAGGGCACACAGCAAGCAGCCTGGTCTTTCCCCAGCCCAGATCCAGGAACAGAAGCAGGCGGAGCCAGTAAGCAGGAGCCCCCAGGGAATGAGCACATTGAGCTGAGGGAGGGGAGTGAAGAGAGACTGCTGAGCTCTGTCCTCTGCCTCTGGAACAGGACTCTGGGGCTCTGACCACATTCAGATACTGATCGAAGTCTAGGCCCCCCCACAGAACAGCAGGCCCCCCCCCCACCTCAGCCCCATGGCAGAGGGGGGCGCTTATGGTCATTCACAGACCAGGAGGGAGGACAGAACCTCACACACTGAGAACCTTGTGGGAGTGTCCCAAAAGCTCAGGAAGCACCCCAAAAAACAGGCTTAGGCTGGGAAAATGAACAAAGAAACAAGAGGAAGACCATTGAGAAATATTTTGCAAATGAGCCCAAGAAGGATCAAAATACTCAGTCTGAAGATGAGGAAGCACAAGCTCCTGCATCTAAAGACTCCAAGAAAAACTGAAATTGGGCTCAGGCTATGACAGAGCTCAAAAAAGACTTTGAAAATCAAATGAGGGACTTGGAAGAAAAACTGTGAAAAGAAAGGAGAGAGATGCAGGAAAAACATGAAAATGAAGTCAGCAGCTTAGTCAAGGAAATCCAAAAAAATGCTGAAGAAAATAGCATGCTAAAAACCAGCTTAGGTCAAATGGATAAAACAGTGCAAAAAGTTATGGAGGAGAAGAATGCTTTAAAGAGCAAAATTGGCCAGATGGAAAAAGAGATAAGAAAACTCTCTGAGGAGAAAAAATCCTTCAGACAAAGAACAGAATTCAGGGAGATTGATGAATTTACCAGAAATCAGGAATCAATACTTCAAAACCAAAAAAATGAAAAATTAGAAGAAAATGTGAATCATCTCATTGAAAAAAACAACTGATATGGAAAACAGACTTAGGAAAGATAATTTTAAAATTATTGGAATACCTGAAAGTCATGATCAGGAAAAGAGCCTTGACATCATTTTCAAAGAATTACTACAGGAAAATTGCCCTGATATTCTAGAAGCAGAGGGCAAAATAGAAATGGAGAGAATCCACCGATCCCCCAGAGAAAGAGATCCCAAAAAACCCAACCCCCAGGAATATTATAGCCAAGTTCCAGAACTCCCAAGTCAAAGAGAAAATATTACAAGCAGCCAGAAGGACACAGTTCATATATCGTGGAGCTGCAGTCAGGATCACACAGAACTTAGCAGCAGCTACATTGGAAGCTCATAGGGCTTGGAATACAATATACCGGAAGGCAAGAGAGCTTAGAATGCAGCCAAGAATGAACTACCCAACAAGGCTGAATGTCCTCTTCCAGGGAAAAAGATGGACTTTCAATGAACCAGGGGAATTTCAAAGGTTCCTTTTGGAATGGCCAAAGCTGAACAGAAGGTTTGATCTTCAGATACAGGACTCAGGTGAAGCATGGAGATTGGAGGAGAGGGGGGAAATATGCGGGACTTAATGAGGATGAACTGCATGTATAGAAAAATGATACTGATAATATTCATATGAACCATCTCAGTTAATAGAGCAGGTAGAGGGAGCTTTTATAGTTGAAGCACAGGAGAAAGCTTAATTCGAAGATAAAATATGGTGTAAAAATGGAGTCAATAAGAAAAAAAAAGGGAAATGGAATGGGAGAAAGAAAAAGGAGAGGGGGAATAGTCCAAGCTATTTCACATAATAAGATTTTTTTTATTACAACGAGCTATTGCAATGATATGGAAGGGGGGAGGCAAGGGGGAATGAGGGAACCTTTGCTCTCATCAGAGATGGCTAGGAGAGGAAACAGCAAATATACTCAATGGGGTATAGACAACTGGAGTAAGAAGGAGGGGGGAGCAGGGGGAAGGGGTGATATGAATAAAGGAGAAGAGGATGGACCATGGAGGGACAATGGTCAGATACAACATATTTTCTTTTTTTACTTCTTGCAAGGGGCTTGGGATTGGATGGCCTGCCCAGGACCATAGGGCCAGGTAGATTCTGGGCCTAAGGGGTGGTATGGGTGCTCAGGGCTTCTTGGCCCCAGGACCAGGGATCTGTCTGCTGCGCCACTCAGCAACCCTACAGCAGAGTCAGAGTGAAAGGAGAGAGAAAATATAGTATATAGTAGTGGAGAAATAAGAAAGGAGGGAGTTGCGATCAGCAATGGCAACGTTGGAAAAATATGGAAGTAACTTTTGTGATGGACTTATCATAAAGAATGTGATCCACTCACGACAGAGTTGATGGTGTTGGAAAAAAGACTGAAACACATTTTTTGTTATTATTATTTGGGGGAGGGTGCAGAGCAAGTGGGGCTGGGTGGCCTGCCTGGGGCCACATAGAAGGGTGATCGTTGGGTGTCTGGGGCCGGATTGGGACCCAGGTGCTCCTGGCTCAAGGGCCAATGCTCTGTCTGCCACCCAGCCACCCCTACTATTATTACTATTTTATTTTATTTTGGGTCTTTTTTTTTCTTCTTTTTGGTTTTTGCAGGGCAGTGGGGATCGGGTGGCTTGCATGTCACATGGCTGGGTGATTATTGAGTTTATGAGGCTAAATATGGACTCGGGTGCTTGTGGCTCCAGGGCTGGTGCTTAGTCCATTGTACTACCTGGCCATACCTACAATTATTACTATTATTTTTTTTATTTTAATTTTTTTTCCTCCCCCCTTTACTTTTTTGCCCAAGCAAGTCTATCTATATTCATGGGGGGAGGGGTATTTTGTTTACTTGTAAACAAGTATATTTTATTAATGTAAAGAAAAACATTTGTACAAAATGAGAATAAAATTAAATTAAAAACAAAAAAGTAAATGTATGTTCTCTCCCTGATTTTAATATCAGGTCCTTGAGACCTAGCACAGAATCTAACATATTTGTAGGTGCATGTGGATTGAATGATTGAAAGAAAATGATATAAGTGAAGACAACCCCAATAGACAATAGACTTGTCCTCTTCCCAGAGGACCAGCATTAACATATATTTCCTATCTGTTTAGAAATGGTGGATTGTAAGAGAAGAATATTATATTTGTGCTATCAGTCTCAATAATCATTTTAGATAGATTTTTGCTTAACTGGTTTTTTAAAAGAAAAGATCAATGGTAGGTTGTTTATTGGGAAGTGATTATGTTGTCAAAGCAAAACGTATCAATAAAAATTAAAATAAAGGACAATTTTAGATTAACCTCGTTTCTTTTTGTAATGGAGCTTTAAACATTAAATTTAAGAAAATAGAAAAGCTAGAATCTACCTAGATTTCAGCACATTCTTTGGCAAAGAATCTCCTGCTATTCCTCGGAACAAAGTGGTAAGATGTGAACTAGATAATAGTATAGTTATATTCTGAATTGATTGAACAGCCAGACCCATAGAGCTGTGATTAATGGGTCATGGTCAGCCTGAAGGGAGACTCAAGCAGAGTGCCCCAGGGAGCTGTTCTTAGTCAGATTCTATTCCCCATTTTATTAGTGATGTCAGACTTAGAAGGAGACATAAAAGTCTTATCAGACTTGTGCATGGCAGGAAGCTGTGAGGGATAGTTAATAACACACTGGATGACAGAGAGTCAGGATCTAAAAAGTTCTTGACAGGCTGAAACAATGGACTGACTGTAGCAAGATTACCTTTAATATGAATAAATGTAAACTCCTGCACTTTGATTTAAAAGTTTTGCAAAAGTACAAATATAAAAAAAGTATAAAATAAGGGACACATGTCTAAACAACATTCTGTTCACATAAAAAAACTGGCATTTTGGTGGACTATAGGTTCAATATCAGTTTACAATATAGTATTGCAAGCAAAAGAAATCAGCATAAAACAAAACAACAAAAATCTTAATGCAAACTCGAGTTATGTTGATATGGCATCTAGATGACATCTGAAGTACTTGTAGTCAATTCTGAGTACAATATTTCAGGAAAGCCACTAACAAACTGATACACATCCAGAGGAAGACAATTAGAATGGTTAAATATATGAATTCCAAGCAAAATGAGGACTGGTCAAAAGAAGTAGTTATATTTAGTTTGGAAAAGTATTGGAAGGGGAGCTATGTGGATAAGCACCAAGTTAATTATACTGAACTGAATAACAAGGGGGAAGGTGAATTCCTGCTCTTCATTTAGTAAGTTGATACATGAGATGTTCCAACCAAATCAAAATGCAGAGTGTTCCAAATATAATAAATTTCTATTCAATTGAATTGGGAGTATATGTATGTGAAGACACAGACAGAGAGTTCTTCATTGTAAAGATGGCTATTTCTAATTTGGAAAGTTATAACTGTCTAAAGCAAAATGAATTCAATTATTCCCAGGTGCTCTTTATTCTTCACCTGCACAGTGAGGGCAAGGATAGGTATGCCTATGATTTTTGTTATTTCCCCTACACATCAGAACCTGGTACCTGTCCAAACTAGAATATGACTCATCTAATTTGGTACTAGATCAAAGATGCAGACAAATAACATTTAGATTAATATTTAAAAGAACCCTTTGAAAATACAATAATGAAAAGGAAAGAAGAATCAATGAAACATTTAGAAAAATAGAACAAAGGAGAGGGAAGTTTGGAGGCAACAGACAAGAAAAGCAACGTTTATGTTGCTATGTTAAATTTAATCTATGCTTGGAGAAAAGTTGAACTTAAGTATTCACCATTTCCTATACTACTCTTTATTTTGTCCTTTGAATATGAATATTTTTACATTTGCATATGATAATTCAGTATGTTAATTTTTAATATTTTTAAAAGAAATACAATAGTGATTTTAAAAAGTTATCTGCTTTGAAAAAAAATTCTACAAACCTAGGAAATGATTCTAAAGTCAGGCCAATCTGAGCCCAAATAGCTTAAACTAATATAAAATTCTTAATTTTTCTTTCTTTCCTTATTTTTCCTTTATTTCTCTCCCTCTCTTTTTGTTACATTTTCTTCTTTTCTTCATTTTTGGGTTGGGCCTGTTTAGGCTGAACGAACCAGTGCAACTACAACTCCTTGGGGCTAAAATTTGAATCTCTCTTCCCTTGATGTCTATATGAGAGTTTGTGGTTAGGAAGAAAAGAGAATATTCAGATGACTGTGTTATAGAGTCCAAACACAACATAATGAATCAGGGAGGGATATGGTGGTCAAAATATTATGTCAGCACAAGATAGAAGTAAGGAAATACTTATAGCTGTGGTAAAAAAAAAAAGTTTCAGGGAGATAAATTGAGTCAGACAAATAGTCATTTCCCCAGTATTCCCTGTATCTTTTTTTCTTAATTTGGTTGTGACTTTCCTTCCTGGATTTTCCTTCTTAACACCCCTTCAGTTTTGATGCCCTGAGGAACAATAGGCTATCCTCATGAAAACCAAACTAAATCCCCTTACCCTCCACATATCAACTTTAATTTTAACACCAGAATATTAGGTCTCCATAAGATCCAACCAGAAGTGAAGTAAGTGGTGATGGAACTACTTTAAGATGCAGCTGTAAAATGATTATCTAATTTGTACTACCTGAACTTACTTCTGAAAAAAGGGGGTATCCTTTAAGCTTGTGAAACTTGAAGTAAAAATGAAGTATTCTGCAAAGCAAAATTTGTAGCAAGGACTAAAGACTACCTAGAATTCTTATTGTGAATATCTAAAAAGTCTGACATCATTTTAGAACTATGCCAAAGGGCAATAAAACTGTGCATACCTTGGGGCAGCTAGGTGGCGCAGTGGATAGAGCACCGGCCTTGGAGTCAGGAGTACCTGGGTTCAAATCTGACCTCAGACATTTAGTAATTACCTAGTCATGTTGCCTTGGGCAAGCCACTTAACCCCATTGCCTTGAAAAATCTAAGAAAACAAAAAACAAAAAAAAAACTGTGCATACCTTTGATCCAGCACTGTGACTACTAACTAGATTTCTATCCCAAAAAGATAACAAAAAAGGGGAAAAGACCCACATATACAAGAATATTTTTAGCAGTTCTTTTTGTGGTGGTAAAAAAAATGGAAATTGAGGGAAGCCAATGAACTGGGGAATGGCTAAACAAGTTGTGGTATGTGAATATAATGGAATATCATTGTTCTATAAGAAATGATGAACAGGCAGATTTCAGAAAAGCCAGGAAAGACTTACACAAACAGATGCTAAGTGAAGTGAACAGAACCAGGAGAACAATGTATACATTAACAGCAACATTATGCAATAATCTACTATGGTAGACTTAGCTCTTTTCAGCAATGCAGTACTAAAAGACAATTCAAAAAGGCTTGTGTTGAAAATGCTATCCACATCCACAGAAGGAGCCACAGAATCTGAATTCAGATCAAAGCATGCTATTTTCACCTTTTTAAATTTGTTTTTTGCTTTTTCCTTCTCATGGTTTTTCCCTTTTTGTTCTGATTCTTCTTTCACAGGGTGACTAATATGGAAATCAATGTAACATGATTATATGAATATAACCCATATCAGATTACTTGCTGGGAAGAACGGGAAGGAGAAAAATTTACAAAAATTAATGTTGAATGTAAGTTGATCAACTATGATAGATGAAGCTTCTCAACAGTTCTGCAATTAAGGACAATCTTAAGAGGTCTGTTATGGAAAATGCCATCCGCATTCAGAGGGGAAAAACTATGAAGTCTTAAATGCAGACCAAAGCATACAATATTAACTTTTTTAAATTTCTTTTATGTGTTTTTCTTTCTTTCTCGTAGTTGTTTCTCCCTTTAGATCTAATTGCTCTTTCACAACATGACATGTATAAATATGTTAAACATGATTCTAAATGTACAACCTATTAAAATTTTTCTTTTTCAGAGGGAAAGAGGAGAAAAGGGAGGATAGTAGAAAAATGTGCAACACAAAGAATTGCAAAAATGATGAATGTAGAAAACAACCTTTGTATGTAATTAGAAAAAATAAAATAAATAAAATGAATGTTGAAAATTATCTTTATTTATAATTGGAAAAAAGTATAAATATATAAAATCAAATAAATATACAGGTAAGTAGAAAGTCTGGCATCTTAAAGGAAACATATATTATACCTCCAAAATACAAGGTAATCATAATCTATTTTATATATACAGTTTTATGTATAATGAGGAACAGCAGAAAAGAAAGAAAAATCAGAAAGAGAGGTTGCAACACCTCTTTAATCTAATGGTTCCCCAAGTGATATGAATAAAGAATGAATCATCCTCAGACCTGATGACTGGGGAAGAGATAGACAAAGCCAGAGACAGAGACAGAGAGAAGCAATGAACAAAACTCAAATCCAAAATATCTGCTTCCAGGTGTGTTCCATTCCTGCATTCTTGGAAGAAAAGGAAGAGGGTTCAATGTCTTTATTCTAAGTTTCTATTTGCTGACTTTTAATCTAAAGATTAGTGGTGGTGTTCCTTTCTGAAAAGACTGGAATTAGAATGTACCCAAACCCAAACAATACCATTCAAATATTCAAAGACAGAAAATAAGTGATTTTAATTAACAAGGACCTATGTGACAGGCTAGGCAGTGGAAACAAAAACAAAATATGCAACAATCTGCTTTGGAAAAGTATATACATTAGCATAACTAATTTTTTCTTAACTTGATCTTAGGTCTTTACCCAGAAAATGTAGTATATTTAGTTATATTTTTGAATGACAATGTAATTCTATGAGGATTTATGATTTTGACATTGCATGTCCTTCACTGATGCAAATTGTAGCACCTCTACAATCTAGTAGATAGTTTCCAAGAATTATGGATAAAGAAAAAAAAATGAATCATCCTCAAACCTCATGATG
Organism: Macrotis lagotis; assembly: GCF_037893015.1. Lineage (NCBI taxonomy): Eukaryota > Metazoa > Chordata > Mammalia > Peramelemorphia > Peramelidae > Macrotis > Macrotis lagotis. Next base: position 785,525,683 of record NC_133658.1, read on the forward strand.
AGCCTCTCCAAATGCAGCTGGCTAGTCCTTGTGTGGGCCTATGTTTCATCACTGTACCATATGCAAATTCTATTCAGCTTGATAGAAGCTGATTGTTCATAATACAAGCATGGAAACAACACAGATATGAAGGAATCTGAAATTACCACCTATAGATAGGATATTTCTTAAAATAGAACAATTTCAGTTAGACTTTGTACATTATAATCAGTAACCATAGCAGCATATGATTTTAAATACATTCTTTTAGTCCCATTATGAAGTTTAAAAAAAGAAAGACTGAACTAATATTGATTCAACTGAGCTCCTTTCCTGGGAATATCTACATAGTAAGACTATAGATAGTGGTATGCTGGTAAATGTTGGGCAAAATTGGGCTCAATATTGAGCAAGTCACTTCAACTCTCTAGGCCTCAGTGTCCTCACTTGAAGATGAGGACAATAGGACATCCTCTAAGGTCCCTTGCAATTTTACATGTAAGATCCAGTTCTATGATTCTATGTTACAACTATCCTGAGTCTCAAAATTTTTACTTTAAAATGGGAGAGAAGGAAAGTTGTTTTCCAATCTTGTTAAGGAAAAAAATGAGTTCTCTAAAACACAGAGGAGGAAGGGGAGAAATTTCCTAAATATATGATCAACAAATGGAAGACTAGACATTTTTCTCTGATCTCCACAAGCTCTTGAACCTTACCTAAAGAGAAATAGTGCCCATAGATAAAACTTTAGTTGTCTCCAAGTTCTTGGACAACCAGAAACCAAAGAAAGTTAAATAAATATTTTATATGTATATATATACACGCAGATATATAAACTAATACCTACCTACCTTGAGCTCACTCAGCATCCCCTCTCCCATCACCCTACATACTATAACAACAAAGTTGCACTAGCTAACCCAAGACCTGGCATACAGGTGTTTAACAAAACCATCCCCACAACCCAGGCATTGTCTCCTCTTTCCATTTCCATCAAACTCTAGACTGTGGGGTGTAGAAGTCTTCTGGAACTACAATAGTCAGCTAGCAATGATCAATTATGCAAAAGTTCTCTATAAAACAAGAGGATAATGGAAGGAAAGGACCAGGACATGTGTTTATTTCTAAAAATAGAGCTCAACATCATATTCCATTTTATACTCCTCCTGAAGCCTTGGAAACCCAAAGTCTAGAAATCAACCTTGTATCACCAGTAAAGTTGCTCTCTGAAATGCCAGAGACAGACAAGAAAATCTAGGACTTGAGGAAGCAGACTAGAACACTAGAACATCACTATGTCTTAGGAGATCGGGGAGATATATGAAGGGGACTGTGTGGCACTTCACAAAGCTAAGAGGAAAAACTCAGTATCTAGTTTAGGCCACTTCTGCCCCCCCCCAAAAAAGGGATTTGGGAAAGAGTCTTGAACTGGTGAGCCATGAATTACCCAGTGTAGGAAGAGGCTGAGTCACTAGCCTCCAGAAAAATCATCATATGAAAGGAAGAAGTCAAAAAAGCAAGCAATAAGGGGAAAATGAGGAAGGAGACTGAAATTACCAAAGATCTCAGGAAAAAGAAGACTAAAAGATTTTGAACATAAACAGATAAATCAACAGGGAAAACTCAACAATAAAAATATTACCTCTAGATTAAATAAAAGAGTTCAGAAACCTTTGAATAAATCTTTCAAACAGTCCAGCACTTGATAAGGTAGAAGACCCTATGGATTTTTAATATGTAGACCCACAACGTGCAGTTCCTGAGTTTAAAAGAAAAATTGCAATTAAAAGAGATGAATTTATGATCCATTCAGCAAAAATATTTGGCAGAAATAGAAAAGCTTGAATCTGAGATAGAAAATCTCATCAAAGAAACAAAAGAAAAAAGAAATAAAAATGCAAATAAAGAATTAAAGGACAATTTAAAAGAAGAGAAGCAAAAAAATATAGAGAAAATAGGCTCACTATCCAAGTGAAGCATACTTATTGCAAAGAGATAACCTAAAGGTTCTAAACCTTTAGGCATACAGGTGTTATACACGTAATGCATTAACTTTTTTATACTATCCCTATGCTTAAGACATGATAGATTTTTGTAAATTTACAAATTTGTAAGAATACAAGACAAAAACAACACTATAATGCAAGTAAAAAGAACAGCCTACAACCTCTAAGTATAGAAAAGAAAATTCCAATAATTTATAGATTACCTCTAAGAAAGAAAAAATCAATGATTACAAATTTCAAGACACATAGTGGTCAGATTTAACAATTCAGTTCAGAAACAAATTTCTTTTACATATAAAGAAATAAAATTTGAATGAGACTGCTGCATCCACCAAAAATATAAATGTGAAAGGAATCATGTGCTCAAATAGAATTGGTACTCAAGATTTAGCTCAAAATCACCTACCCTCCAAAGCTGAGTTTGATTATAAAAGAAAAAAGTGGACATTCAATTTAAAAAAAAAAAAAGAAGTTCTTGTAACGTTCTTAGAAAGAAAACCAGGGGTGGCTAGGTGGCGTAGTGGATAAAGCACCAGCCTTGGAGTCAGGAGTACCTGGGTTCAAATCCGGTCTCAGACACTTAATAATTACATAGCTGTGTGGCCTTGGGCAAGCCACTTAACTCCATTTGCCTTGCCAAAAACCTAAAAAAAAACACCTGAAGAAATTATTTGCTTTTTTCAAATAAGGCAACAGAATGCATGGAGGATAAATTAATGCAACACTCAAGGATAGCAAAAGTAACAAAGTAATAGCAGATTAATTAAGAAATTAATTAAGAAACTTCTTTCTAATTGTACACAAGGAGACAGACATGAAGGTGAAAGTCTGGTATAGGTAACCATAAAGAAGTGAGCATGAGGCATTATGAACCAAATCTAACAACATCCTTCCTACAGGTGGATCCAGGTTTTTTATGGAGCTACCTTGCAACATGGAAGGGTAAATAAAAGGACAGCAGGAAAAGGGGAAGGGAACAACAGGATAGAGAAGAATGTGTGACATGTATGGATAAAGAAGGAAACTATTTTATATTGAGCATAACTATGGACGACAAGCCAATGTCAGTAATAAACAAACATTTTAAATGTTTTAGTATCCAAATTCATAAAGCAAACATTAAATGAACTATAGGAGAACAAAGACAGTAACAAAATAGTGCCAGAAAGCTTTAATATTTCTCTGTTTGGAATAAGTCCAACAGAAATATAAAAGGAAAAATATGGAACTGAACATATTGCTAAAGAAATTAAAAGACTTATGACATCTTCTAAAAGGGACTGCAAAAGAGTATACATATTTCTCAAAAGGACAAATTTACAAATTTGTAAATTTATAAAAATTTATCATGTCTTAAGGAATGTTATAGAAGTAAAAATCAGAAACAGTTAATGCATTATGTACATAACATAACACAATAAAAATAGTTTAATGACCACAAGCAAAACACATAGACCCAAATGTAGACTTAAAAATTAAATTTTAAATTATGAGTAATTCAAAGAACAAATAATGAAAACAATTGAGAATTATATGAAAGAAAATTATAACATGAAGCAATAAACCTAAATTTCTGAGAAGCAATTAAGGCAATCTTCAGGGAGAAAACATACCTACAAAAATATATAAACAAAGTAGAAAAAGAGAGAATTGATGAACTGAGTATGCAGTTTTAAAAATTAGAAATCCAATAACAAACCTAAAAGAAGAAATAAAAAGAATAATCAGAATATATTGTGAATGTTATAAATTAACAAAACTGAGAACACAATAGAAATGGAGGAATACCTGCAAAATATAAAATACCTTAACTATCTAAGGACTAGATAGAGATATTAAATAATCCAATCTCAGAAAAATAAATATATTTTGCTATTAAAAACTGCCAAAGAAAAAACTTTGGATTTGATGGATTCACAGGAGAATTATATCAAACTTTAAAGAAAATTAGTTTCTATAAAATCAAAATTTGTAAAGGATTTAAACAGAAATGGTGATACCATAAACCAATTAGAAGGGTCTATCTGTCAGATATATGGA